>NC_137814.1:39087339-39487339 GCF_963921795.1 Nannobrachium achirus | reverse complement strand
ACCATTTGATTTTGAAGTCAATTGCGAAATGTAATTCACTAATATATTAATGGCCATACAGTAATATGGAGATCTCTGTCAGTCCTTGTCCCTTTTTGATTGATTGATTGAATATTTTATTAGACAACAATGGAGGTACAAGTATAGTCAATACAATACAAAATGTAATACAGTACAAGTACAGTTAAACACCCTGCCTAAAAGTAACATCCCAAATAAATCCTTTTATGGTCTTGTCTTGTCCTTGGTATTCAATTCATGGACATAACAAATAGCAAGCAAAGAAAACATTCAAATAATCACCTTTCATGCCCATATATGGAGATGTCATCAATATTAAGCCCATATCTTGGAATGCCCATATATGGACATAATGTGTGTGGTCTGTCACTGTGATGTCAGTCATCTCCATATTTGGGAAAAGTTTAATTTTTAATTAAAGTCAATGGAGAAAATCCATTGACAAATACATTTATTGCGACCGAAGGTCGCAGTTTATGAGAAATGTCACAGCTTGTCTCCGTCTGTCTGTCTGTCTGTCTGTCTGTGTGTGTGTACTGTGTACACATTCTTACATTCTTATAGTCTATGGGTCGGTTCTCTTGTCACTGTGACATCACAGGTGAAATCACAGGTGACATCACCTTGCATTTGTTATATTGCTGTTGATGTATTGACATATTATCTCGTTTATTATTGTGATGTTTTATCTGCTTATTGTAAGTCGCTTTGGATTAAAATCCCCAGGCATCAAACACCGGCCCTAACTCGCCAAGGCTCTGCTTGGCTTTACTAATTAACATAGGCTTCATGCCCATATATGGAGATCCCTGTCCCAATGTCATCAATATTAAGGACATAACTGGGAATGCCCATATTTGGTAATGGGCATGTTTTGACATAACATTGTTGACTATCATGCAGGGGTCTCCATATATGGGTAACTGGTCCGATATACATCACTGGCCAGATGGCCAAGAATCAGCGAGGTCGCATCTTACCAGTATAAGGCGTCTTACCAGTATAAATTTAACTATATAACATATCTCTTAGCAAAATGCAAGGAATCGATTCCCAATGAAGCCGGTCGATATGGCCCAAGTGCTTGCCACCAAAACTGCGGGAGGAGTAGTGCAGCAAAATAGAAACAATTGTCTAGGAGGGGATGGAAGATGGATGGAATAAAGTTAGACAAGTACTATAGTCTGGTTGCCCTGCAGGGGCAATCATGTCCAATTGTCCACACATGTTAGACTGAATATACTCATGAACATGTAAACACACACAATAAACACACAAACACACACCCTAACACAGACAGACCACCTCAGCCTGTGTTGTTAGCCAATCCGGTTTGTCAGTCGCCAGGAATCTCCCAGTAGCTAATAAATATTACATGGCAGTGGATAATGATTCGACCGAGGAGGGCTGCACACTGTGTGGTGAGGCACTGCCCATTGAGACAATGCACAGCCAGGCAGGCAGAGACACAAACCATTCCCTTGCAGTGGTGAGCAAGACACTGTATGATTCTGGGTGTAGGTGGTTTTCATGAGAGAATAGTGTGTGTGTGTGTGTGTGTGTGTGTGTGTGTGTGTGTGTGTGTGTGTGTGTGTGTGTGTGTGTGTGTGTGTGTGTGTGTGTGTGTGTGTGTGTGTGTGTGCGCGCGCGTGCGTGCGCGCGCATTTGCTAGCGTATATATATATATATATACATGATTAATTAATGTATTTATATATTGTCCAAAAACAAGATTACAAATATCATACAGTTTAAAACAGCATACAGAAGATCTACAAAGAAAATCAATGTATAACATAATTTAAAACAAAAATAATCACAGAAGAAAAGACAATTACAATTATAATAAGATATATACAGTATATACACACACATACAGACACAGAGTTTTTTATTTGAAAAATGTTGAACATGTAAGTGTGATGGAGAGAGCTACTCATCTCCATCTATCTCCATAAAGCTCTCGGATTTTACAGCGATTGCCTCTTCATCATGAACTGTCATGGATTGTTCCAAAGCTCTCTCTGTAAAGGAAGGATTTCAGGGCTTAATTTTTTCTATACCTCTGTGAGAGGGAGAGAGAGAGAGAGAGAGAGAGAGAGAGAGAGAGAGAGAGAGAGAGAGAGAGAGAGAAAGCTGCTGTGTTTTTATGTGTATGTGTGCAGGGTTCACATGTCAACTGTTTCCACAAAGACGTGTGTTACATGGGTTTGTGTGTGTGTGTGTGTGTGTGTGTGTGTGTGTGTGTGTGTGTGTGTGTGTGTGTGTGGTGTGTGTGTGTGTGTGTGTGTGTGTGTGTGTGTGAGAGAGGCTAGCAAACATTCAATGGCAGTAACATGGAAATTCTTAGCATACATTTGACATGTAAGAGCTTTGAAGCGTGTCTGGTTTGCCCAGCCCCCAAAACGAATTTAAGAGGGAACTTCATATCAGACCGTGTTCCCATTATGTCAACTCACTCACTTTTCTGCGCAGGGAATAAAAACATTGTTGATTTTCTTTTTATGTTGGTAGGAGAGTGTAGCGCAATGGGAAACGGCAGGCTATATATAACCTGAGTTTATAAATCATCACAAAAACACAACCAAATGTGTTTTTCTGAAGCGAGCTAGTTCTTGACATCAGACCAATAAGCAGTAACAATTAAAACTAGAAAGACTGTTCCTTCGAAACAGTGTGGGCTCGCTTCCAACCCAACAAATAGGATACTTTAAGGTACTGTAAGGTACAGTACCTTACAGTATTGTACTGTACCTTACTATACTGTACTGCACCTTACTGTACTGTACTGTACTGTACTGTACTGTACTGTACTGTAACTTACTGTACTTTACTGTACTCTACTTTACTGTACCTTACTGTACTTTACTGTACTCTACTGAACCTTACTGTACTTTTACTGTACTCTACCCGAACCACACTTTGGCAACCAGCCATGGACCCCCTGGAAACCTTTCAGGGACCCTCGGGGGTAACCGAACCACACTTTGGGAACCAGCAATGGACCCTCAAGGACCTCCAGGTTTCCCTATGTTTTGTATTAATTCTAAAATCTGCAAAGTAACAAGTAACTGAAGCAGTCAAATACTGTAATTGTAGTGGAGTTTAAGTAACAAAAATGGAAAGTAAGATATGATGAAAACATAATAAAAATGGTGTCATTCTTTAGTGCTGAATTGTGCCGTAAATTTTATAATTTGTGCTGCTATCATTATTGAGATATTCTACACGACACCACTGTTCTGCTGCTATCTTCTACAATGAAATACTGCTGCACCGGCAATCAGTAAACTGCTGCTAAATTTGCTAATTCATAACCATATAAATATTTATATATATAAATATATATAAAAGCACAATTGATGATTTCAACTGCACAAATTAGAGCACATCCAGCACAAAAAATGTAGACCATTTTTCCCGATTTGTAGCCAAACAATTGGGGTGCAAGCCTAAGCAAAACTATAACTTAGAATAATCCCTTATTCTTTTTAAGTAAAATTTCTAAAACACTACAAAACATGTCTCAAAGACAAATACAAGCAAACGTCTCCACAGTAACAGTTGTTTGTGTGTGTGTGTGTGTGTGTGTGTGTGTGTGTGTGTGTGTGTGTGTGTGTGTGTGTGTGTGTGTGTGTGTGTGTGTGTGTGTGTGTGCGTGCGTGCGTGTGCGTGCGTGCACATTGTAGATCAACTTCATAGCAGTATTAAGTGGTCCATCTATGTTTTTTTATTAATAATAAAATCTGCAAAATAACAAGTAACTGAAGCTGTCAAATGCTGTATTTATAGTAGAGTATATGTAACAAAAATGGAAAGTAGAGTAAAAGTACCTCAAAATTGTACTGTAGGTACAAGTACTTGTATATACTTGAGTAAATGTACTTGGTTACTTTGCAGCACCACTAGCCTTACATTAAGACGTCTCTGCCGAGACTTTCACATTGTCACTGCAGGTTCGACTTATGTAAGGCTACATCACCACAGAACAGCCAATGACAGCCAAGCCTTTAATCACAGCTGTGTCAATCAGTAGAGTGTAGAGGGACATTTATTTATAGTTTTAACTATAACTATAGTTTTATACATCACACAGCTTAGACATTTGGATCAAATCAGACAGCAGACCTGTGTGAACGCATTGATATAAATAGCATATCTGAAGTGTGAATATTGCAGCCACAGCGACTTAATATAAACATGGGTCCCTTTCCTATGTCTCACTCTGTCTAAACCCATTGAAAATGCATTGGGTGCTTAAAGTTAAACATTTTTATTTTTTTATAATTATACTGCAAAACATTTCAAAATGAAAAATACACGCACACTTGTCCTCAGTAAGCTGAACACATAAAAATTTGAATGGTGTTGAAAGGTGTAAGCGTTTAGGAGATGAATCGCGCCAAAGTTTTGAGGATACTGACTAGTATAGTATAGAAATAAATAATGAAGATAACATACGTGTGCTCGCCTTCCAGGCGAGCCCACAATGAATGACAGCACCACCATTTGAATAATTTAGACATTTAGTTAGTTTGAGTTCCCCTAAAAGATGATTAAAATGGATTCATATCATGCAATATTTTCTTCCAGGGCTGAGCAATATGACTTCAAATCAATATCATGATTATTTCAAACTTTTGCCTCAATTACGAGTACAATTACGTTATACACATTTATTTACACTGCCCTCATAAGTAGTTATTTGACTAGATCTGTACTGTAAATATCATGTGCTTGTTTTTGCCAATTTGTACAAGACATTTAAAAAATATTCGATTAGACTGACGTTAGTTTTACTCCTCAGATAGTAGTTCATAGTATGCGTCTATCCTGCATTTTTATTTATGGTATAATATTCACACCAGATTCTGCTTTCTCTCATGTGTTCTCACACTTACTACATTGCCCATATTCCAATCTGTCATACAATACATATGCCCTATTCAAAGACATTGGCAGGCTTAATTACAAATGGTAAAGAATAAGCATATCGAAGCATCTACCCAACAGATGGCCTTGGATTATATCAGGACTTGGCTCAAGTTGGAGCTATAGAAATGTCCCACACAGGAAGTGCCTGGCTCTCACTGGGCCATATATTACTCCTGACATCTAAGACTTTGAATAAACACTAACATGATTTGCAGTAAGGATCTTTACGCTGACAGATTCCAGGAAAAGTAAAGGTTTTGTGAATGACCATAACTCATGGAAGGTTTTACTCTTGGCTGCAAGAATCGATGTCTGAATGTACCTCTGTAATATAAGTTATCACTATGAGCTGTGACTGTGAGTATCTTTATTATCACTCCTCTACTGGTGTCCTTTTGGCTCCAGTTGCTTTTTGCTGATCCGTTCCACATATTACTGAATCAGTGACATCCAAGCCTAATGGTTGAGAAAGGTTTAAAACTGGTGACAGGGCCACCTGTGGGTTGCTGGTACTACAGTGTCTGGGTTAGCCTAAGCGCCGATGCATACTCCATTTTTAGAGACTAATGTATTTAGGTTCGGCTCTGTCTACACCCCCCGAACCTCTGAATGACGTCATTAATTCGGCTGTTCGGTGCTGCCGAGATTTTGTGACTCCCCGAACCAAACCAAAATAAATAAAAGTGGAGTATGCATCAGCCCTTAGACTACAACATTGCACCCCATGTCCCACTATGTTAACAAGATTTCTGTACGTGTCCAAAATGATGGCCGCCACACAAGTAGTAATTTATTTAATCGTAGCACAATAATATGCATTGTTGAGCCTCAAAGGTAGTATGTTCATTATAATATTCTCATAGTCATAAATCAGTTCTAAGAAGCGTTTCACTTGTGATGTTATCTTAAATGGCTAACTTACCGTCAAAATGTACAGTTTCATGTAAAATTGGGGTGGTAAGAACATTCCCAGTTGCCAATGCCAATGATATTGAGTAGAAGTATCAGCTCGCTGCCAACTAGCCATCATGCATGCAATGTTTGAAACAGTGAGGAATATCTTTAAAACATAATCAGACGTGAAAGGTATTATTTCTCTTTGGAACCACTCTACTTTTAAAATCCTGATATCCTGTGGTCCGATCAGGCTCTGTGTATTGTATTATACACATCGACATGGTATGAAGCCCATGGCTATTTGACTACACATGGAGGTGATGCACGGGGGCGGACGGAGATCCCGCATTGCGTATTGATGAGTGGTGGGATAGAGTGACAACGCTTAGTGAAACCAGAGACACTTTGGCTGTACGAAGCGATGCACCCGGGGCCAGGGGTGTGGGTTAGAGGCATTGGGGGTGGTGTGATTTAGCATTTTAACATGATCACTTAACAAGACGCACCTGGCATTGGGCCCTGTAGGGCAAGGGTTCCCAAACCTTTCAGGCTATAACCCACCAAAAATAATCTGAACTGGGGACCCCCCACCCTGACAAGCACTTGGAATTGTATAGGAATTACATTTAGTTAGTTTGACTGTTCCACAGATAAATATTGTGAAATCACATGTATGTGGGGGTCAAATATCAGTATTTGGTACAATGGAAAAACACTTGGAAATGTGACGACAAGAGCATTTGATACCATGGAAAAAACACTTGGAAAACACATGGCCATACACACTACGCCACGAATTTGAGTGGCAATGGCACCGCTCCAAAAGTCATTAAATTGTAACTTTAGAAATGTGCAGATACCCTGTACACGTGTGGCGGAGAGAGTCACAGCCCCAGCCTGAAGCCTCTAAAGTCTAGTATCTGCCCTCGTTCCATAGGGATATCCCTTTGGAGTGATGGTTAAGATATTGGACTTTCACGTGGGAGACCCGGGTTCGAAGCTGGGTGGGGAAGTTCGGATCACCTCCGTTACATTGGTGCCGTGACCCGGATCCGGGCTTCCCCGTAGGAGGAGGTCAAAGGGGGGTGAGTGTGGCGGAGAGAGTCGCAGCCCCAGCCTGAAGCCTCTAAAGTCTAGTATCTGCCCTCGTTCCATAGGGATATCCCTTTGGAGTGATGGTTAAGATATTGGACTTTCACGTGGGAGACCCGGGTTCGAAGCCGGGTGGGGAGGTTCGGATCACCTCCGTTACACACGTATACCGTAGAGCAGTGGTTCTCAAAGTGGATTCATGGGTTCCTTTAGAGGGGTCTAAATTGACCCTTACAAGTCTGTAACTCTGACAGCATACAAATGTACTTACTGTATGAACCAAATGAACTCTAACGGGTTCATTTGGTTCCATTTGTACACTGTCAGAGTTAGACCTTGAAATTTGAAAGTTTGAGAAACACTGCTGTACAGTATGTTGGTTGGTTTACTGTTGAGTGAGAAAACAATTAAACAATTAAGCTAATCATCTGGGTACCCCCAGTTTTGGAACCACTGCTGTGAGGGACAGCGAGCGACATGGATGACAATAATAATAATTCGGACCCCACTCCTTTGGGGTGTTATTTGTCACTGTACATTTGGATGGACGTGAAATGTGTCAGAATTCTTACTTCTCTCCATGGCAAACCCTTGAAAGAGTATACGAGACAGAGAGAAAAACAGAGAGACAGGAAAAGGGAAAGACAGTCAGGCAGAGGACTGAAGAAAAGAGAAGAGAGGGAGAGAAAGATGAGAGCGAGGGAGCCCCTCCACTTGAGGCTTAATTATGCATGGCAGGGCAGCTGGAGCAAAACAGAGAAAGAGAGATGGAGAGAGAGAGAGAGAGAGAGAGAGAGAGAGGGCACCCACCCACACAGAGGCATGAGGGTGCAGGTGGTGGGGGAAGTGCAGGGTATGAGGATGGTAAAGGGGGGGTTCGAGGGGAGACGTGGGCGGAGGAAGTGGCAAACACATGGGAGAGCCCAGGCTATCTAGCTAGCCACAGGCTGCTGCTTGTTCATGAGCACATTTATTCTGCTCTAACGCTGAGGGGAGGAACGAATGGAGTTCTTGGGCTGACCAGCAGTGTAACTGCCTGTTGTGTTTTGGTTCATTCTGGATCGGATGTCAAGAGGCAAACAACGTTATTTACTATATGGCCTGCTGTATCTAGATCTTCGTACACAGCAGAGGGAGAATGAGTGCTTATTTAACTCTGAAAGTGTAAAAAGATTGACCCTTTGATTTTGCTTTGTATTCATGCAATTATTTTGTAGCAGTTCCAGCTTTTAGATCTTGACATTCATCTGAAGGAATTGTTGTCTTTACAAGACAGAGTTTTGAGTCTTTCAGTTTCTGGGTAATTCAGATCAAAATGTAATAAAAGGCAAATACAAAGCCTTTATCATCTCATCAAGAACTAGAGGATTCCTATACAAAGGACTTAGACAAAAAGTAAGTTAAAGTACTGTAATGGTCTTCTCTCAGATCACTCCCCAAAAAATCTCATTCAGCTCATTCAGATTGCAGCTTTCTAGAGTTCTAACTAGAACTAAGAAAGCTGAAACACATTACACAAATTCTCAGATCTTTGCATTGGCTTCTAGTGATTCATATAACTAATTTTAAAGTATTAGGTCATCTTTAAATAAATCACTCATTATTTTAAGGCCAAAATACACCTCTGACTTCCTTTTCAACGGTTCCCACTTGCCAGAGTTAAAACAAAACTCGAGTTTAGTTATTATGACACTAGTTGGAATAAACTTCCAGACATCTTAGACTTGTGCCAACTCTGAATATATATGTGGACATATATATTTAATCCAGGCTAAAAACGTTAGGTTCTCCACTCTTCCGCTTCTACATGAATCTTTTTGGCAAGGCCTGAAAGGACCCAAGCCTTATAGATGCAAATGTCATTGGCCTTACAGACTAGCCATTGCAGAGAAATCCTCCATCCTTAATGTTATGATAGAGTAAGCAGAGTACGCCTCTGGCTCATGACAGACGTGGATGCTGATGGAAATGTAAAATCATATTCCATATTGATGAACAGTTTTCCCCAATCATAATAAAATACTCCACACACAAGAAATGATGAATGTCCACACCAGGGAATATGCGTTTTGTGTTGAAGTTTAGTCAGAGTTCAAATTACTGTACAGCAGTACAGTAGAGCAAAATCACCCATCTTTGCTTCTCTCTGAGTGACAAGCATAATGATTTCACAGATATATGGATTTACAGAATACATTAGTCACATTCTGATTGGACAAAGTTAAACATGACAAGTACAGTAGAGCAATGGATATCAGATGTTTTCGTGTTACAGGCACCAGTCGTAAGGGCAGATAGTATGTTTGGCGTTTTGTTATCCTGTGTCCTGTACATAATGACCTGATTGGCATCTCTCAGTGGTCATTCTCCTGCGTTAGTTAGTTGTTCAAAACATCATGACATTGACACTGAAAATGGTATCTATACCATGTTAAACAACAACTAGAAAAATATTGTTCCTTCGAAACAATAGTGGGCTCGCTTCAAGCCAGAAAACAATGGCTATAAAAGTACAAAATGTCAAGATCGCAGGCAGTGCTTTCTTTGACGTTGCTGACGTCAAAGATTGGTCCATTTTGTTCCAAAAATGTGTTGTGCAAAAGTTGACGCTATAACAGGCCAATGTAAGAAGGGTGGTATCTGTTCCTTGACCTATTGGGGATGTGCTTGCAAGATTTCACGCACATTGCAGGCTGTGTTCATGATTTGAGGTGTTTTTGGCTTTGGCCACTTTATCGCTGCTTGCAGCTATATTCATTATTATTATTATTTTTGTGTGTGTGCACTTCATAGGCATATTAGATAAAGGTCCTTAGATTGTGTGTAGAATGTTTCATGCAAATTGCAAAAAAAAATCCTAACGGGTTTAAGCGTTTCACAAACTGCTCAAAATGATATAGCGCCCCCCTTTGGCCAATTGGGGTAAGATTGGTTTTAGTGATATTTGGACTAACACTCTACATCTTTGCCAAATGCCATGAACATGTTACTTTGCATGTATGATTTAGAGGCAGAAGAATAATTTGCATAAAACTGCAATATTCATTGAATTTATTTAAAAAAGCATGTTTCGATTTTAAAGAAATCCGATCTGACAGATCTTTAGATATCGGTCCAAAGTTCACGTAAAAAAAGTTTTGTGCACGTGACGCGAAAATTCCAGAATAAAAGCGGGTTTACGCGTTTTACAAACTGCTCAAAATGGCGGAAAATCGGAGGGCGGAGCTTACTTAACAACGACACAGATGTCTTCCGCTTGAGTCAAAGCACGCGTGTAACAAGTTGCATGTCTTCAAACGAAACGAGTCATGACTTATGCCCGTTTGAAGTTTGAATTTTCAAACGCTTCGTATAGCGCCCCCCTTTGGCTGATTGGAATAAAATTGGTTTCAGTGATACTTTGACTAACCCTCCACATCTTTGCCAAATGCCATGAACGTGTAACTTTGCATGTATGATTTAGAGGCCGAAGAATAATTTGCATAAAACCGCAATATTGATTGAATTATTAAAAAATTATATTTCACTTTAAAAGAAATCCGCCGAGACTAGTTTGACCGTATTGGTCCAAAGTTCATGTGAAAAAAGTTTTGTGCGCGTAACGCAAAAATCCCAGGAGGAGATAGATTTTTACTGTTTTTTATATAATTCAAAATTCTGGGGGATCTAAACGTCAGAGGTCAAAAGTCAGAGCGTAAAAGTTGTTCGGCATGAGGAGACGCATACGTGTATACAGGTTTCATGACTGTACGTATAACAGAGCATGAGCTCTATCTGTTCAAAGTTCGCACTTTCGAAGGCTTCCTACAGCGCCACCATTTGGCCGATTGCTGTAAAAAATAATAGCACACTTCGCCACTGTAAGCTGAACACATTGATGTTTTTATTTTCATTTTCTGTCTAAGTATTTAGGAGTAGAAAGGAACCGAAGTTTTGAGGAGAACTTGATATGACGGTTAGATATTGTCACTAGAAAAATATTGTTCCTTCGAAACAATTGTGGGCTCGCTTCAAGCCAGAAAACAATGGCTATAAATGTACAAAATGTCAAGATCGCAGGCAGTGCTCTCTTTGACGTTACTGACGTCAACGATTGGTCCATTTTGTTCCAAAAATGTGTTGTGCAAAAGTTGACCCGCTGGTGGCGCTATAACAGGCCAATGTAATAAGGGTGGTATCTGTTCCTTGACCTATTGGGAATGTGCTTGCAAGATTTCACGCACATTGCAGGCTGTGTTCATGATTTGAGGTGTTTTTGGCTTTGGCCACTTTATCGCTGCTTGCAGCTATATTCATTATTATAATTTGTTTGTGTGTGTGCACTTCATAGGCATATTAGATAAAGGTCCTTAGATTGTGTGTAGAATGTTTCATGCAAATTGCAAAAAAAAAATCCTAACGGGTTTAAGCGTTTCACAAACTGCTCAAAATTATATAGCGCCCCCCTTTGGCCAATTGGGGTAAGATTGGTTTTAGTGATATTTGGACTAACACTCTACATCTTTGCCAAATGCCATGAACATGTTACTTTGCATGTATGATTTAGAGGCAGAAGAATAATTTGCATAAAACTGCAATATTCATTGAATTTATTTAAAAAAGCATGTTTCAATTTTAAAGAAATCCGATCTGACAGATCTTTAGATATCGGTCCAAAGTTCACGTAAAAAAAGTTTTGTGCACGTGGAGCGAAAATTCCAGAATAAAAGCGGGTTTACGCGTTTTACAAACTGCTCAATATGGCGGAAAATCGAAGGGCGGAGCTTACTTAAAAACGACACAGATGTCTTCCGCTCGAGTCAAAGCACGCGTGTAACAAGTTGCATGTCTTCAAACAAAACGAGTCATGACTTATGCCCGTTTGAAGTTTGAATTTTCAAACGCTTCGTATAGCGCCCCCCTTTGGCCGATTGGAATAAAATTGGTTTCAGTGATACTTTGACTAACCCTCCACATCTTTGCCAAATGCCATGAACGTGTAACTTTGCATGTATGATTTAGAGGCCGAAGAATAATTTGCATAAAACCGCAATATTGATTGAATTATTAAAAAATTATATTTCACTTTAAAAAAAATCTGGTTGATCAATCTGACCGTATTGGTCCAAAGTTCATGTGAAAAAAGTTTTGTGCACTTGACGCGAAAATCCCAGGAGGAGATAGATTTTTACTGTTTTTCATATAATTCCAAATTGTGGGAGACCTAAAGGTCAGAGGTCAAAAGTTAGAGGGTAAAAGTTGTTCGGCATGAGGAGACGCATACGTGTATACAGGTTTCATGACTGTAACTCAAACACAGCATGAGCTATACCTGTTCAAAGTTCGCACTTTCGAAGGCTTCCTACAGCGCCACCATTTGGCCGATTGCTATAGAAAATAATAGCACACTTCGCCACAGTAAACCGAACACATTGATGTTTTTATTTTCATTTTCTCACTAAGTATGTAGGAGTAGAAAGGAACCGAAGTTCCCGTCTACAGTATGATATGACTGATAGATAAATAACTAGAAAAAAATTGTTCCTTCGAAACAATTGTGGGCTCGCTTCAAGCCAGAAAACAATGGCTATAAAAGTACAAAATGTCAAGATCGCAGGCAGTGCTCTCTTTGACGTTACTGACGCAATCGGACGCTGCATGCGTGATTTGAGGCATTTTGTTCCAAAAATGTGTTATGCAAAAGTTGACCCGCTGGTGGCGCTATAACAGGCCAATGTGAGAAGGGCGGCATCTGTTCCTTGACCTAGTGGGAATGTGCTTGCAAAATTTCACGCACATCGCAGGCTGTGTTCATGATTTGAGGTGTTTTTGGCCACTTTATCGCTGCTTGCAGCTATATTTATTATTATTAATCTTATTTTTAAAAAATTGTGCACTTCATAGGCATGTTAGATAAAGGTCCTTCGATTGTGTGTAGAATGTTTCATGCAAATTGCAAAAAAGAACCCTAGAATAAAAACAGGTTTAAGCGTTTCACAAACTGCTCAAAATGATATAGCGCCCCCCTTTGGCCAATTGGGGTAAGATTGGTTTTAGTGATATTTGGAATAACACTCTACATCTTTGCCCAATGCCATGAATATGCTACTTTGCATGTATGATTTAGAGGCAGAAGAATAATTTGCATAAAACTGCAATATTCATTGAATTTATTAAAAAAGCATGTTTAAATTTAAAAAAAAATCCGATCTGACAGATCTTTAGATATTGGTCCAAAGTTCACGTAAAAAAAGTTTTGTGCACGTGACGCGAACATTCCAGAATAAAAGTGGGTTTAAGTGTTTTACAAACTGCTCAAAATGGCAGAAAATCTAAGGGCGGAGCTTACTCAACAAAGACACAGATGTCTTCCGCTTGAGTCAAAGCACACGTGTAAGCAAGTTGCATGTCTTCAAACGAAACGAGGCATGACTTATGCCCGTTTAAAGTTTGAATTTTTAAACGCTTCGTATAGCGCCCCCCTTTGGCCGATTGGAATAAAATTGGTTTCAGTGATACTTTGACTAACCCTCTACATCTTTGCCAAATGCCATGAACGTGTAACTTTGCATGTATGATTTAGAGGCCGAAGAATAATTTGCATAAAACCGCAATATTGATGGAATTATTAAAAAAATATATTTCACTTTAAAAGAAATCCGACCAGACTAGTTTGACCGTATTGGTCCAAAGTTCATGTGAAAAAAGTTTTGTGCGCGTAACGCAAAAATCCCAGGAGGAGATAGATTTTTACTGTTTTTTATATAATTCAAAATTCTGGGGGATCTAAAGGTCAGAGGTCAAAAGTCAGAGCGTAAAAGTTGTTCGGCATGAGGAGACGCATACGTGTATACAGGTTTCATGACTGTACGTATAACAGAGCATGAGCTCTATCTGTTCAAAGTTCGCACTTTCGAAGGCTTCCTACAGCGCCACCATTTGGCCGATTGCTGTAAAAAATAATAGCACACTTCGCCACTGTAAGCTGAACACATTGATGTTTTTATTTTCATTTTCTGTCTAAGTATGTAGGAGTAGAAAGGAACCGAAGTTTTGAGGAGAACTTGATATGACGGTTAGATATTGTCACTAGAAAAATATTGTTCCTTCGAAACAATTGTGGGCTCGCTTCAAGCCAGAAAACAATGGCTATAAAAGCACAAAATGTCAAGATCGCAGGCAGTGCTCTCTTTGACGTTACTGACGTCAAAGTTTGTCCATTTTGTTCCAAAAATGTGTTGTGCAAAAGTTGACCCGCTGGTGGCGCTATAACAGGCCAATGTGAGAAGGTTGGTATCTGTTCCTTGACCTATTGGGAATGTGCTTGCAAGATTTCACGCACATCCCAGGCTGTGTTCATGATTTGAGGTGTTTTTGGCTTTGGACACTTTATCGCTGCTTGCAGCTATATTTATTATTATTATTTTATAATTTTTTTGTGTGCACTTCATAGGCATGTTAGACAAAGGTCCTTAGATTGCGTGTAGAATGTTTCATGCAAATTGCAAAAAAAATCCTAGAATAAAAACGGGTTTAAGCGTTTTACAAACTGCTCAAAATTATATAGCGCCCCCCTTTGGCCATTTGGGGTAAGATTGGTTTCAGTGATATTTGAACTAACCCTCTACACTATTTTGTCATGAAAATGTGACTTTGCATGTATGTTTTAGAGGCAGAAGAATAATTTGCATAAAAATGCAATATTGTTTGAATTATTTAAAAAAGCATGTTTCAATGTTAAAGAAATCCGATCTGACAGATCTTTAGATATCGGTCCAAAGTTCACGTAAAAAAAGTTTTGTGCACGTGACGCGAAAATTCCAGAATAAAAGCGGGTTTACGCGTTTTACAAACTGCTCAAAATGGCGGAAAATTGAAGGGCGGAGCTTACTTAACAACGACACAGATGTCTTCCGCTTGAGTCAAAGCACGCGTGTAACAAGTTGCATGTCTTCAAACGAAACGAGTCATGACTTATGCCCGTTTGAAGTTTGAATTTTCAGACGCTTCGTATAGCGCCCCCCTTTGGCCGATTGGAATAAAATTGGTTTCAGTGATACTTTGACTAACCCTCCACATCTTTGCCAAATGCCATGAACGTGTAACTTTGCATGTATGATTTAGAGGCCGAAGAATAATTTGCATAAAACCGCAATATTGATTGAATTATTAAAAAATGATATTTCACTTTAAAAGAAATCCACCGAGATAAATCTGACCGTATTGGTCCAAAGTTCATGTGAAAAAAGTTTCGTGCGCGTAACAAAAAAAACCCAGGAGGAGATAGATTTTTACTGTTTTTCATATTATTCCGAATTGTGGGAGACCTAAAGGTCAGAGGTCAAAAGTTAGAGGGTAAAAGTTGTTCGGCATGAGGAGACGCATACGTGTATACAGGTTTCATGCCTGTACCTCAAACACAGCATGAGCTATACCTGTTCAAAGATCGCACTTTCGAAGGCTTCCTACAGCGCCACCATTTGGCCGATTGCTGTAAAAAGTAATAGCACACTTCACCACTGTAAACTGAACACATTGATGTTTTTATTTTCATTTTCTCACTACGTATGTAGGAGTAGAAAGGAACCGAAGTTCCCGTCTACTATATGACTGCCTGATAGATAAATAAATAATGACAATATCTAAAGTGTGCTCGCCTTATAGGCGAGCCCACAACTAGAAAAATATTGTTCCTTCGAAACAATTGTGGGCTCGCTTCAAGCCAGAAAACAATGGCTATAAAAGCACAAAATGTCAAGATCGCAGGCAGTGCTCTCTTTGACGTTACTGACGTCAAAGATTGGTCCATTTTGTTCCAAAAATGTGTTGTGCAAAAGTTGACCCGCTGGTGGCGCTATAACAGGCCAATGTGAGAAGGTTGGTATCTGTTCCTTGACCTATTGGGAATGTGCTTGCAAGATTTCACGCACATTGCAGGCTGTGTTCATGATTTGAGGTGTTTTTGGCTTTGGCCACTTTATCGCTGCTTGCAGCTATATTTATTATTATTATTTTATAATTTTTTTGTGTGCACTTCATAGGCATGTTAGATAAAGGTCCTTAGATTGCGTGTAGAATGTTTCATGCAAATTGCAAAAAAAATCCTAGAATAAAAACGGGTTTAAGCGTTTTACAAACTGCTCAAAATTATATAGCGCCCCCCTTTGGCCATTTGGGGTAAGATTGGTTTCAGTGATATTTGAACTAACCCTCTACACTATTTTGTCATGAAAATGTGACTTTGCATGTATGTTTTAGAGGCAGAAGAATAATTTGCATAAAAATGCAATATTGTTTGAATTATTTAAAAAAGCATGTTTCAATGTTAAAGAAATCCGATCTGACAGATCTTTAGATATCGGTCCAAAGTTCACGTAAAAAATGTTTTGTGCACGTGGAGCGAAAATTCCAGAATAAAAGCGGGTTTACGCGTTTTACAAACTGCTCAAAATGGCGGAAAATTGAAGGGCGGAGCTTACTTAACAACGACACAGATGTCTTCCGCTTGAGTCATAGCACGCGTGTAACAAGTTGCATGTCTTCAAACGAAACGAGTCATGACTTATGCCCGTTTGAAGTTTGAATTTTCAGACGCTTCGTATAGCGCCCCCCTTTGGCCGATTGGAATAAAATTGGTTTCAGTGATACTTTGACTAACCCTCCACATCTTTGCCAAATGCCATGAACGTGTAACTTTGCATGTATGATTTAGAGGCCGAAGAATAATTTGCATAAAACCGCAATATTGATTGAACTATTAAAAAATTATATTTCACTTTAAAAGAAATCCGCCGAGATTAGTTTGACCGTATTGGTCCAAAGTTCATGTGAAAAAAGTTTTGTGCACTTGACGCGAAAATCCCAGGAGGAGATAGATTTTTACTGTTTTTCATATAATTCCGAATTGTGGGAGACCTAAAGGTCAGAGGTCAAAAGTTAGAGGGTAAAAGTTGTTCGGCATGAGGAGACGCATACGTGTATACAGGTTTCATGCCTGTACCTCAAACACAGCATGAGCTATACCTGTTCAAAGTTCGCACTTTCGAAGGCTTCCTACAGCGCCACCATTTGGCCGATTGCTATAAAAAATAATAGCACACTTCGCCACTGTAAACTGAACACATTGATGTTTTTATTTTCATTTTCTCACTAAGTATGTAGGAGTAGAAAGGAACCGAAGATCCCGTCTACTGATTGCCTGATAGATAAATAAATAATGACAATATCTAAAGTGTGCTCGCCTTATAGGCGAGCCCACAATTATTATTATATATTTTTTGTGTGTGCACTTCATAGGCATATTAGATAAAGGTCCTTAGATTGTGTGTAGAACGTTTCATGCAAATTGCGGAAAAAAATCCTAATGGGTTTAAGCGTTTGACAAACTGCTCAAAATGATATAGCGCCCCCCTTTGGCCAATTGGGGTAAGATTGGTTTTAGTGATATTTGGACTAACACTCTACATCTTTGCCAAATGCCATGAACATGTTACTTTGCATGTATGATTTAGAGGCAGAAGAATAATTTGCATAAAACTGCAATCTTCATTGAATTATTAAAAAAAGCATGTTTCAATTTTAAAGAAATCCGATCTGACAGATCTTTAGATATTGGTCCAAAGATCACGTAAAAAACGTTTTGTGCACGTGGCGCAAAAATTCCAGAATAAAAGCGGGTTTACGTGTTTTACAAACTGCTCAAAATGGCGGAAAATTGAAGGGCGGAGCTTACTTAACAACGACACAGATGTCTTCCGCTTGAGTCAAAGCACGCGTGTAACAAGTTGCATGTCTTCAAACGAAACGAGTCATGACTTATGCCCGTTTGAAGTTTGAATTTTCAAACGCTTCGTATAGCGCCCCCCTTTGGCCAATTGGAATAAGATTGGTTTCAGTGATATTTTGACTAACCTTCTACATCTTTGCCAAATGCCATGAACGTGTGACTTTGTATGTATGATTTAGAGGCAAAATAATTATTGGCATAAAACTGCAATATTGAGTGAATTATTAAAAAATAATGTTTCACTTTAAAAAAAATCTGGTTGATCAATCTGACCGTATTGGTCCAAAGTTCATGTGAAAAAAGTTTCGTGCGCCTAACGAAAAAAACCCAGGAGGAGATAGATTTTTACTGTTTTTCATATTATTCAAAATTCTGGGGGATCTAAAGGTCAAAGGTCAAAAGTCAGAGCGTAAATGTTGTTTGGCATGAGGAGACGCATACGTGTATACAGGTTTCATGGCTGTACGTATAACAGAGCATGAGATATACCTGTTCAAAGTTCGCACTTTCGAAGGCTTCCTACAGCGCCACCATTTGGCCGATTGCTGTAAAAAATAATAGCACACTTCGCCACTGTAAACCGAACACATTGATGTTTTTATTTTCATTTTCTCACTAAGTATGTAGGAGTAGAAAGGAACCGAAGTTTTGAGGAGAACTTGATATGACGGTTAGATATTGTCACTAGAAAAATATTGTTCCTTCGAAACAATTGTGGGCTCGCTTCAAGCCAGAAAACAATGGCTATAAAAGCACAAAATGTCAAGATCGCAGGCGGTGCTCTCTTTGACGTTACTGGCGTCAAAGATTGGTCCATTTTGTTCCAAAAATGTGTTGTGCAAAAGTTGACCCGCTGGTGGCGCTATAACAGGCCAATGTGAGAAGGTTGGTATCTGTTCCTTGACCTATTGGGAATGTGCTTGCAAGATTTCACGCACATCCCAGGCTGTGTTCATGATTTGAGGTGTTTTTGGCTTTGGACACTTTATCGCTGCTTGCAGCTATATGTATTATTATAATTTTATAATTTTTTTGTGTGCACTTCATAGGCATGTTAGATAAAGGTCCTTAGATTGCGTGTAGAATGTTTCATGCAAATTGCAAAAAAAATCCTAGAATAAAAACGGGTTTAAGCGTTTTACAAACTGCTCAAAATTATATAGCGCCCCCCTTTGGCCATTTGGGGTAAGATTGGTTTCAGTGATATTTGAACTAACCCTCTACACTATTTTGTCATGAAAATGTGACTTTGCATGTATGTTTTAGAGGCAGAAGAATAATTTGCATAAAAATGCAATATTGTTTGAATTATTTAAAAAAGCATGTTTCAATGTTAAAGAAATCCGATCTGACAGATCTTTAGATATCGGTCCAAAGTTCACGTAAAAAAAGTTTTGTGCACGTGACGCGAAAATTCCAGAATAAAAGCGGGTTTAAGCGTTTTACAAACTGCTCAAATTGGCGGAAAAACGAAGGGCGGAGCTTACTTAACAACGACACAGATGTCTTCCGCTTGAGTCAAAGCACGCGTGTAACAAGTTGCATGTCTTCAAACGAAACGAGTCATGACTTATGCCCGTTTGAAGTTTGAATTTTCAGACGCTTCGTATAGCGCCCCCCTTTGGCCGATTGGAATAAAATTGGTTTCAGTGATACTTTGACTAACCCTCCACATCTTTGCCAAATGCCATGAACGTGTAACTTTGCATGTATGATTTAGAGGCCGAAGAATAATTTGCATAAAACCGCAATATTGATTGAATTATTAAAAAATTATATTTCACTTTAAAAGAAATCCGACCAGACAGTTTGACCGTATTGGTCCAAAGTTCATGTGAAAAAAGTTTTGTGCACTTGACGCGAAAATCCCAGGAGGAGATAGATTTTTACTGTTTTTCATATAATTCCGAATTGTGGGAGACCTAAAGGTCAGAGGTCAAAAGTTAGAGGGTAAAAGTTGTTCGGCATGAGGAGACGCATAAGTGTATACAGGTTTCATGGCTGTATGTATAACACAGCATGAGCTATACCTGTTCAAAGTTTGCACTTTCGAAGGCTTCCTACAGCGCCACCATTTGGCCGATTGCTGTAAAAAGTAATAGCACACGTCGCCACAGTAAGCTGAACACATTGATGTTTTTATTTTCATTTTCTCACTAAGTATGTAGGAGTAGAAAGGAACCGAAGTTTTTTGATACTTGCACTGACTGCCTGCCTAGTATAGAAATAATGACAATATCTAAAGTGTGCTCGCCTTATAGGCGAGCCCACAACTAGAAAAATATTGTTCCTTCGAAACAATTGTGGGCTCGCTTCTAGCCAGAAAACAATGGCTATAAAAGTACAAAATGTCAAGATCGCAGGCAGTGCTCTCTTTGACGTTACTGACGTCAAAGATTGGTCCATTTTTTCCAAAAATGTTATGCAAAAGTTGACCCGCTGGTGGCGCTATAACAGGCCAATGATAGAAGGGTGGTATCTGTTCCTTGACCTATTGGGAATGTGCTTGCAAGATTTCACGCACATTGCAGGCTGTGTTTATGATTTGAGGTGTTTTTGGCTTTGGCCACTTTATCGCTGCTTGCAGCTATGTTCATTATTATTATTTTTTTGTGTGTGTGCACTTCATAGGCATATTAGATAAAGGTCCTTAGATTGTGTGTAGAATGTTTCATGCAAATTGCAAAAAAAAATCCTAACGGGTTTAAGCGTTTAACAAACTGCTCAAAATGATATAGCGCCCCCCTTTGGCCAATTGGGGTAAGATTGGTTTTAGTGATATTTGGACTAACACTCTACATCTTTGCCAAATGCCATGAACATGTTACTTTGCATGTATGATTTAGAGGCAGAAGAATAATTTGCATAAAACTGCAATATTCATTGAATTTATTTAAAAAAGCATGTTTCAATTTTAAAGAAATCCGATCTGACAGATCTTTAGATATCGGTCCAAAGTTCACGTAAAAAAAGTTTTGTGCACGTGGAGCGAAAATTCCAGAACAAAAGCGGGTTTACGCGTTTTACAAACTGCTCAAAATGGCGGAAAATCGAAGGGCGGAGCTTACTTAACAAAGACACAGATGTCTTCCGCTTGAGTCAAAGCACGCGTGTAAGCAAGTTGCATGTCTTCAAACGAAACGAGGCAAGACTTATGCCCGTTTAAAGTTTGAATTTTCAAACGCTTCGTATAGCGCCCCCCTTTGGCCGATTGGAATAAAATTGGTTTCAGTGATACTTTGACTAACCCTCTACATCTTTGCCAAATGCCATGAACGTGTAACTTTGCATGTATGATTTAGAGGCCGAAGAATAATTTGCATA
Organism: Nannobrachium achirus; assembly: GCF_963921795.1. Lineage (NCBI taxonomy): Eukaryota > Metazoa > Chordata > Actinopteri > Myctophiformes > Myctophidae > Nannobrachium > Nannobrachium achirus. The sequence goes on along the minus strand of NC_137814.1, from coordinate 39,466,305 downwards.
AAACCACAATATTGATTGAATCATTAAAAAAATATATTTCACTTTAAAAGAAATCCGACCAGACTAGTTTGACCGTATTGGTCCAAAGTTCATGTGAAAAAAGTTTTGTGCGCATAACGCAAAAATCCCAGGAGGAGATAGATTTTTACTGTTTTTTATATAATTCAAAATTCTGGGGGATCTAAAGGTCAGAGGTCAAAAGTCAGAGCGTAAAAGTTGTTCGGCATGAGGAGACGCATACGTGTATGCAGGTTTCATGACTGTACGTATAACAGAGCATGAGCTCTATCTGTTCAAAGTTCGCACTTTCGAAGGCTTCCTACAGCGCCACCATTTGGCCGATTGCTGTAAAAAATAATAGCACACTTCGCCACTGTAAGCTGAACACATTGATGTTTTTATTTTCATTTTCTCACTAAGTATGTAGGAGTAGAAAGGAACCGAAGTTTTGAGGAGAACTTGATATGACGGTTAGATATTGTCACTAGAAAAATATTGTTCCTTCGAAACAATTGTGGGCTCGCTTCAAGCCAGAAAACAATGGCTATAAAAGCACAAAATGTCAAGATCGCAGGCAGTGCTCTCTTTGACGTTACTGACGTCAAAGATGGGTCCATTTTGTTCCAAAAATGTGTTATGCAAAAGTTGACCCGCTAATGGCGCTATAACAGGCCAATGTGAGAAGGTTGGTATATGTTCCTTGACCTATTGGGAATGTGCTTGCAAGATTTCACGCACATCCCAGGCTGTGTTCATGATTTGAGGTGTTTTTTGCTTTGGACACTTTATCGCTGCTTGCAGCTATATTTATTATTATTATTTTATAATTTTTTTGTGTGCACTTCATAGGCATGTTAGATAAAGGTCCTTAGATTGCGTGTAGAATGTTTCATGCAAATTGCAAAAAAAATCCTAGAATAAAAACGGGTTTAAGCGTTTTACAAACTGCTCAAAATTATATAGCGCCCCCCTTTGGCCATTTGGGGTAAGTGATATTTGAACTAACCCTCTACACTATTTTGTCATGAAAATGTGACTTTGCATGTATGATTTAGAGGCAGAAGAATAATTTGCATAAAAATGCAATATTGTTTGAATTATTTAAAAAAGCATGTTTCAATGTTAAAGAAATCCGATCTGACAGATCTTTAGATATCGGTCCAAAGTTCACGTAAAAAAGGTTTTGTGCACGTGACGCGAAAATTCCAGAATAATAGCGGGTTTACGCGTTTTACAAACTGCTCAAAATGGCGGAAAATTGAAGGGCGGAGCTTACTTAACAACGACACAGATGTCTTCCGCTTGAGTCAAAGCACGCGTGTAACAAGTTGCATGTCTTCAAACAAAACGAGTCATGACTTATGCCCGTTTGAAGTTTGGATTTTCAAACGCTTCGTATAGCGCCCCCCTTTGGCCGATTGGAATAAAATTGGTTTCAGTGATACTTTGACTAACCCTCCACATCTTTGCCAAATGCCATGAACGTGTAACTTTGCATGTATGATTTAGAGGCTGAAGAATAATTTGCATAAAACCGCAATATTGATTGAATTATTAAAAAATTATATTTCACTTTAAAAGAAATCCGCCGAGACTAGTTTGACCGTATTGGTCCAAAGTTCATGTGAAAAAAGTTTCGTGCGCGTTATGCAAAAATCCCAGGAGGAGATAGATTTTTACTGTTTTTCATATAATTCCAAATTGTGGGAGACCTAAAGGTCAGAGGTCAAAAGTTAGAGGGTAAAAGTTGTTCGGCATGAGGAGACGCATAAGTGTATACAGGTTTCATGGCTGTACGTATAACACAGCATGAGCTATACCTGTTCAAAGATCGCACTTTCGAAGGCTTCCTACAGCGCCACCATTTGGCCGATTGCTGTAAAAAATAATAGCACACTTCGCCACTGTAAGCTGAACACATTGATGTTTTTATTTTCATTTTCTCACTAAGTATGTAGGAGTAGAAAGGAACCGAAGTTTTGAGGAGAACTTGATATGACGGTTAGATATTGTCACTAGAAAAATATTGTTCCTTCGAAACAATTGTGGGCTCGCTTCAAGCCAGAAAACAATGGCTATAAAAGTACAAAATGTCAAGATCGCAGGCAGTGCTCTCTTTGACGTTACTGACGTCAAAGATTGGTCCATTTTGTTCCAAAAATGTGTTGTGCAAAAGTTGACCCGCTGGTGGCGCTATAACAGGCCAATGTAAGAAGGGTGGTATCTGCTCCTTGACCTATTGGGAATGTGCTTGCAAGATTTAACGCACATTGCAGGCTGTGTTCATGATTTGAGGTGTTTTTGGCTTTGGCCACTTTATCGCTGCTTGCAGCTATATTCATTATTATTATTTTTTTTGTGTGTGTGCACTTCATAGGCATATTAGATAAAGGTCCTTAGATTGTGTGTAGAATGTTTCATGCAAATTGCAAAAATAAATCCTAACGGGTTTAAGCGTTTCACAAACTGCTCAAAATGATATAGCGCCCCCCTTTGGCCAATTGGGGTAAGATTGGTTTTAGTGATATTTGGACTAACACTCTACATCTTTGCCAAATGCCATGAACATGTTACTTTGCATGTATGATTTAGAGGCAGAAGAATAATTTGCATAAAACTGCAATATTCATTGAATTTATTTTAAAAAGCATGTTTCAATTTTAAAGAAATCCGATCTGACAGATCTTTAGATATCGGTCCAAAGTTCACGTAAAAAAGGTTTTGTGCACGTGGAGTGAAAATTCCAGAATAAAAGCGGGTTTACGCGTTTTACAAACTGCTCAATATGGCGGAAAATCGGGGGGCGGAGCTTACTTAACAACGACACAGATGTCTTCCGCTCGAGTCAAAGCACGCGTGTAACAAGTTGCATGTCTTCAAACGAAACGAGTCATGACTTATGCCCGTTTGAAGTTTGAATTTTCAAACGCTTCGTATAGCGCCCCCCTTTGGCCGATTGGAATAAAATTGGTTTCAGTGATACTTTGACTAACCCTCCACATCTTTGCCAAATGCCATGAACGTGTAACTTTGCATGTATGATTTAGAGGCCGAAGAATAATTTGCATAAAACCGCAACATTGATTGAATTATTAATAAAATATATTTCACTTTAAAAGAAATCCGCCGAGACTAGTTTGACCGTATTGGTCCAAAGTTCATGTGAAAAAAGTTTCATGCGCGTATCGCAAAGATCCCAGGAGGAGATAGATTTTTACTGTTTTTCATATAATTCCAAATTCTGAGGGATCTAAAGATCAGAGGTCAAAAGTCAGAGCGTAAAAATTGTTCGGCATGAGGAGACGCATACGTGTATACAGGTTTCATGGCTGTACGTATAACAGAGCATGAGCTATACCTGTTCAAAGTTCGCACTTTCGAAGGCTTCCTACAGCGCCACCATTTGGCCGATTGCTGTAAAAAGTAATAGCACACGTCGCCACAGTAAGCTGAACACATTGATGTTTTTATTTTCATTTTCTCACTAAGTATGTAGGAGTAGAAAGGAACCGAAGTTTTGAGGAGAACTTGATATGACGGTTAGATATTGTCACTAGAAAAATATTGTTCCTTCGAAACAATTGTGGGCTCGCTTCAAGCCGGAAAACAATGGCTATAAAAGCACAAAATGTCAAGATCGCAGGCAGTGCTCTCTTTGACGTTACTGACGTCAACGATTGGTCCATTTTGTTCCAAAAATGTGTTGTGCAAAAGTTGACCCGCTGGTGGCGCTATAACAGGCCAATGTAAGAAGGGTGGTATCTGTTCCTTGACCTATTGGGAATGTGCTTGCAAGATTTCACGCACATTGCAGGCTGTGTTCATGATTTGAGGTGTTTTTGGCTTTGGACACTTTATCGCTGCTTGCAGCTATATTCATTATTATTTTTTTTTGTGTGTGTGCACTTCATAGGCATATTAGATAAAGGTCCTTAGATTGTGTGTAGAATGTTTCATGCAAATTGCAAAAAAAAATCCTAACGGGTTTAAGCGTTTCACAAACTGCTCAAAATGATATAGCGCCCCCCTTTGGCCAATTGGGGTAAGATTGGTTTTAGTGATATTTGGACTAACACTCTACATCTTTGCCAAATGCCATGAACATGTTACTTTGCATGTATGATTTAGAGGCAGAAGAATAATTTGCATAAAACTACAATATTCATTGAATTTATTTAAAAAAGCATGTTTCAATTTTAAAGAAATCCGATCTGACAGATCTTTAGATATCGGTCCAAAGTTCACGTAAAAAAAGTTTTGTGAACGTGGAGCGAAAAATCCAGAATAAAAGCGGGTTTACGCGTTTTACAAACTGCTCAAAATGGCGGAAAATCAAAGGGCGGAGCTTACTTAACAACGACACAGATGTCTTCCGCTTGAGTCAAAGCACGCGTGTAACAAGTTGCATGTCTTCAAACAAAACGAGTCATGACTTATGCCCGTTTGAAGTTTGAATTTTCAAACGCTTCGTATAGCGCCCCCCTTTGGCCGATTGGAATAAAATTGGTTTCAGTGATACTTTGACTAACCCTCCACATCTTTGCCAAATGCCATGAACGTGTAACTTTGCATGTATGATTTAGAGGCCGAAGAATAATTTGCATAAAACCGCAATATTGATTGAATTATTAAAAAAATTATATTTCACTTTAAAAGAAATCCGCCGAGACTAGTTTGACCGTATTGGTCCAAAGTTCATGTGAAAAAAGTTTTGTGCACGTAACGCGAAGATCCCAGGAGGAGATAGATTTTTACTGTTTTTCATATAATTCCAAATTGTGGGAGATTTAAAGGTCAAAGGTCAAAAGTTAGAGCGTAAAAGTTGTTCGGCATGAGGAGACGCATACGTGTATACAGGTTTCATGGCTGTACGTATAACAGAGCATGAGCTATACCTGTTCAAAGTTCGCACTTTCGAAGGCTTCCTACAGCGCCACCATTTGGCCGATTGCTGTATAAAATAATAGCACACCTCGCCACTGTAGGCTGAACACATTGATGTTTTTATTTTCATTTTCTGTCTAAGTATGTAGGAGTAGAAAGGAACCGAAGGTTTGAGGAGAACTTGATATGACGGTTAGATATTGTCACTAGAAAAATATTGTTCCTTCGAAACAATTGTGGGCTCGCTTCAAGCCAGAAAACAGTGGCTATAAAAGTACAAAATGTCAAGATCGCAGGCAGTGCTCTCTTTGACGTTACTGACGTCAAAGATTGGTCCATTTTGTTCCAAAAATGTGTTGTGCAAAAGTTGACCCGCTGGTGGCGCTATAACAGGCCAATGTAAGAAGGGTGGTATCTGTTCCTTGACCTATTGGGAATGTGCTTGTAAGATTTCACGCACATTGCAGGCTGTGTTCATGATTTGAGGTGTTTTTGGCTTTGGCCACTTTATCGCTGCTTGCAGCTATATTCATTATTATTATTTTTTTGTGTGTGTGTGCACTTCATAGGCATATTATATAAAGGTCCTTAGATTGTGTGTAGAATGTTTCATGCAAATTGCAAAAAGAAATCCTAACGGGTTTAAGCGTTTCACAAACTGCTCAAAATGATATAGCGCCCCCCTTTGGCCAATTGGGGTAAGATTGGTTTTAGTGATATTTGGACTAACACTCTACATCTTTGCCAAATACCATGAACATGTTACTTTGCATGTATGATTTAGAGGCAGAAGAATAATTTGCATAAAACTGCAATATTCATTGAATTTATTTAAAAAAAGCATGTTTCAATTTTAAAGAAATACGATCTGACAGATCTTTAGATATCGGTCCAAAGTTCACGTAAAAAAAGTTTTGTGCACGTGGAGCGAAAATTCCAGAATAAAAGCGGGTTTACGCGTTTTACAAACTGCTCAAAAAGGCGGAAAATCGAAGGGCGGAGCTTACTTAACAACGACACAGATGTCTTCCGCTTGAGTCAAAGCACGCGTGTAACAAGTTGCATGTCTTCAAACGAAACGAGTCATGACTTATGCCCGTTTGAAGTTTGAATTTTCAAACGCTTCGTATAGCGCCCCCCTTTGGCCGATTGGAATAAAATTGGTTTCAGTGATACTTTGACTAACCCTCCACATCTTTGCCAAATGCCATGAACGTGTAACTTTGCATGTATGATTTAGAGGCTGAAGAATAATTTGCATAAAACCGCAATATTGATTGAAGTATTAAAAAATTATATTTCACTTAAAGAAATCCGCCGAGACTAGTTTGACCGTATTGGTCCAAAGTTCATGTGAAAAAAGTTTTGTGCGCGTAACGCAAAAATCCCAGGAGGAGATAGATTTTTACTGTTTTTTATATAATTCAAAATTCTGGGGGATCTAAAGGTCAGAGGTCAAAAGTCAGAGTGCAAAAGTTGTTCGGCATGAGGAGACGCATACGTGTATACAAGTTTCATGACTGTACGTATAACAGAGCATGAGCTCTATCTGTTCAAAGTTCGCACTTTCGAAGGCTTCCTACAGCGCCACCATTTGGCCGATTGCTGTAAAAAATAATAGCACACTTCGCCACTGTAAGCTGAACACATTGATGTTTTTATTTTCATTTTCTGTCTAAGTATGTAGGAGTAGAAAGGAACCGAAGTTTTGAGGAGAACTTGATATGACGGTTAGATATTGTCACTAGAAAAATATTGTTCCTTCGAAACAATTGTGGGCTCGCTTCAAGCCGGAAAACAATGGCTATAAAAGTACAAAATGTCAAGATCGCAGGCAGTGCTCTCTTTGACGTTACTGACGTCAAAGATTGGTCCATTTTGTTCCAAAAATGTGTTGTGCAAAAGTTGACCCGCTGGTGGCGCTATAACAGGCCAATGTAAGAAGGGTGGTATCTGTTCCTTGACCTATTGGGAATGTGCTTGCAAGATTTCACGCACATTGCAGGCTGTGTTCATGATTTGAGGTGTTTTTGGCTTTGGCCACTTTATCGCTGCTTGTGTAGCAAGTTGCACAATGGATAACGCTGTTACACTGTTATAAATGAGATATGACTGCATAAAAACCAGAAGTAACCAGGTTCGGCTGCTGAGAGCTCAGTTTGTAGTGTGAATACCAAAGAAATTGGAGACGGAGTCAAAGTTGCAAGTTTAAACAGAAATATATATTGAAAACTTTTCAGACAGATAAGAAAATCAACAGTTGCAACAACATGAAAAATAACAAATGGGGGCCCTTTAAAGAGTTCGAGTTCAGTTCAGTTCATTGGGATTGGGCATTGGGATTGGGCATGGGATTGGGCTCAGTGCCTCAGTGAGAGAGAGAACACAAGGGGAACACAGGTTCCTACCAAACACCATGGGAGGAGGGGTTCAAGGTCCAGCAGGTTCAATGGGAGGCTCGCCAGAGCTCATCAGCTCGTGTCACAAAAAACCTGACCTGAAAAAGGCCAGGTGAAAATAAAGCAATCAGTCTATTGTACAATATAATTCAATTCTAAGTCAACATGAATGTTACTTTTCATTTCATGATTCTCATTAAAGTCAATATTTCAAGCTCATAATAGCATGCATGCATTAAGAAAATAAAAATATATTTCTCAAATAAATCATTACTTTATAAAGAAACAAAAGTCATTACTTCAAAACTCAAAATCTTTCAAACTCAAAATCAGATAGTTCAAAAACCCAAATGAAATACTTCAAAACGCAAATGTAATTCACTTTAGTGAATAATGAAAACCAAGCAGTTTGAGCTTGTACACATTTGTTTGGTCTGCTAGGAGTTTAGCACAGTCAAGTAAACCCCTTGTTACACAGCATTTGTGCTAAAACACCAAACAGCTAGCAGACCCATTTCAACACAATCGACCAAGCCATTGAGAATAAACCAGTTGATATGAACTCACCGCTGAGTAGGTATGGATAGGCACAGAAAGTATACAGCATGAGGGCAGCTGCAGCAGCATAGCATGAACCATGCTGCTTCCAAACACTCTGGGTTGGGAGGGAGTGGCAATCTAGGAAGTGACATCACATCAACCTTTATTTATACTCCTTGCTTGACAAGGTTGCCATGTCTGGTTGGGTTGCCACGTTTGGTTGCAATAAGTAACCAGGGTTACACTTGCAGCTATATTTATTATTATTATTTTATAATTTTTTGTGTGCACTTCATAGGCATGTTAGATAAAGGTCCTTAGATTGCGTGTAGAATGTTTCATGCAAATTGCAAAAAAAATCCTAGAATAAAAACGGGTTTAAGCGTTTTACAAACTGCTCAAAATTATATAGCGCCCCCCTTTGGCCATTTGGGGTAAGATTGGTTTCAGTGATATTTGAACTAACCCTCTACACTATTTTGTCATGAAAATCTGACTTTGCATGTATGTTTTAGAGGCAGAAGAATAATTTGCATAAAAATGCAATATTGTTTGAATTATTTAAAAAAGCATGTTTCAATGTTAAAGAAATCCGATCTGACAGATCTTTAGATATCGGTCCAAAGTTCATGTAAAAAAATGTTTTGTGCACGTGACGCGAAAATTCCAGAATAAAAGCGGGTTTACGCGTTTTACAAACTGCTCAAAGTGGCGGAAAATCGAAGGGCGGAGCTTACTTAACAACGACACAGATGTCTTCCGCTTGAGTCAAAGCACGCGTGTAACAAGTTGCATGTCTTCAAACGAAACGAGTCATGACTTATGCCCGTTTGAAGTTTGAATTTTCAAACGCTTCGTATAGCGCCCCCCTTTGGCCGATTGGAATAAAATTGGTTTCAGTGATACTTTGACTAACCCTCCACATCTTTGCCAAATGCCATGAACGTGTAACTTTGCATGCATGATTTAGAGGCCGAAGAATAATTTGCATAAAACCGCAATATTTATTGAATTATTAAAAAATGATATTTCACTTTAAAAGAAATCCGCCGAGATAAATCTGACCGTATTGGTCCAAAGTTCATGTGAAAAAAGTTTCGTGCGCGTATCAAAAAAAACCCAGGAGGAGATAGATTTTTACTGTTTTTCATATAATTCCGAATTGTGGGAGACCTAAAGGTCAGAGGTCAAAAGTTAGAGGGTAAAAGTTGTTCGGCATGAGGAGACGCATAAGTGTATACAGGTTTCATGGCTGTATGTATAACACAGCATGAGCTATACCTGTTCAAAGATCGCACTTTCGAAGGCTTCCTGCAGCGCCACCATTTGGCCGATTGCTGTAAAAAGTAATAGCACGCGTCGCCACAGTAAGCTGAACACATTGATGTTTTTATTTTCATTTTCTCACTAAGTATGTAGGAGTAGAAAGGAACCGAAGATCCCGTCTACTTATAAATAAATAAATAAATAAATAATGACAATATCTAAAGTGTGCTCGCCTTATAGGCGAGCCCACAACTAGAAAAATATTGTTCCTTCGAAACAATTGTGGGCTCGCTTCAAGCCAGAAAACAATGGCTATAAAAGTACAAAATGTCAAGATCGCAGGCAGTGCTCTCTTTGACGTTACTGACGTCAAAGATTGGTCCATTTTGTTCCAAAAATGTGTTGTGCAAAAGTTGACCCGCTGGTGGCGCTATAACAGGCCAATGTAAGAAGGGTGGTATCTGCTCCTTGACCTATTGGGAATGTGCTTGCAAGATTTCACGCACATTGCAGGCTGTGTTCATGATTTGAGGTGTTTTTGGCTTTGGCCACTTTATCGCTGCTTGCAGCTATATTCATTATTATTATTTTTTTTGTGTGTGTGCACTTCATAGGCATATTAGATAAAGGTCCTTAGATTGTGTGTAGAATGTTTCATGCAAATTGCAAAAATAAATCCTAACGGGTTTAAGCGTTTCACAAACTGCTCAAAATGATATAGCGCCCCCCTTTGGCCAATTGGGGTAAGATTGGTTTTAGTGATATTTGGACTAACACTCTACATCTTTGCCAAATGCCATGAACATGTTACTTTGCATGTATGATTTAGAGGCAGAAGAATAATTTGCATAAAACTGCAATATTCATTGAATTTATTTTAAAAAGCATGTTTCAATTTTAAAGAAATCCGATCTGACAGATCTTTAGATATCGGTCCAAAGTTCACGTAAAAAAAGTTTTGTGCACGTGGAGTGAAAATTCCAGAATAAAAGCGGGTTTACGCGTTTTACAAACTGCTCAATATGGCGGAACATCGGGGGGCGGAGCTTACTTAACAACGACACAGATGTCTTCCGCTCGAGTCAAAGCACGCGTGTAACAAGTTGCATGTCTTCAAACGATACGAGTCATGACTTATGCCCGTTTGAAGTTTGAATTTTCAAACGCTTCGTATAGCGCCCCCCTTTGGCCGATTGGAATAAAATTGGTTTCAGTGATACTTTGACTAACCCTCCACATCTTTGCCAAATGCCATGAACGTGTAACTTTGCATGTATGATTTAGAGGCTGAAGAATAATTTGCATAAAACCGCAATATTGATTGAATTATTAATAAAATATATTTCACTTTAAAATAAATCCGCCGAGACTAGTTTGACCGTATTGGTCCAAAGTTCATGTGAAAAAAGTTTCATGCGCGTATCGCAAAAATCCCAGGAGGAGATAGATTTTTACTGTTTTTTATATAATTCAAAATTCTGGGGGATCTAAAGGTCAGAGGTCAAAAGTCAGAGCGCAAAAGTTGTTCGGCATGAGGAGACGCATACGTGTATACAAGTTTCATGACTGTACGTATAACAGAGCATGAGCTCTATCTGTTCAAAGTTCGCACTTTCGAAGGCTTCCTACAGCGCCACCATTTGGCCGATTGCTGTAAAAAATAATAGCACACTTCGCCACTGTAAGCTGAACACATTGATGTTTTTATTTTCATTTTCTGTCTAAGTATGTAGGAGTAGAAAGGAACCGAAGTTTTGAGGAGAACTTGATATGACGGTTAGATATTGTCACTAGAAAAATATTGTTCCTTCGAAACAATTGTGGGCTCGCTTCAAGCCAGAAAACAATGGCTATAAAAGCACAAAATGTCAAGATCGCAGGCATTGCTCTCTTTGACGTTACTGACGTCAAAGATTGGTCCATTTTGTTCCAAAAATGTGTTGTGCAAAAGTTGACCCGCTGGTGGCGCTATAACAGGCCAATGTGAGAAGGTTGGTATCTGTTCCTTGAACTATTGGGAATGTGCTTGCAAGATTTCACGCACATCCCAGGCTGTGTTCATGATTTGAGGTGTTTTTGGCTTTGGACACTTTATCGCTGCTTGCAGCTATATTTATTATTATTATTTTATAATTTTTTTGTGTGCACTTCATAGGCATGTTAGATAAAGGTCCTTAGATTGCGTGTAGAATGTTTCATGCAAATTGCAAAAAAAATCCTAGAATAAAAACGGGTTTAAGCGTTTTACAAACTGCTCAAAATTATATAGCGCCCCCCTTTGGCCATTTGGGGTAAGATTGGTTTCAGTGATATTTGAACTAACCCTCTACACTATTTTGTCATGAAAATGTGACTTTGCATGTATGTTTTAGAGGCAGAAGAATAATTTGCATAAAAATGCAATATTGTTTGAATTATTTAAAAAAGCATGTTTCAATGTTAAAGAAATCCGATCTGACAGATCTTTAGATATCGGTCCAAAGTTCACGTAAAAAAAGTTTTGTGCACGTGACGCGAAAATTCCAGAATAAAAGCGGGTTTACGCGTTTTACAAACTGCTCAAAATGGCGGAAAATTAAAGGGCGGAGCTTACTTAACAACGACACAGATGTCTTCCGCTTGAGTCAAAGCACACGTGTAACAAGTTGCATGTCTTCAAACGAAACGAGTCATGACTTATGCCCGTTTGAAGTTTGAATTTTCAGACGCTTCGTATAGCGCCCCCCTTTGGCCGATTGGAATAAAATTGGTTTCAGTGATACTTTGACTAACCCTCCACATCTTTGCCAAATGCCATGAACGTGTAACTTTGCATGTATGATTTAGAGGCCGAAGAATAATTTGCATAAAACCGCAATATTGGGGGAATTATTAAAAAATTATATTTCACTTTAAAAAAAATCTGGTTGATCAATCTGACCGTATTGGTCCAAAGTTCATGTGAAAAAAGTTTTGTGCACTTGACGCGAAAATCCCAGGAGGAGATAGATTTTTACTGTTTTTCATATAATTCCGAATTGTGGGAGACCTAAAGGTCAGAGGTCAAAAGTTAGAGGGTAAAAGTTGTTCGGCATGAGGAGACGCATAAGTGTATACAGGTTTCATGGCTGTATGTATAACACAGCATGAGCTATACCTGTTCAAAGTTCGCACTTTCGAAGGCTTCGTGCAGCGCCACCATTTGGCCGATTGCTATAAAAAATAATAGCGCACTTCGCCACTGTAAACTGAACACATTGATGTTTTTATTTTCATTTTCTCACTAAGTATGTAGGAGTAGAAAGGAACCGAAGTTCCCGTCTACTGTCTGACTGACTGATAGATAAATAATGACAATATCTAAAGTGTGCTCGCCTTATAGGCGAGCCCACAACTAGAAAAATATTGTTCCTTCGAAACAATTGTGGGCTCGCTTCAAGCCAGAAAACAATGGCTATAAAAGCACAAAATGTCAAGATCGCAGGCAGTGCTCTCTTTGACGTTACTGACGTCAAAGATTGGTCCATTTTGTTCCAAAAATGTGTTGTGCAAAAGTTGACCCGCTGGTGGCGCTATAACAGGCCAATGTGAGAAGGTTGGTATCTGTTCCTTGACCTATTGGGAATGTGCTTGCAAGATTTCACGCACATCCCAGGCTGTGTTCATGATTTGAGGTGTTTTTGGCTTTGGACACTTTATCGCTGCTTGCAGCTATATTTATTATTATTATTTTATAATTTTTTTGTGTGCACTTCATAGGCATGTTAGATAAAGGTCCTTAGATTGCGTGTAGAATGTTTCATGCAAATTGCAAAAAAAATCCTAGAATAAAAACGGGTTTAAGCGTTTTACAAACTGCTCAAAATTATATAGCGCCCCCCTTTGGCCATTTGGGGTAAGATTGGTTTCAGTGATATTTGAACTAACCCTCTACACTATTTTGTCATGAAAATGTGACTTTGCTTGTATGTTTTAGAGGCAGAAGAATAATTTGCATAAAAATGCAATATTGTTTGAATTATTTAAAAAAGCATGTTTCAATGTTAAAGAAATCCGATCTGACAGATCTTTAGATATCGGTCCAAAGTTCACGTAAAAAAAGTTTTGTGCACGTGACGCGAAAATTCCAGAATAAAAGCGGGTTTACGCGTTTTACAAACTGCTCAAAGTGGCGGAAAATCGAAGGGCGGAGCTTACTTAACAACGACACAGATGTCTTCCGCTTGAGTCAAAGCACGCGTGTAACAAGTTGCATGTCTTCAAACGAAACGAGTCATGACTTATGCCCGTTTGAAGTTTGAATTTTCAGACGCTTCGTATAGCGCCCCCCTTTGGCCGATTGGAATAAAATTGGTTTCAGTGATACCTTGACTAACCCTCTACATCTTTGCCAAATGCCATGAACGTGTAACTTTGCATGTATGATTTAGAGGCCGAAGAATAATTTGCATAAAACTGCAATATTTATTGAATTATTAAAAAATTATATTTCACTTTAAAAGAAATCCGCCGAGATTAGTTTGACCGTATTGGTCCAAAGTTCATGTGAAAAAAGTTTTGTGCGCGTATCGAAAAAAACCCAGGAGGAGATAGATTTTTACTGTTTTTCATATAATTCCGAATTGTGGGAGATCTAAAGGTCAGAGGTCAAAAGTCAGAGGCTAAAAGTTGTTCGGCATGAGGAGACGCATACGTGTATACAGGTTTCATGCCTGTACCTCAAACACAGCATGAGCTATACCTGTTCAAAGTTCGCACTTTCGAAGGCTTCCTACAGCGCCACCATTTGGCCGATTGCTGTAAAAAGTAATAGCACACTTCGCCACTGTAAACTGAACACATTGATGTTTTTATTTTCATTTTCTCACTAAGTATGTAGGAGTAGAAAGGAACCGAAGTTTTTTGATACTTGATATGCCTGCCTGATAGATAAATAAATAAATAAATAATGACAATATCTAAAGTGTGCTCGCCTTATAGGCGAGCCCACAACTAGAAAAATATTGTTCCTTCGAAACAATAGTGGGCTCGCTTCAAGCCGGAAAACAATGGCTATAAAAGCACAAAATGTCAAGATCGCAGGCAGTGCTCTCTTTGACGTTACTGACGTCAAAGATTGGTCCATTTTGTTCCAAAAATGTGTTGTGCAAAAGTTGACCCGCTGGTGGCGCTATAACAGGCCAATGTGAGAAGGTTGGTATCTGTTCCTTGACCTATTGGGAATGTGCTTGCAAGATTTCACGCACATCCCAGGCTGTGTTCATGATTTGAGGTGTTTTTGGCTTTGGACACTTTATCGCTGCTTGCAGCTATATTTATTATTATTATTTTATAATTTTTTTGTGTGCACTTCATAGGCATGTTAGATAAAGGTCCTTAGATTGCGTGTAGAATGTTTCATGCAAATTGCAAAAAAAATCCTAGAATAAAAACGGGTTTAAGCGTTTTACAAACTGCTCAAAATTATATAGCGCCCCCCTTTGGCCATTTGGGGTAAGATTGGTTTCAGTGATATTTGAACTAACCCTCTACACTATTTTGTCATGAAAATGTGACTTTGCATGTATGTTTTAGAGGCAGAAGAATAATTTGCATAAAAATGCAATATTGTTTGAATTATTTAAAAAAGCATGTTTCAATGTTAAAGAAATCCGATCTGACAGATCTTTAGATATCGGTCCAAAGTTCACGTAAAAAAAGTTTTGTGCACGTGACGCGAAAATTCCAGAATAAAAGCGGGTTTACGCGTTTTACAAACTGCTCAAAATGGCGGAAAATCAAAGGGCGGAGCTTACTTAACAACGACACAGATGTCTTCCGCTTGAGTCAAAGCACGCGTGTAACAAGTTGCATGTCTTCGAACGAAACGAGTCATGACTTATGCCCGTTTGAAGTTTGAATTTTCAGACGCTTCGTATAGCGCCCCCCTTTGGCCGATTGGAATAAAATTGGTTTCAGTGATACTTTGACTAACCCTCCACATCTTTGCCAAATGCCATGAACGTGTAACTTTGCATGTATGATTTAGAGGCCGAAGAATAATTTGCATAAAACCGCACTATTGATTGAATTATTAAAAAATTATATTTCACTTTAAAAGAAATCCGCCGAGATTAGTTTGACCGCATTGGTCCAAAGTTCATGTGAAAAAAGTTTTATGCGCGTATCGCGAAAATCCCAGGAGGAGATAGATTTTTACTGTTTTTCATATAATTCCGAATTGTGGGAGACCTAAAGGTCAGAGGTCAAAAGTTAGAGGGTAAAAGTTGTTCGGCATGAGGAGACGCATAAGTGTATACAGGTTTCATGGCTGTACCTCAAACACAGCATGAGCTATACCTGTTCAAAGATCGCACTTTCGAAGGCTTCCTACAGCGCCACCATTTGGCCGATTGCTGTAAAAAGTAATAGCACACTTCACCACTGTAAGCTGAACACATTGATGTTTTTATTTTCATTTTCTCACTAAGTATGTAGGAGTAGAAAGGAACCGAAGTTCCCGTCTACTATATGACTGCCTGATAGATAAATAAATAATGACAATATCTAAAGTGTGCTCGCCTTATAGGCGAGCCCACAATAACATATTTTACTATCAGATGCCATTCAGCAAAACACCTCCATTCCAATGCGAAACATTGTAACGGCTATATTAAGCTATATTATTTTACCCCACTACTCTAAAGAGATCATGTTGTATTTTATACTTCTGATGAAGCTTGCACCAAGACTAATATAATAAATTAATAATCTATAGTTTGGTTTAGTTTTGGTTATAGAGTTTAGGTTAGTTGGTTAGTTTAGTCTTGCCTAAACTAACTGTTTTTCGTGAGCCGGCCACCTTACCCACAACCTAAAATCGTTTGACCACAGTGAGTGCATTAGATCCCCTGTCCTCGCCTCAATTTACACCTGTTAGCTTCAGGTGAGCTGTCCTCAGTGGCAATTACTGTACTGTATAGTGTATAGCATGGAGGGGGGGCAACCCTAAACCCGACCAAGCTTTGTATATATTCCTTAATGGGCCACTTAGTGAGGAGCGAGATGCCATTTTAATTTCTTAAAAAGCAGTTTTACCGTACAGAGGGTACCTGTCTTTGTAGTCTCTGCTTCCTTTAGTATTATGTTTCCATCTGAATTTCACACTGTCTCTCACACACACACACACACACGCGCGTGCGCGCACGCACGCACGCGCACACGCACGCACGCACGCACGCACGCACGCACACACACACACACACACACACACACACACACACACACACACACACACACAATAAATATAAAAGTATATAAAATCACGTACAATTCTGTGTGCACACACACACACACACACACACACACACACACACACACACACACACTCATTGGTGAGCCTCAGAAAGGTGTGAGTTTGTTTATGAGTCACACATGAAAACCTCTCACCCACCCACTCACCCCCCACACACATAGAAACACAGGGCATTGATGTGGCTGAGGGCTATACCGGTATGTTCCACAAGCAGCGTGGCTCTGATTAAATGCAGGTATTGAATGGCGTGCTTCATGTTTATACCACATTAACCCTGCTTCCATATTTTGGGGTCATCGTCAAAGATTACAGAACATTTCAGAAAATGTTGAAAAACCTTCAAAAATAGGAGATCATAACATTTTGACTTTGACATAGTGTTTTGATAAACTTTATTTATTTTTATTTTTTATTTATTAATACTTTTTATTGCTTTTCAGATTTGAACATACACATTTGAAAAAATAGTGAACAGGCATATATAAACCATTTGGAAAGAACAATATCATAAGCAATTTTATACAGAAAAAGAAAAATAAGAACAAAGAAACAAGAATGCACAAATACAAAAAAGCATATTAAAAAAACAAAACAAAAAAAAGTCGTACTTATAGATTACATTTAAACATTTTACACAGACCTTCTCAAAAGCATTTGGTGAACAAGAATGGTATTCAATTAGGCATGTTTGATGATCGTCTTCTTTGTCTTTTAGTTATACTGGATCTCTTCTCCACTGGTCCCTCCCTAACATTTTTGTGTAGTCTTTATTTGTTGACAAATTGTCAATATAGCCTATTTAGTCTTATAGCTTAGTTATTATTTAGTTCTTATTTCGTTTCCGTCAGTGAAAAAAGGTAATGGTTCGACGAACATTTTTCGCCCATACTGTAGTTTTAGTAGACGAAATCAACACTGGCTCACAACATATTGAAAACGTGTTGTGAGCTTTTTTAATATATTTGTAGCAAAACAAAGTATATTGTGCTTAAAGGGGAGAACCACCCATTTTCAACATTGAACTATGACATTAATATACCTTTGAGTTGTAAAGAAAAATGTCCCCCCCATTCTGTGTTGCCTAGAACTGTAGGATTGATTATGGGCTTTGGCTTGCAAGTACACCGTGATGACACCATCACGGTGTACTTTGCAAGCCAAACCCCACAATGTGAGTTTCACGCGATGCACTGCATGCTACACAAGTATAGTTACCCGTTGCCAATTTTTATAATTTAATTTACAATTTAGGCATTTGGCAGACTCTCTTAACAATCCAGAGCGATTTACAATAAGCAAGGTAATACATCAATACATCAACATCAACTGCCAAATAAATTAGTGCTGAATTGTCAGATGTTATGGACTCTGAGTCTGTGTCAAGAAAGCTGTCAATTTTGGCAGGTGCTTTGCAAACACGTTTCTTCTCTACCCTCTGTGCAGTTGTAGGAGAAAAACACACTGCTCTCCGTTACCATCCGGAAGTTCAATGGATTTCATGTGGAACAATGTTGTCACATAGTGTTGGAGTTGTGCTCGTCTATTCGGGAGTTTCTACCTGTCAGCAACTACACAGAGTTGGCAGAACGCTTCAGTGACAATGTCTGGGTCACTAAACGTTCATATCATCCACTGTCGGGCAGAAACCTTGTATCTCCAAGTTTCAAATGTGTAAATTTTTTCATAAAGACTGTTGCACAAAACTAGTGAAAATAGCCCATCTACAAGCACACAATGCCTTGTGGTACAAGGCGTTGTGTGCTTAATTGATCGTCTATTTTCACTACTTTAAATCATTTTTCAAATGATAAATACAAAAACGAATGGTTTTCCACCCAACAACAACGATATCTTGGGCAAATGGTTTCTGAGCTGAACAGACCATTTTCAACATTAAGCTATGCATCAGGGACAATTCTTTGAGCGATACTAACCACTTTTAGACATAATAAAACAGCGATTTCTTTACAGTAACATTACTAGCCCCCATAGCCATAAGTCACATCTGCACATGACAGATTGTGGTGCATCTTGGGAATGGGCTTATTGTACAAAATGCCTCAAATCATCAACGCAGCTTGCGATTACCGTGAAATTTGCCACACATATTCCCAATAGGTCAAGGAACAAATGCTACCCTTTTCACATTGGTTGTACACTGTTGGAACACAATGCCTCAAATCATGCATGCAGCATCCGATTGCCATAAGATTGGCGAAGAACACATGCCACCCTTTTTACATTAGTCTATTATAGCGCCACCGGGACGCCTGCCCTGGTGGAGACCTGTGCTCGGAAGAGCACTGCTTCTAGTTACAATCTAAAACATGAACCCTTGTTGTAAAAAAAACGAAGTTGTCCATTAAGTGGTTAAGGCTAATTTACTTCATCACTACCTGATGAAAGCTGCTGTTGCCAGTTTGAGTTCTTCACTGTATCATTTTGAAACTGAAGTGCCTTTGTCACTGCTTCTCTATTGAATTCATGTTTCTGCCCCAACTAAAGAGTACCTCCAGACAGGTTATTAGGCTACTTTGTAAATACTGTGTATAGGCATGTTTTCACTATAGTTCCGGATTTTTTCCTGTAAAATAATAGAGCATAACTTTCCAGGAGTTTTGTTTTTTGGGTGCTTTCACATGCCCTCATTGGCAGCAAAAATGCTGGTATAGCCGTAAAAGACATCCTTTTCACTAAACCATTGTGGCGGCATAAAAGACCAGTGTTGCCAGATTTTGCGAGAGAAATAAGCAACCAGGTGTACGAAAATAAGCCCCAAAAAGTGATATTATCTAGGCCACACGAGCACTTTAAAACTATACAGCTACTTGAAAATTGCCAATCTACAAGCTCACAACAAATAAAACGCAACCAGCAACTATCAATATATACAAGCAACCATCAGCCACAAACATCCCAGTCCCAGATGAGTGTACTGTATGGAGCAGGTGGGGGGTGGAGGAGGGACGCTGGGATGGAGGAGCAGCTGTGAGAGAGCAGCTGGCCTGCTGGGGTAATCGTAGGGTAATCGTAGTCTGGTGCCCTGCCCACTCTCTGTATCTGTTTTCTTGCCGTCTCTCTCATTGTATAGCTTAATTTATGCTTCGTCAGAAGAAGGTGTCGTGCATCGAAAAAAGGCCGACCAAGATGTGAGCTTGTTTTCGACACCACCGCATGAATCGGGAGTATCCCGACCGATCCAGACCCTCTACTCTGTCTGTCTGTCTGTCTCTGACTCTGTCTCTGTCTCTCTCTCTCTCTATTCTCTCCTTTTTTGTCTCTGTCCGTCTGTCTGTCTGTCTGTCTGTCTGTCTGTCTGTCTGTCTGTCTGTCTCACACATTCATTTTCTCTGTCTCTTGCCTCTGACTCTATCACAAGTCTCCCGGGGGGGGGGCATTGTCTGGCTCTGCTTCTGCATTCCAGAGCTGACACACAGTAAAATCCTGAGTGTTAATTTAACTGTGTAAAAATGTCATTGAGAATTTTACTATGCACACATTTGCTCTATCTCTTTTTCTCTCTCTCACACACACGCACACACACACACACACACACACACGCACACGCACACACGCACACACACGCACACGCACGCACGCACACGCACACACGCGCACATGCATTCAGCTAAGCACAGGCAGGCACACACATAACCAGCACAACAGAGCAACAGCTGAGTCTGTGTGCCCACTCCAATCAGCCTCAACCCCCAAAACCTCTAGGAAAGGCACCATGACACCAGGCATCAGAACAAGAGGCGAGCTCAGGGCAGGCCGGTGTAATTGCATCATGTTATAAGACTCAGACCAAGGATTTGCAATGAGATTAAACCATTTTAAGACTGATATGTACCTCGTTGTACGAGGGTGATGCGTGACGCGAGGGTGTGTGAGCAGATCTACAAGCTCTGCAACAGATGTATAAGCTCACGACGTTGTATGTAAATACAAATTAGAGATGTAAAAATAACTGAGTTAACTGATTTAATTAAATGTTGGAATGAATTAGATTACAAATGTTAATGTGATTACAGTAATGTATGTGCAGAATGGCCCAAGCCCAACACATACATCATAATAATTCTTGTTAAGACAAGTAGGCTACCCAGTCAAATTCACATCAGATAGTGAACAGACTGTCCTATAACTTATACCAAAGATTGTTGCCTCAATCTTAAATATAATGTGATTGTAAAATATTGTTCAACATACAAGGCATTTCAACACCTTGATGACACTATAATCTCAATACTTTATTGCTGTTTAGTATTTTGCAAGGTACCTTATTTTATATAGCCACTGTTGAGGGTGATTTTGATACGGTCCACACAAATACATCACTTTAAAAGTGGTATTAAAGCTGTATTTATTAGCCTAATGGAGCCATGTTTGTTGGCTCAAAGGACTTAAGGGCATCACTTCTGGGGTTATTTTCCCATCTAATTGGGTTTTGGGGTGCACCTCCGACAGTTTTGAAGTTGGTTGATTCAACATTTAGATATTTCATATTCATTTGATCTGACAAATTAATAAATAACTATAAGCCCATGCCTGTTCAACTTCAAATTCCATGTGAACCGTGTTAGACTCATTGAAAACATACGTATGTCCCTGGTTCTATTTCATGCACAAATTACATTACAGTCTAGGAATTATTTCTCCCATGTTAACACACTCCTCATCCCATGCCGTTCATTCCAGGCAATTGATCTCTGGACCTTCCACCTCGAGCACCGTCTCATCAGCAGTGGCAATGGTTTTGTGCTCCATGCCATTACTTTTCTTGGCGTTGAGCTTGAGGCCAATCTTCCTGCAATCTGTTTTTACCGTACCTTGTTCTCTTCCTTTCTCTGCTCTATCCGACACTAGGGAAATGTCATCTGCATAGTTGCGGTCCGTTATCAGGTCAGATGTAGGCTACTCGCCTCGACTTCCTTGACTTCTTCGCCTCGACTTTCTCAACTTTCTCGGTATCAGCATATCAGTGTGGGATGTACTTGCCTCGACTTCCTCGACTTCCTCGCCTCGACTTCTTCAACTTCCTTGGCATTAGTGTATCAGCCGTGAACCCCATTGTCTCCTCCCGGTCACTGTGATTGCAACTCTCAGTCAGGACATAGTCCTACGCTTCAAGAGGTATAGGCCAAACCTGATGCAGCATGTTACAGCACTACCATGAGGCCAATTTGAAAGATGTGTGGTGGAGGTTCTTCCTTGGCCTACTGGACTTGTGCATTGCAAAGTTTCATTGCCGATCGGTCCAGTGGTGCCTGAGATTAGATGTTCACAGACGGCCACACGAACAGAAGGACATCATCTCACAATCACAAAATGATAGATCCCTCATGCATTAAAATAACAATATCCGTCCCTGGAACCAGGGATGTGTGTTTATAATTAGTCATTAATGTGGAGTTTGAAGTGTAATGGGCTTATATATGGGGGGAGGTCTGGTCAAATTAATAAGACAAGTCTAAATACAGAATCAAGCAACATAAACCGCCTGGGGTGCGCACAAAAGGCTGAATAGATGTGTAAAAATAGCTCAAAAGTATTCAAGTGAAATAGCTCTTTATTAGATGCCTTTGAGGTTCCTGGAGTGCTGACAACAGACAACTAATCAAGGCAGGATTATAAAGCATCAATCCATCAATGCAATGCTTCACTGTATGCTGCAGCCCATGATGCAGCCCTAAACCTAATGTATACTTTGCCATAATACTCCATACTGTACTTAAAATAACCAATCTACAAGCTCACAATGTCAGTAGATGGTCTATTTATGGCACGCTACACTGTCCTGCGACGGGGCATAAATTAACCACATGCAATCTTTACCTGCATTTGGGGTCAGTGGCGGCAGCTGCTTCTATACTGCCCTCTACCAGCACTGGCTCATCAGTTCAGCCTCGCAGTCCCCACCTCCCACCGGCCCCAAGGTTATGGCAAAGCATTAGTTAACATGTGTGCATGTGTTAGTGTGTGTGTGTGTGTGTGTGTTGTGTGTATGTGTACTGTATGTGTATGTGTGTATGTACATTCATCCCATCACTGCCTTGATTAAGTGGATATAATGGCTCGCATATGGATGAACATATAGGGCTAAGGGGATTAAGGGAGTCCAGTTATTAATTGACTGTGGTTCAGACTCAGAGGCCTCCAGCTACAATACCCTTGTGACGTTCCGGCTGCACAGAGGAATAACACAGAAAACAGTTTCTTAAATATATATATGTTATGTATTATTAATTAAGTTAAATATTGCTGAATGTTGTTGCATGTGTGATTTTGCCTTACATTAACTTGCAGAGTAGGACTCAAGAAGACTCTCATTATTATTCCCCTTCATCATTGGATACTGGTTCTATTTTTAGTCCTATCGCCAAAATAAAAGCCTGGGTTTCCGAGGCAAATTTTTAGTGATTCGTGTTCATTTATGGAGTGACTAGGGGGCAGCAACGGAACCCCAATACACCAAAACATTGATACAGCACAGCACCAAACGAACTGTCAACTAGACAGGACAAAAATAACGAGATTTGTGTGGAAGTGAAAACATGCAGGGGCGTCACAAGGGGTAGGAAAGTGGGACTGAGTTACTAGGGCCCAAGGTGTTGGAGGGGCCTTAATTATTTTATACTTTAGCTATTGAAAAATAGCAGATATACAAGCTCACTGCGAGCTTGTAGATCTGCTATTTTTGAAAAGTCGTGAAAATGTGTGCAAATCTTTGAATATATGTATTTTTTAAGCGAACATTTGTAACTCAAATTTTGCTTCTGGGGGGTCCCTGGAACTAAATATTTTGAGATGGGGGTCCGTGGGCCAAATACATACCATTTTGGGGGTCCTGCACATGAAAAGGTTTGAGCTCCACTGACATCGAAACATAGGTTTTTCAAAAAAAAACCTTAGAAGGATTTGATATATTCAAAGATTGTCACGATTTTTCAAAAATAGCAGATCGACAAGCTCGCAGCGCGGCACTCGGTGCCGCGCTGTGAGCTTGTATATCTGCTATTTTTCAATAGTTA
Source organism: Nannobrachium achirus (assembly GCF_963921795.1). NCBI lineage: Eukaryota > Metazoa > Chordata > Actinopteri > Myctophiformes > Myctophidae > Nannobrachium > Nannobrachium achirus. Next base: position 39,442,909 of record NC_137814.1, on the reverse strand, counting down.
AAGCACAGGGGCCCCACAGTGAAGCCTTGTACCCTGCAGGGCCCAGAATTTGATGCGACACCCCTGACAACATGTGAAACAGATTCATCAGCAAGTGTTTCAGCGGGGCGGACACAGAGGACGGTGACACGGGCAGGCTGTCTCCCAGAGGGAGGGACAAAGCCAGGGATTCATTTTCCGCTGATCGTGGCATATTGCTGCCGTCTATAACTACTGCCAGCAGAGCAGGAGGCTGCACATTCACTGCACTTTATAGTATGCTGCCTGCCATATAATAGGAATGTGTACACAAGGGTTTCCCCAGTCACTGAGTAGACTATTACAGACATAAATATGATGTAAATCAACATATGACATGAACCCTATACACTACAGCAGTGTTTTCCCAAACTTGCACATTTCAAGGTCTCCCCTTAACTCTGACAGTGTACCAAATGGAACCAAACGAACCCTAACAGGTTCATTTGGTTCCATTTGTACACTGTCAGAGTTACAGACTTGTATGGGTCAATTCAGACCCCCATAAAGGAACCCACAGATTCCCTGGAATCCACTTTGAGAACCACTGCACTAGCATCCCTATTCTCATAATAATAGGAAAACACTTGGCAAAAATAGGCAAATATTCGTCAAAAATACTCTAGCCGATCTACAAGCTCACAATACACAGTATGTCACATTTGCAACGCGCAGTGAGCTTGTAGGTCGGCTATTTTCGGCATTTGGTGTAGGCTGGAAAATGAGGGTACCAAGTATACTGTATATTATAGCCTTATCTGAATGAGTTGGGAATTGAGCAAACTCATCCACATGCATGCAATGGCTACTGCATGTTGCTCGAGCGTAAAGACACGGTGCACCATACTGTACCATAGTATATGATAATCTAATATTAACAAGGCTATATATAGACTACCAATACAAACCCATACTTGTGTGGGTAGGAAGATGAGAAGACGGTGCACGATTTAGAGCAGTATAGTTCTCGAACCTTTTCCTGTCAAGGACCCCCAAATTGATATATTTGACAATGGACCCCCATTTGAAATTGTTTTGTGCCAGGGACACACAAAAAAACACAATATTAAAAAAAAAAGCGAAAACATACTCAGATGTGTACAAGCTTGCAGCGCAGGACAAAGTGATGCACTGTGAGCTTGTATCTTCTATTTTTGAGCGGTGCTAACCGCTCCGCCTACATCTAGCTTTGAGTGTAGGCCCCTATATGTCCGTATGAGTGTCTGTATGTAATACGAGACTAACATCAGAGAAACTATGATGTCACAGACAGAACGGCCCATACAAGGAGATACAGTATGCACGTGTGTTTTGTCAATACCATGCAAAGTGAGCACAGGTGCGATTTTCTTAATATCCAACATACATAAAGCATGGATTAATGATTGTGATGCTGTATTAACCATTTTGCTGGGGGTCCCCAGACCCCACGTTGAGAACACTGCATTATAGTACATTGAAAGATTACAAGATGGCTGTTTTTGTATCTCTCTCTCTCTCTCTCTCTCTCTCTCCCTCCCTCCTCCACTTCAAGACATTCCCCTGGGAAGGCATAATCAAAGGATTGTGCTGCTGAGGCTGTCACTGATGGTCAGAGGTTCTCGATGTTGTCATGCAGAGAAGACGACGTGGCTTGTCAGGTTCACAGGAGGAGATGGTGATGGCGGAGACCAATCACTTCCATGCAGAGTTTGGTAATTTCTCTTGATTATGATATATCGTCTCTGTCGGAAACCTCATATGTCCAAAACACTTACTTCAGGGGCGTCAATTGGGTATGGCAGGGGTATGCAGCTGAAAAAGTTACTTTTAAAATAAATCCATGAATGTCTCTTTGTCTATCTGTGTTGGTTATTATGCTACAAATGCAAAATTTAACAAAATGGCCACTTTAACAAGGTATTATAATTATATTCTCCACACTTTTATCTCCCCATCTTGACAAAATGCTATATTCCCAGGTTCCGCAGGTCAGCTGCACAGGTGCAATGCATTATTGTTAATTGTGGCACGTTTACTAACATGTTTAGCTGCACTTCCAGGCTGCCATATCCAGCCCAAGAAACCGTAGAAACGGGGTGAAAAACGAAAATGTATCGTGCCTGTTGCTAAGGTATTGCAACACGACTGGTGTCTTGCACGCGCGCGAAGGCGCGCGTGCAAGACACCAGTCATGTTGCCATACCTTAGCTTTTTCTGAACTGACGCCACTGAGTTACTTTTCATGATTCAAATTCAAAAACAGCAAAGGCAGCAAAATAGAAGCTCAAAACGCGTCATTTTGCGCCACACACCAACAAACTTGCAGCTCTGCTACTTTTGATGTTTGTATGTGACGCTGTAATGTGATCAAGTAGAGCATTAATTTACAAAATATAGAGATAGTAGGTTTCTGCCCGACAGCAATGATAAGATATAATACTGTAAGCACTGTGCAGTGCAGGAGAATGAAACAGATGACTTGGTAGTTTTTCTCAACTTGGCGGTATACTGGGAAGAAAATGTTTTGCATTCACCAAGAACTCAATTACAGCATGTATTTTAAACAGAACACAATATTCCTCTATTTAGATGGCTTTTGTCCACAACCAATGTCAGAACTTCTCAAGACTCACTTATGGGTATTGAGTGACCCTGTTTGAGAAACAACTAGCATCTAGTCTGACACACACTAGGGCTGTCACGATATACCTAATCCAATTCAACTTTCGATTCTAAGGTCACGATTCGATTTGATTTTCGATACTATACCGGTATATAGGATATACTATTAAAACCTAATTTTTTCAGCACTGAGAGCCATATGACTATTCATTTAGGCCATTGCCTTGATTTATAAAGAAAAACACTTGTTTCTCAATAAGTCACTCTTATTTGAATGATAACATGAGAATGAGAATAACAAATAGTTTGAGGGTGCGACGCCCTAGGAGTCAGTTTACTAGGCTAAATCGTGGCAGCCTTAAAGGAGTAGTTCACCCCCCAAATGACTTTTTTTCTATTGATTACTCACGGCATGGGGATATGAAATCAATAACATTTTAGTTTTTTGTTGCACTGTTAAGATAAAAAAGAATTATTATAGTAAATGTACCCCCATTGATTCCGGATGGGGACCCAAATGCATTCAGGTCCCCATCCGGAATCAATGGGGGTACATTTATTGCAAACAAATTATTGTCTTAGGAATGTGACAAAAAAATAAAAATGTTATTGAACTCAAGTCTCCATGGCATGACTAATCAATGGAAAAAAAGTCATTTTGGGGGTGAACTACCAGATCACAAGATCACAAGATAACACGCAATCACACAATCACGAGATGTAGAAACACACACACACACACGCACACACGCACGCACACACACACACACACACGAACACAAGCATCTTTAGCCTTGACACTTTTACTGTTGGAAACAAGAGCCCTGAGCGCCATTTCATTTACATGCAAATTGACACCCACTAGTCCATAATACTCTCCTGCCTGTCGTGTACACATGTCTGTGTGTGTGTGTCCATGTGCGCACACGCAAACTGTGGGTGTGTATCTGAGCATAGATGAGTGTGTGCGTGCGTGTGTGCGTGCATGCGTATGTGCCTGTGTGCCTGCGTGCCATAACTATACTCTGCAGGCTCTTAGTAAAGATGCCATCCTCTCATGCTCTCCTATATCATCCACACTAAAAACTAGGCCAGAGAGAGAGAGAGCAGGAGAGAGGACTCACATCATTTCCATTATTAGGTGTATTAGCTTTGGTCTTTGACAAGACACAGGAAGAAGAGTCTGCCAAAAGGAGCCCATTCAATCACATAGCAAGCACTGTTTGTCATCTCATGTTCAAAGTGAATCATTATGTACGGCTGCTAGGAGCCTCCTCTGGTCACCTTTCTGCTCCTATCAGCGGAAGGGATCAAGTATCACTTCAGCTGATTGAGCGTTTTGAGCACTAAAGCAGGGGTCCTCAACTGTTTTCAGGCCAAGGACCCCTTAGCTGAGAGAGAGATGAAGCAAGGGACCCCCTCTACATATTGTATAAATGTGTGATGCAGGTTTTCGTCGATAGAGATAGATTCATAGACATGTTTGACAGCACTGTCATTAGTCTATGTTGGATTTGTGTTTTTAGTTAACTTGACCTTTCACTCTACACCAAACCTATTTGCAGAAAATAGCCGATCTACAAGCTCTCAACGCCTCTGTAGATCTGCTATTTTTGGCTAAAGTTCGCCTCAGAATTGGGATGTGAGGGTTCAAGTTGTTAATTTTAAAAGAATTATCCTATCACACAAAGATTTGGCGGCCCCCCTTTAGTAACTCTGAAGACCCCCTAGGGGTCCCGGACCCCCTGTTGAAGACCGCTACACGACAGCCATGTACAGTGGCAGCATCTCTGAGCCCCATCACTGCAGATGTGAGCAGTGGCGGAAAGTACATACATTTACTTAAGTATTGTACTTAAAGGTCCGCTGTCAGCCCCGAAATTATAATAGTATGATACAGTAGGTCATGTGGTCTCTCTCTAGTGTGCATCCTCAAACAGTCTGAAACTGTCTCAGTGTAATCTGCCCAACAACAGCTGACCAGTACAGTAAGTAGTCATACAGTCAGGCTATACAGACAATTAATTTGATTGGCTTATAATTGCGCATCCCCACAATGACAGTTTTGAGGTACTTTTACTTGACTGTATTAGTAAGTATTTCCAATTATCAGTATACATCTCAGAGACAAATATTGAACTTTTACTCCACTACAATTATTTGAAAACTTTAGTTACTTTGTAGATTTTGATTATTATTAAAAAACATACATTAACCACTTAATCCCTACATTTAGGCCGTTTGAAAATAGCCGATCTACAAGTTCACAATGCATCGCGAATTGTAAGCTTAGATTGCTATTTTCAAAAGATTGTTGAAAACTTGAAATGGGATAATGAGTAGCCTACTTTTACTTGTACTTTAAGTACATTTTGATGCCAATACTTTTGTACTTTTACTCAAGTATACATTCTGAATTCTGGACATTCTTCTACGTTGCAGTATTAATACTTTGAGTACAGTGGCAGGATCACTGCAGAAGTGAGATCAGGCAGAATATTGCAATAAAACAGAGTGGCCAAGAGTGAGAACAAGAGTGAGAACTCAAATGTGAAAGGTCATTCCTTTGTGACACAGCAATGCAGTATGTTTAAAATCAAGTACTTGGCGCCCTCTCTTGGCTGGGTTGAGATAATGCATGAAACCTCTCTCTCTCTCTCTCTCTCTCTCTCTCTCTCTCTCTCTCTCTCTCTCTCTCTCTCTCTCTCTCTCTCTCTCTCTCTCTCTCTCTCTCTCGCTGTGTGTGTGTGTGTGTGTGTGTGTGTGTGTGTGTGTGTGTGTGTGTGTGTGTGTGTGTGTGTGTGTGTGTGTGTGTGTGTGTGTGTGTGTGTGTGTGCGTGCGTGCGCGTGTGCGTGTGTGTGTGTGAAGGAATTCTTCCTAAATATTAGCACATTTTCTCATCCAACAGGGACAGTCAATCATTGGTCAATCATAGCACAATGTCATTAAAAACACTGAATGTGGCCGCAGAAGGACAGAAACGACATTACATGTAGCAGTTTTCCCTCATACAAATTGTATTGATGATAATTGTCTGTTGCGCTGCACTGCTTCTTCCTCTCTTGTTGGATATAGTGCATAATAGCATTTGGTAACCCAGGTCTATGTAAATCCACCAGTAGAGGAGACAGATAACAACAAAAGCCAGGAGTACTCTGGGTCCCTATGGAGTTGAGAGCAGATATTCAGCTTTTTCTGGCCTATAAGCCTTTTGACCCACTATGCTCTGTGAAGCTCATTGTATACATATTTACCAAAATGTGGTAAATATGTTTAGGGAGGTAGGGAGGTTTAGATCATTTAATGATCTAAACCTCCCTGCTCTAAAGTTCCATTGCAGCATTCACAGATCTCTCTGCTTCTGTTATAGGCTAAATTCATCCTGGGATGTGTTGCTGAATACAGAAATTAAGCCAATTATACAGAAGCGATTGTAAGTGATTGTATGAATACCTTCCCAAGCTTCCCAAACCCCCCTCCCTAAAACCAATTAACCAATCAATGAATGTAGGTCTGAATTCATTTTTAGCCTAAGCTATGGCATTGAGTGGCGGATAATCAGTGTAATATTTTATTATCTTCCCAGAGAATTAAAAGGCTCCCTGGTGTGAGGAAGTGGATGGGTTAGCCAGATTATTTCTGTTATTATCATGTTGAATGACTTGGCCAATGGCCTCAATCCCATTTATCCCTATCAGACCACTGCTTTGCACTGTGTGTATGCTACTATTCAAGTGTGTGTGTGTGTGTGTGTGTGTGTGTGTGTGTGTGTGTGTGTGTGTGTGTGTGTGTGTGTGTGTGTGTGTGTGCGTGCGTGCGTGCGTGCGTGCGTGCGTGCGTGCGTGCGTGCGTGCGTGCGTGCGTGCGTGCGTGCGTGCATTCATGTGTGTATGTTCGAATGTGTGCATGTGTGTGCTTGTGTAGATTCATGTACTAGAGATGCATGGTCATGCTCTTATGTTTTTCACTGCTATTTTACAGTGCTAAACATATTTCTGCTTCCGATAATCATTTTAATTACATATTTATATATTTATTCAACTCATTTGACAGAGGTGTGGTACTGTACTATGTGTACAAAGCCCAATACAGTATATTATAATTCATCGGTTGATAATGTACTGTAACTCACAGAAAATAGTGCAGCTGTCGGACATATTGTGTTCTCGGCATGGACCATAGTAATCAATCCACCTCTTTCCGCAGGAATTTACTGGAGATTTTTTTTCACCACACTTCCGGTTAACAGCAGACATCCAAGCTCACGTTGCGTCGCAGATGCAGCCGTTGTGAGCTTGTAGATCACACTCGGCTGGCGCCGGAAGTTCCTCTGCGCAATGCACTATGGGATGTTGGAAAGTTGTGGATAGACCAATAGTAATCATTGCTGTATAAAGAAGAGTCTTTGCAGTAACAGGAGATGGCTCGCCCCATCTCTCGAGCTATTTAGTAGAAAATAAATGAAATACATTTTCTGGTCTGGTTATACTTTTATCCAATCAGGAACACTCACAAAGGTTATTTATCAGCTTAAATTGCATAGTTCAAAATTTGTCTGCTAATTTATTTTCCCATCACTTCCGATTTCACTTATACTTGGTGTCCTGTATGAGTTCTCTCTACTGATTTTTTGGATAAAAAATGTCATGCCAGCATTTGTTTTCAGTTTACTAAAGAGCTGGAGAGATGGGGAAGGTATTGAGCAAACTCTCTTCTAGATCAGGGGTCTTCAACGTTTTCAGGTTGAGAGAGAGATGAAGCAGGGACCCCCACAACCTGTTCATAGACTCCATATAGTTTCATTGTTTGACAGCACAATCATCAGTGTATTTTGGATTCATATCAAGTTGTGTTATCAGATATTTAACCACTTGGACCATCAATACTTAATAAACTTGACCTTTCACTCTGTACTTAGTCTGCTCTTTTTCCCCTCTACACCAAACCTCTAAGCCAAAAATAGCCGATCGACAAGCTCACGTTGTGAGCTTGTAGATCTGCTATTTTTGGCTAAAGTTCTCAGAATATGGACACTAGGAAGTGCTTAACATAACAAAAGTCACACAGATTTGGAGGACCCCCCGGTAGTAACTCTGAGGACCCCCTAGGGGTCACGGACCCCCTGTTGAAGACCCCTGTTCTAGATCAATGATTACTATCGGACCACTTATCAAAATATGTTTATATCACTTACTCTTTTAATTGTGAAAGTGCCTTTGACATTTTATTATATATTTTGGGAGTTGAAGGGGATAAAGTCCAAATAAATACAGCTGTGTTTGAGTGTAAAGTTGCAAGGGAAATATAAATACCACACCCGTATAATTGATCATCAATTCTTTATTACAATCAATTCAAGGTTTAAAGCTAAATTAAGAGAGTTAAGATTTTGCCATGAAGAAAAGAAACTCTCTCAATAAAATAAAGCCTCAAGATTATGGTTTGTATTATTATTATTATATTATGTATATTAATGGTAGTAGTATTGCACATTTTCTAAGTTACAAGTTTGATTTTGACATTGTCTTTTCCCAAATGCAGAAAAGTAACAGAGATTCCTCTATTGGACATGTAAAGATTTTTAGCAAGGCGGCTAAGCAGCTTTCAACACCCTCCCTCGTGTCGCAGATCGCAAAGTATCACGCTGAGAGCTTTATCATGCTACGAGATGCTAGCAGAATTGGATCAACTCTTGGAGGCTGCATCCTTTCTCGCAGCACACGTCAGGTGTCTTCCAAGCGGCACGACGCACACGAGAGGGTGCACGGTACCAGTGCTGGCCAAGGAAGTAGTCGTCTGCCTCCCCATCTGGCTGTGAAGCGCTGGTGGGGAGCTCTGGTGTTGCCTGGAGGCCCTCTGTTGGGATGCCCATGTCCACTACATAGAGACAAACAGAGGGGAACAGACAAAGTAAGACACAGAAACAAAGTTAAGCCTCATTTATAGAATTATAGGATGAATTAAGCATTATCTGGCAGGGTAGAGAAGATACTGTATATCACTAGTTCTGTTCCCCAACATGTATTCTACCCCATTGAAACATGGATTATCTGACCAGACAAGATTCAGTAATGGCCCCTGAGAATTGCTAATACTATGGTACAGTATGGATGGTACTGGATATACGGCACTGTATGTTGTATTGTATTTAGTTTCAGATGTTTAAAAAATATGTAAATTAATCTGTGTAATGCAGTGGTCTTCAACAGGGGGTCAGGGACCTCTAGGGGGTCCTCAGAGTTACTACAAGGGGTCCTCCAAATCTTTGTGTGATAGAAACTTTTTTCTCTTTTTTACATCAACCACTTCAACCCATATTCTATATTCTGAGAACTTTATTGACTATTTTCGGCAAAGAAGTTTGGTGTGGAGGGGAAAAAGAGCAGACTAAGTACAGAGCTAATGAACTGCTGCAAGTCCGAGGAGCACTGACAAATGAATTTCACCCTTTTCTTACTGTGATTGTATTTTTAAGGTGTGAGCATTTCTGTTTCTGATTCTGATCAAGTTAATTAAGAATTGACGGTTAAATATCTGAAATTGACATGAATTCAAAATACAATGATGATTGTGCTGTCAAACAATGAAACTATGGAATCTCTGAGGTTGTGGTGGTCCCTGCTTCATCTCTCTCTCAACTTAGGGGTCCTTGTCCTGAAAACGTTGAAGACCCCTGGTGTAATGTGTTAATGTTCAGTACTTACGGTCAGATCCACTCTCACCCAGCTCTGGGGTGTTCCTCCGGTACCGGTGGGAGTTGCCACAGGCGTTGACGGTCAGACGGACCAGATCTCTCCCGCACAGTTTAATCCTTTCCTGGCCATGGACTGTGGGCTCTCCCATCAGCAGCAGCACCAACACACACATCATCAGACCCCTGAGGCCTGACATTGTATAGTTTACCGTCACTTCAATCACTTACGGGAGCAAGGGTCTGATGGAGCCGAGAAGGAATAGACGGATACCTAAAAGGCTGGATTGTGACTTTTTCAAGTGATCCAGAGGGGTTTATATACTGAATGTGCGTCAGCCATTGCATCTTCAACCTTGGACAGGGGAAAACCTGTCCTGATCTTGTGCTCAGTGATGAAGGCTGGAATTCTCATTAAGATAAAAAGCTGTCAGATGATGATGGTGATATATTGTACGCCATGTGTTCTCACTCCTTCTGAGACCGGGACCCAAATATGATCCTACACTGTGAACCAAATGGACCCTTACAGGTCCATTTGTGCACTCAAATTAACACTGATCATTGTATAGTATCAATAGAGCACCAAAGGGGGAAGAACAACAGTATGTTTTATTTCATTTGTATAATAAATTGTATAATAATTATGACTGGGGATAGACAAAATACCCCTGTGGCAATTAAGCATATATTTTGTAGAATACATTTAAGGTTTGGTATACATCTCTTATGAGAGCTTATTCCATTTGTTAGAAACAAATAATTTGTCCACAACACTCAATTATCATTACACACATTGAACATGCCTTCTCAATGTTTGCTTGGTTACAATCCAGGCATTATTTATTTTTAAAATGGCATTGTCATGTCAAACTACTATAGTCCCCAATCAAATTATCCATCAAAAGATTTGCCCTCAAAATGTTATATCCAAATTCGATATACTTATAACCACACATAATTCAGAAAGAGCTATTTCTAATCACTTGTTTATGTTTGGCCTAATCACAAGTCTATTGGACATGGAATCATTGCCTTGGCTATGTTCTTTTCTAACCCTTATCTTGACAGATGCTGATGAATTGGAACTTAATGGAACAGAATAGAGGACATACGGATGTCAAGGATATTGATACTGACGTTGTTGTCCACACACCTGCTCCACAGGACTCAAAGTAGTCCGATCATCACACCAGAAATGACTGGTTTGCAAAACATTAATAACAATGTGTAATTTTGATGGGCAAGAAATAAGAAAATATCAGCTATATTTTTTCCATGCCTTACACCATATTCCTAAACTTCTTTGCCTTTTCTTTTTTTTTTACTTCTGCATCGACACGTTGTGTGAGCTTGTAGATCAGCTATTTTTAATATTTAAAAGTATAGAGCCCATATACTGTATACACTAGACATTTCAAGCTCTTATATCTTTATAATCCCACAGTGATAAGCACTGTATCCTGAAGACACTACTCGGTGGTTGTGGAATTATTGATTTATTTCTTTAGAAAGATTGAGTCTTTGGTACATAAAACTACACAATGTTCTACTTGTTGACCAGGGTACCAGGTGTCCACCTTTTACCAAAAAATGTGCCTATTTTCGTCATATGTTCACCTGACATGCCCAGAATAGGAATGCTTGAGTTGATTAAAGCAAAATTGCCAAATAAAACATTGATTAAAAAAGTACTCTTGATAATGTACGGCTTGATCATCTACAGTACAGGCCTATGTCCATTTGTTGCAATAGTATTAAGGCGCTGGGAAATCCTCCAAAAGTAATTACAAGCTTTTCTGGCACCATGCAAACAACGGGAAAAGTTATTCTGCAAATGTACAGAGACACACCAACTCAATTATCTATGGGTCTAGTACTTTAGTACCAATCTGTGCATGCCTGACTGCTCACCTCACTGTGTGTGTGTGTGTGTGTGTGTGTGTGTGTGTGTGTGTGTGCGTGCGTGCGTGCGTGCGTGCGTGCGTGCGTGCGTGCGTGCGTGCGTGCGTGCGTGGCTGCGTGCGCGCTTTTTCTTCATAATGACTGAAATCATCCTTAGTATGGATGTATGCCAGTATTGGTCTTTGAAAAAGTGATGTTCATGAACCATTTTGTATTAAAAAGGGGAGATTTTATAATATACTTTCTTCATAAAGAGAAAGAAAGATTTTGTTTATAAGAAAATAGGGGCATTAAAGAAATAAATAATGTACCAGACAACAGGCAATGATGAACCATAATGATTGATGAAAGACTTGCTCAAAGCTTCTAGAGCTTAATTGCTGCGGCCACTATTAAAAGCCATTGGCATTCCTTCTGTTTGCTTATCCTGTAATCCCATTAGACAAGCAGCCACCACAGAATAAGACTGGTGGCAGGGCACAACTCCTAATGGCAAAACTGGAAACTGGATACAGTACTGAAGTAGAGGAGCTTCTTTATTGAGTCAAGGCAAAATATGCTGTAAAACTAAGACAAGAACATGAACACATGCATACATACCTCTGTATATATACACATTTTATATAGATTCATAAATAGCATAGCACTGTGGTACTGTGGTATTTTATCACATACCGTATATACCACAGTACCGTTAACATGTTGAATCCATGAACTTTTCAACACAGGTCTCCAGAGTGAATTGAACATTGCAATCATGTGGTTGACATATACTATCTGGTCAGCTACCAGCATGTCCCAGCAAAACATACTTGAAATTATTAGTGTCAAATGTTTTAGCTACAACATTTGTAGCTAAAATTGTTGACAGCTATGTCAATGTCTGATTATTTGACATTTGATCTGACAGTGGGGATGGGCAAAATAAATAAATCTATTTTTACTTAGCTAAAGCCACAATGCATTTGCATTTATCCATCCATGTTGATGGCTTTAACAGTATTGACTTAAAATTAGATGAGTGTAAACCATATATAATTATTTTAAAATGTGCACACTGCAACGGCAATGATTTCTTAAAATGTCATTAACAGCGCTTCCAGTAGAGCAGCTGGTCAAAAGAATCACAGTGATCTGTTCACCATTATGCCACTAATACCTTTACTACGTGAAATCCTGATCAAACATCTAATCCTTCTGAGACAGAATTAGATGCATCCAGGACAGGTACTGTTCTTGGACACAGATATCATGCTGCCCCATACAGTAGGTTGATTAATTCCTGTCCATTTGACAGAAGAGTGGGTCACTAGCGTGCAAACACCACCTATTAAAGCAGAGGCTTAAAGCTTATCTCCATCGTTTCTCCTCCTCCATTTCCTCCTCTTGGATTCTTTACTGTCCTTCATTCCATAGGCCCAGAATAGCCACAGGCAGATGGGGCCAGATGCTCTCCCACCCGGCTGATAGGGATGATAAGGCCACTTAGGGTTAGCAAGGTTATACAGTACATGGACAAATCATCTCAATCGACTGTATCATGACCCGCACGCCTGCCGCTGGGCCGATAGTGAACCTCGTCATCGGAGTCCTCTGGCTGTGGTTCGAAGCACTGGTCAAAGTTGCGTCTCAGGCGTTTCTTAATCTGAAAGCTGCGCTCAAGAGCATGGGTTTGGTTGTACTCCTGTTCCTTGAGCCTGGCGTAGTAGTCTGAAAACTTGTTGAACAGGATAGAGATGGGCATGCCGTTGAGGATGATGCCAAAGGAGATGCAGCCAAAGGCCACACAGCGGCCAAGGTAGGAGATAGGAACCACATCGCCATAGCCCACAGTGGACATACTCACCTGTGTGAATGAAAAACAAAAGGGAAGCATGTAAACTTGTGTTCTCCAGAAGTTACAATTCCATTCAATAAGACACCCATGCACATCAACATTAGGAAGGTGCAAGCAAGCAAGACCAAGTTCAACGACATAAATCAGATCTCAAGAATCACATCCATAATTCACATTTTGCAAATGTGAGTGATCATTGTTCAACGACGTGTGAACGATGATCTGACCTAACTTAAATGATCTATTCCATAGTGCATACGTTTTGCTGTTCATCACTCTTGAAAAGAAGTGAGGTCACTTGATGAAGCACTGCGCTTCTTTTTATAATTTACAATTGGAGGTCAGTCTGTAAAGGACTTAGTAGCTATATGGTCCCTTTATTCTATGGATGTTCATCCTTGAAATCTACTTCTTCACATGTATACTGTCTTAAAGGGATATTCCACTTTCAACAGGGAGCAGTGGAAGGGCCTCTCTCCACATACACACCCATTGTAACTTCAAACTTCATTTTAACCATGATAGATTCATTCAAAACAACCATTATTTTTTCTGGTGACTCATACTACCCTCCTAATACGTGAGCAGGCCGTGTTTTTTCTCTAACTTTTTTCATTTATTTTTAATAATTATTTGGGAAAATGGAAAAAATGAAATACAAATAAATAATTATTAAAAATAAATGAAAAACGTTATCGAAAAAACACGGCCTGCTCACATATTAGGAGGGTAGTATGAGTCACCAGAAAAGATAATGGGTGATTTTAATGAATTTATCATGGTTAAATTGAGTTTGAAGTTACAATGGGTGTGTGTGGGGAGAGACCCTGGGCCTGGAGGACCTGGTAACATTTACATCAATCAAGCTAATTAAAAACTGTTCAGGGTGTTCATAAAAGCCTGATTAGATGATAAAATTACCAAAAGTTTTTTTGAAAGTGAAATATCCCTTTAAGGGACAATTCCACTCTGAACCATGTTTCTGATCCTGTTCTTACCATAAAGTGACCATGGGAATGACTCCAACCTGACTCAAACTTAGCCTGGCGGTGCCAGCCTCTATATCACACACTTCGTTTTGGGAATTGGGGGGTGGTGTAGTTGTGCGGTCTGGTTTTTACCAGGCTAACTCAAACTGCCCCCTGTCATTGACACTGGCTGCTGTCAAAGAAGACAGACTGATTTGATGTGGTGTAACAGTCATTAAGTCACACACAGCCGAGATTAAAAGCCCATGATTCAACACAACTGGAATGCAACATTTCTATCACTTCACTGCAACAACTGTGTCTGATCTGAAATGCAACTCGTTACACAGCATTAGGCGAGATTAGGCGTGTGCAACTCAACAGATGCCACCCGTCAGATGAAACCTAACGTCCTTAATCAGAGAGGAGAAAACATGGGAAATGTCATCTAATACCTTGTGTTGGGAGGTTCACACGAAAGCATGTAAATCCTAGGATTATATATTATACTTATCAACAACGGAAATTTGTTGTCTCACTCGAGTGTGAATAAGTAGAATGAAGAGAAAGGTTCACTGATCCAGGGCTTACTGCTCTAGCTAGCTCAATGATAGAGGTGCTTTTTGTAATTAAAAAAAATATATATAATAATAATAATTCTCCACCAGGCCGGAATGGCCGGGGCAGGGATTATGTTTTTGCCCTTGTCAGTCCGTGTGTTTGTGTGGGTGTGTCCGTCTGTGAACATCTAATCTTGAGCACCGCTCAACCAGTGGCGTGATATGGATTTTAGAAGAGTGGGTCCTCTAAATTCATGACGTCATGCGCGCACACTGTTTTTATTGTTAATTTGTGTGTGTATATGAGGCGCGCGTGCGTGCAGCAAAATAAGTGTGGACTCGCCGAGCCCACGCGAGCCCATGGCATCTCACCCCTGCGCTCAACCAATCTGTGTGAAACTTTACATGCACACTCCTAGTAAGCCAAGGAAGAATCTCCACCCCATTTTTCTAATCGGACGCATTGTAGCGCTATAGCAGGCCGCTTCATGTTTTGGCCTATATCTCTTGAACTCTGCAATTAAAATCAAAATTTGCATGGATTTCTTCTTCATGAGGCAGCCTCCCATGCATGCCCATTTCCGCCTGACTAGATTTTTTGCCATTTTACTCCTACAGATTTTATAGTAGTTAGGGGTTAAGCGTCTTGCTCAGGTACACCTCGACACATTACCTGGGACTTTCTGCTTCCCAGACAGGCTCTCTGCTTATTCAGCTATGGTCACCCAAAATGGTCTTGTGTGTCATGTGAAAATGACCATCAATCTCATGAACCCAATATCCAATCATTCCCAACTTGGATTCACGTGTTGAGGGGCCTCGATACAGAGAACCTCCAAAACTGCTTTCAATTCTGCTCATAGGGGGTCCCCACAATTGTGAACAGTTGCACAAACTCTGTTCTCCACAGAGCTTCCTCGTGCCCTGATGGTTGTACCCCACAACTGACACGGCCCTATAGGCAATCCAACCTGACAGAGATCAGCTCTCTGAGGAGCACACCTTTCTAGTTGAAATCATATTAGATAGACAACCCTTTATTTATCCCCAGGGAAATTGTTCGCTCTAATGCAAAAGTGTTCAGGGAAATGTCCATATTATTTACTGACATAGTGATAATGTGACGTTACGAATCCTGACCATAACCACTAAAAAAAGGCTAAACTGAAACTACCTTTAACACTGCTGTTCATGCAGGTCCAGCAAATAGGACCTGAAATACCAAACATGAGACTTTGGGAGGTTGAAACTGGCAGCCTACTCACCGCTGCCCACCACCAGGCATCTGGAATGCTGCTGAAAGGAGTCCCTGGCTGTTCCGACTCTACGGTGTGCATCAGCGCTGAGAAGCTGAAGATGCCCATGGCAATGAACAGGAACAAACAGCACACCTGAGGGAACACGGCGGGAAATAAAGTGTAAAGTAAACGCTAATCTAAGATCACACATTGTGGATCATACACGTATACTTAAGCCCCTTTTCCGCTGACAAGGCCCAACACCACACCACTCCACACCGCCCACT
This sequence comes from Nannobrachium achirus, assembly GCF_963921795.1. NCBI lineage: Eukaryota > Metazoa > Chordata > Actinopteri > Myctophiformes > Myctophidae > Nannobrachium > Nannobrachium achirus. Next base: position 39,426,800 of record NC_137814.1, on the reverse strand, counting down.
TGTGCCAGGTTTTCCACTACAAGGACCTGGGTAGAGTTGTGTGAAAGCGGTACTAAACGTGGTACTAACAAGTATCCAATCTAGAGTAGGTCTGTATAGGTCAAACAGGGCCAAACACTTCATAATGACTGATCACTCACTGACTTTTCATTTAGACCACCAGGATATATTCTATTGTGTTATAACCACTATTATAATCTATTATAATTATGTATTATAATTATCATAGTAATATATTAATACTTTATAGTGTATTATAATCAAAGTTATAATCCATTATAGTGTATTATAATTAGGATAGTTGTAATACAAATTTATATTGTATTATAATCACAGTTAAAAGGGCCAATTTGTTCTTACCAATAGGGGTACTTTTGTGTAATGGAAAATGTAAATGTACAAATGTAGATATTTTTATGTGGTGCGGTGTAGTGTCGTGTAGTGTGGTGCTAAAGTTGCAGTCGAAAAGGGTCTTTAGTGAGTATAATGTGTGTGTGTGTGTGTGTGTGTGTGTGTGTGTGTGTGTGTGTGTGTGTGTGTGTGTGTGTGTGTGTGTGTGTGTGTGTGTGTGTGTGTGTGTGTGTGTGTGTGTGTGTTTGTGATGGTGGTGGTGGTGGAGTATCTGATTGTGTCTGTGTACAATACTGGGCACCTGGGTGTCAGCTTACCTGCTCAGAGCACTGGCGGATGGTGAAGCCAAACGCTCTCATTCCTGTGGAGTGGCGAGCCAGTTTTAGAATACGGAAGATGCGCATTAGCTTGACCACCTTAAGCACTTTGCTGACTTTGCTGACTCTGGCCATGGTCTTCAGGTCCTCCTGGGCGCCAAGGTCCTCTGAACTCGTGAACATTTCAAAAATGATCTGAAGAAAGTAGGGCATAACGGCCACCAGGTCCACAAAGTTAAGTGCACTTTTTACAAAGTGTTTGATGTTGCTTGTTGTGAGAAGACGCAGGAAATACTCCAGGGTAAAGAAGACGATGGAGAAGACCTCCACCCACTCCATGTAGGTTCTGTTATATATTTTGTACACCTTGAGCTCACTGACTGTGTTCAGAGTCATGGCCACGATGGAGATGAGGACAAATAGGCTGGAGAACACGGCAAAGGATTTGGCTGCCAGTGAGGAGTACGGATTCTCTATCAGGTCCCACACGATCTTCCGTAAACCACCGAGGAACATGGCATTGTAGCACTCCTCGTCCTGGGGATGAGCGATCTCTGCCACCAGCTCCTTTTGCACCTTCAGTTGGTCTTGGATCTCATCAACTTTTTCTTCAAATAGAATCCGGCAGCATCTGAAAAGAAAGAGACAGTCACCGTTAAACCGAATGTGTTTCCATACCTGCACGAAAAGAAAAAAAAGAACAGAGCCACACACACAGAAATCATACACACAAATCCCTGGTACAATTGCATATTCAAAGGGGGATCTGAGTGCACCTTGGTGTGTGCCTCAATTTCAGTCCCCAGAACTCCATCTCTTCATTGAAGTTGATGGGACACAGGCTCTCCATCACCCATATGACATTGCTGCAGTAGAAGTGGAAGATGTAGTGGAAGAACATGGGGTCTCTATCGAAAAAGAACTCATTGTTGCGAACGTTATAGTCGTCGCACAGCGTCAGCCGCTTGACCGGATCTTCGCACAGGGCAAGGATTCCAATCCGTGTTTTTGGGTAACGGAGGACCAGATGCTTGGGGATGTGAAATATCTTCCCCCCCACATTGAGGTTGACAACATTTAATTGTCTTGGTTTGGGTTTCTCTTTGACAGGCTGTTGTTCGTCCAGATTGTCCATAGACGTCCATGCTTTCACAGAACTGACTTGCGAGAAGGGGAATTCGTTCTCCTTTTCCTCAGTGCTCTGATTAAAGCTTACATCTCGTTTTATGCTGGCAAAAAGGCTGGAGCGGCGCTTTTTCAAAACCTTCAATGCAGGCCTCTTGCCTTCCATACCGATGGCACAGACTGCTATTATCCTCCCGATGAAGTTATCCGCCTAAGAGCAGGCCCACACGGTGTATGAATGAAAACACCTAAAAAAACAACAACAAGAGTATTCCACACTTATATTCCAACAGGATCCTTGGTACTCATGAATTCTGCCATCCGGGTGAATGAAAGAAAGAAAGAAATGAGGACAGAAAGAGCTGCCACGTTTTCCTCTCAGCGTGCAAGAAGATCAGCAACATGAGTTGAGGATTCAGCCTCCTCACTGATTCTATAATCCTATTGCTGTTCTTTCTGTCCAAACGCAAGTTAAAAATACTGTCCGTGAGGATTAGTGCTGTGATTTAAGGCTTTGGCTTCTAAGAAGAGGAAATGCAAAGAGAGATAGTGGAAAGAGATGTCAGTCTTACGGTACATTGATGACAAGGCTATTAAAAGCTTATGTGCAGGCAGTACAGACAGAAACTGTAGGTACTCTGTCTAGACCTCAGCATACTAGGTGGTTGCAGGGACCATACACTCTGTCTCTAAATGTGATTGATAATACTTTTTGTATAATTAATACATACATACATACATACATACATACATACATACATACATACATACATACATACATACATACTGTACGTACGTACGTACATACATACATACATACATACATACATACATACATACATACATACATACATACATACATACTGTACATACATACATACATACTTGTGGTGTCAAAGATAATCAAAGCCTAAATATAATCATAATGTAAATGTAAATAATATTATATATAATATCATTCTAAATAAAAAATGTTTGCCATGTTGTGCAGTAATATAGAAAACCATAAAAGGAGTAACCAATGCAGCTACACCCAAATATGGAGTGTGTTGTCTAACCTCAATGTGTCGTCAAGGCATCATGCGGAAACAAATCAGTCAGCTCAATATATGGGCACAAAAGGAGGCATGTCCATATACAGTAAAAGCATACTGATGACATCAGGGATAATGAAGGTGTGAGGGCTGCGTAGCCAAACCTCTAGTTTATTTAAAATTCATAAGAAGATGTGAAATGTTCACAGTTCAGCAACAATGTTTGGCAGACTTTTTGACAGGGAAGCAGCATTGAGTGTAGACTTAAACACAAGTAAGATATACAATGGCTTCCATGCTGCTCAGGTCAATTCGGAGCAGCCCATTGAATCCTGCCTGGGCAGTACAGTTCGCATCTCGCTCAGTCAGTGCTACTGCTCAGCTACAGGCTCAGGTTCAGACAAAGAGCAAGAAGACGCTGACGCGGCCTGGGGTGAAGAACATCGTTCTAGTAGAAGGAGTCCGGACTCCATTCCTGCTGTCAGGAACCACATATGCTGACCTGATGCCCCATGACCTGGCCAGAGCTGCTCTAAAGGGTCTACTACATAAGACTGGTCTCCCTAAAGACGCTGTAGATTACATCGTCTATGGAACAGTCATCCAGGAAGTAAAAACCAGCAACATAGCAAGAGAGGCAGCACTGGGTGCAGGCTTCTCCGATACGATCCCAGCTCACACCGTCACAATGGCATGTATCTCTTCCAACGTGGCCATGACCTCAGCAGTTGGTTTGATCGCAGCAGGCCAGTGTGATGCCGTCGTGGCAGGCGGCGTGGAGTTCATGTCTGACGTTCCCATCCGCCACAGCCGCAAGATGAGGAAGGCCATGCTGTCCCTCAACAAGGCCAAGACCATTGGTCAGAGACTGGCGGTGATCGGTAGCCTCCGCATGGCAGATCTTGCACCAGAGCTGCCTGCTGTGGCTGAATTCTCCACGGCAGAGGCCATGGGCCACAGTGCTGACCGTCTGGCTGCTGCCTTTGGGGTGACCCGGGTGGAGCAGGACGAGTATTCCATGCGATCGCACTTAAATGCCAAGAAAGCACAGGACGCCGGCTTACTAGAGGACGTGATCTCCTTCAAGGTGCCAGGCCGAGACATCGTCTCCAAGGATAACGGCATCCGCCCGTCCACCATGGAGCAGATGGCCAAGCTGAAGCCAGCCTTCGTCAAACCCCACGGAACAGTGACCGCCGCCAACTCCTCCTTCCTGACTGACGGAGCCTCGGCCGTTCTCATCATGTCTGAAGAGAAAGCACTGGCCATGGGCTACAAGCCTAAAGCCTACCTCAGAGACTTTGTATATGTGTCCCAGGACCCCAAAGACCAGCTGCTACTGGGGCCAACGTACGGCGTGCCCAAAGCTCTGGACCGTGCCGGGCTGACCATGGACGACATCGATGTGTTTGAGTTCCATGAGGCGTTCGCAGGGCAGATCCTGGCTAATTTGAAAGCTATGGACTCAGACTGGTTTGCACAGACGTACATGGGCAGGAAATCAAAAGTCGGTGCGCCACCGATGGACAAGTTCAACCTGTGGGGAGGCTCCCTGTCCCTGGGTCACCCGTTTGGAGCCACAGGCTCCCGGCTGGTTACAACCGTAGCACACCGTCTGCAGAAGGAAGGGGGACAGTACGGACTGGTGGCAGCATGCGCAGCAGGAGGACTGGGTCATGCCATGGTGGTCGAGGCCTACCCCCAGTGAAGCACGGAGAACAACATGTCTAACACTTTCTGTGGCTCCATCACAACAACTCCACATGCTGCGTCAGTAGAGCTACGGAGGCTGTACATGCATACCGCCACCACTTTGTCTTGATTGGGGAATCAGCTGTATTCACTGGTTTGTAACTGTTTCGTTGCATCACGTCACACACAGAAAATGGCCCATGTACAAGCTCTGTAGCTCACAATGTGTCACAGATGCGTTGTGAGCTTGTAGATGTGCTATTTTCTATGCATTGACACCTGCTTGCAACCAAGTATAAATCAGGCCTGTATTTATTTGTCCTGGTATGATCAGTTGCCTTGGTTTTGTTTAACTTTAGGGTGCAGCGTTATTAAGGCGCTACTCAGCACTCTTGAAATTTGCAGTGCAACATAGAGAGGTGAAAACATTCAAGAGGAGCTAATAATAACTAGTCCTTGCCCATTCGAACATATATGCTCCGATTTATGTGCAGTTTGGGCTTTGGGGTGTGCACAGTGTGAGGGATTGAATGTAGGAGTCTCAGAATGTTGGAGAACCCAGACGTATCAGTGATGTCAGTCATCTCCAAATTCGGGCACTGTTTCAGCATGCGGCAGTTACCATGGAGGCAGCATCAGTGATGTCACTCATCTCCATATTTGGGTGCTGTTGCCTTTGCGGTGACGCATGCGCAGTACAGGCGGCAGTATGAGTGATGTCAGTTATCTCCAAATTTGGGCACAGTATCAGCATGTATGTATATCGTCTGTGGGTTGTTTATTATTAGTATAGGATAATAGTATTGTTTATAAAATGTAAAATGTATTTTTCTGAAAGATTGCATGTGCTTATGAGCCAACAACATCCCACTTGAGGAGAACTTGGTGAAATTAATGATGAAATGCTGTATGCGGTATGACCCACAGCAACATTTTCCCCATACAATTATAATAGCAAATTGTCAATTGATTGCGGATTCATACAGATTTTAATTTTTCCAATAACTTTATCCCGTTCCCACGAGTTAGGAACTCATTCCCACAATATAAATGTAATAAAAATAAAAAATAAATTAAGTGTGTGGGGGGAAAAAAGAATTATTCTACAGTTATTCTACAATTTTTCACCAACTTTGTGTTTATTCCTGCACCCTTAAAAACCCCTGAAAAACCCTGATTGGAACTGAAAACCCCTAATTGGAAATGTCTTTATTTAATAAGAAGATTGCTTTTCAAATGTTTTCCTCTGTGAGCGTTGAGTTTGACATGCATGACTTATCTTTCTTACATTAGCAGAAGGCTGATTAGGTCACGGGTCACAGGTTTAATCCCCACTGCCACCCTGAGGCAATGAGGTAGGCCCTATGTTTTATGTGAATGTTTCCTTTACCTGTTCATTCATTGTAAGATAAACCTTTATTGAAATTCCAGTTGACATATGGCATTACAGCAGTTATGAAACACAGAAAAATACATAAAAATAATAGAAAATAAGTCACCAGAGGTATTAAACGCACAGGGCTTATAGTCCAGTCATTTTAGGGTTAGACCTCAGACAAATTGCAATAGTAGCAAACTCAACTGATTTTGTATCCTCATTATGTCCTTAGTGAGGGAAAAAAAGTCCCAAGGAATCCCACCGGGGCAAAGTTTTGAAAACGACCTACCTACCTTCAATTACTATACACTACAATATAACGGAAAAAAATGACTGAAAAAGAATCTGCTTTAAGTGGGATATGAGGGGTTAAACTAGGTGTTTTTAATTATTCTGAATCCATTGCAAGCATTTGTTTTGCATGAAAAACATTCCTTGGGCTAAAAACGGACCCCAAAAGACTGAAAATTGATGAAAATTGACGTTTTGAGTGGCCATTTCTGGCCCAAGGAATGTTTTTCGTGCAAAACAAATGATTACAATGGATTCAGAATAATTAAAAACCTCTAGTTTGACCCCTCACATCCCACTTAAAGCAGATTTTTTTTCAGTAATTTTTTCCTTTATATTGTAGTGTATATTAAGTGAAGGTAGATAGGTCGTTTTCAAAACTTTGCCCCGATGGGATTCCTTGGGACTTTTTTTCCCTCACTAAGGACATATTGAGGATACAAAATCAGTTGAGTTTGCTACTATTGCAATTTGTTCCAGGTTTGGCCTAATTTTGGCCTAAAATGACTGGACTATTAGGAAAAGAGTAGCCTTCTACTACAGAAATCTTGCTTGGCACTCCTCAGCATTTAAATGGGACTGCATTCTGCTTGGGAATATGTTGAAAGATCTTTCAAAAGGTGTAGGCAATATAGCCCATAGTTTTTGCCACAAATACGTTTTTTTTTTTGTAGTTCAACCAAACATTCTCTACCAAACTCATCGTTTCGTAACAAACTGAGCAGTTCCAGAGTAGTGAAGGTTCCAAGCAAAAAAAAAGGTTATGATTTTAGTAATGGTATGGTCCTCCTCCTAACCCCAGTTTATATGGAATGGTACCGTCCAAACTACCGGAAATGGAATTAAATGCAATATAAATTATAAATAGAAATGTAACATAAGAAAGATTATTTAAATTCACATTATATACTTACATCATTTGTATGCACATAGAATGTATACACACAATTAAACAACAAAAATACAAATATACCATTATATTATTTCTATCCAATAAAATGAATCCCCGCCCCACGTGACTTCCTTTCCGGTCTAAGCTGACAACATGGACGCCAGCCGCGTGCAGCCGATCAAGCTCGCAAGAGTAAGAAACTATTAAATTTGGGCAAAATAATATCAACCAAACGGATTTATACAAACCTAAACTATTACTGTCACGTTCGGTCGTGAATAAACGAAGCGAAATGTAGTCTGAGCTTGGTATTTGCGAGCGGTTCCTCGGCCCGTGTTGCTCCCATCATGGAGGCTATGATGCATGCTTCAGCTAACCAGTAGACTGATAGCAACATGCTAGGCTAACGTTACTATTAAACATAATGGCAGTGGTCGTGGTTCCCTGTATGTTGAATATTGCATTTTAAACTAAAAGTCTCTACATGTTAAAAACCCTAATTTACACGTGTTGTCATTTTTTAGGTCACCAAAGTGCTCGGAAGAACTGGTTCCCAGGGACAATGTACACAGGTAACGTTGATGCTACTATGGTAAACTGGCTAACCGCTAACGTTCTTCATGTTTATCAATGAGGCACTTTTTTTTTAACTCCCTTCAAGGTGTGTATGGCATGCAAAATCGTATATTGGGTGATTTGTTTTAGTAGTTTAGCAAAGTAACGTTTTTTGTAACAGTTTGACCAATTACTGGGGATATAACATTAGTTGGTCTGTTGGTGTCAAGTTGCACTGAATTTTTTACCTTTATTGTTGATGACAATTTAAAGAAACTTGCATTTCTTGACTTAAAGTCATAGCTTTAAGAAGACCAGTGAACTGTACTGTCATAAAACTATCTTTTCCTATGCAAACTTTTAACAAATATGAAAGTCAATCAAAACAATGCTGTTGTGCCTCTCTACAGATGGGATCCATTTGAACTAACATATGTGTAATCTGTCTTGTAAATTATTTTATAGTCTCATCCCTTTACTCTCCTGTTTAACACATGTGAAACATAACCCAAAAATAGGTCATACAAACTACTTATTTTCTCAATTAGTCTCCTCAAAAGTGACTTGATGTCTCGATTATATTTCATTTGCACGGCCTGGTAGAGCAGTGATTTGATGTTCTGTTTCTTATTTCAGGTCCGTGTAGAGTTCATGGATGACAGCAACCGCTCTATCATCAGGAACGTGAAGGGCCCAGTTAGAGAGGGAGATGTTCTGACACTCCTGGAGTCTGAAAGAGAGGCCAGGAGGCTGCGATAGGTACAGTTACCTTCATGGAAGCAGCTAATTGTTTGAGGTGCTCTATGATGTAGGGATGTGTGTGCCCCATTAAGTTATTCATGGGTCTAGCTTCTTTTTGCTCTTAAAGTGCAACAGAAGGACGTATTTAAGTTAAAAATGTGCAACATTTCCCCCCGGGGAAGATACCCACTGTTAACCACAGTGAATGTCCCACTGCCCTGTTTATTTTGGTGTAGAGGTTCAACTAGGCAGCATTAGTTGTGCTGCTATTATGTGGCATTGGCCCAGGTGCCTTATGTCATTGTGGATGTGATGTGAATTGGCTGTGTTATGCCTCTATCAGAGTCCAGGGTGAAGAGCATATCGCCTCACTGTGGTGTAGTTTTCTAGCTATCACCTAGGCTTTGTTATACATTTTTAGGTGATGGCTAGAAAACTATGCTCTTCACCCTGGACTCTGATAGAGGCATTACAGGGTGGTAAGCCCAGGCAAGAAGAGCAGTCTGTTACTGCAGTAGCGACTTGTATAGGTTGGTTGGGCACTTTTTCAATAGGGAGATTATATTAGTTTGGATGTGTGTTCCTCCACGGTGAAACTGATCTCTCAGGTGGGAAAAAATTACTGGCAATTTTGACTTGATGTGTACCAGAGTGGACACGTGGTTGTCTAAATGGTTATCAAACATTCATTGCTAGATTTCCTGTTAACTATATTTCTTTTGGCTGAGTACCCCTTTCACCAATACAAAATCATTGTTCCTGATGCTAACATTTGAATTTTCTGTGTTGGCTTTTTTTCCCCGTTAATAAGAGTGAAACGGTCATAGTACCCTAAAGAACCCCTATTTGACAATAGTCTACATTGCCCCAAATAACCAACTCTAGGGATTAGAATTGACGTGTCTACATGTGCGGAAGATTGGGGAAGTGGTTTGAAGACTAAAGGGGGAAGAAAGAATTATACGTTGAAAAGGCTCTCGTTTATTAGGCACTTAAAGATGTATTTGAATATATTAATAACTAGTGTTTCCTCTTCGATTTAGCAGGAAGAGTTATGTGAAGGTATCTGCTGTATGACACTTTTCTCTTCTCTTTTACAGTGCTCAGTGGAGATGTTTGGGGGTGCCAATCCAATGTGTGGATGGCGTGTCCTGTCACCTGCAATGGCCAATGGCTGACATCTGCAGACTTTGTTAAAATAAAATTTGGTTATTGATGGATGAAGGAAGTCTTGTGTTCTGTCATTGTTTTGAGGTTGGTTGTTATACTGATGCTGCCCCCAGAAAAACACTGTCTTTATAAACGGCACTGTAGTAAACAACCTCTTGTGATGATGTGATATTGATATATAAATCTTTGAAGAATCTGATTTGCTCATACCCATCTGATTCTATCCAACCATTGGGATATTTTCACATTTCATTCCATTGTCAAAACTTTTTTCCTTTTTTTTTGTCAGAATTACAAAACTAGCCAATGAGAAATCAAGCATGGCATTAAAATAGTCCCTCTTGTCCGAGTACTATCACTACTTGCCTGCTGATATTTTCATATTTAATTCCACTTTCAACTGTTTTTGTTCAAAGAAATGGAATACCAGCCAATGAGAAATTATGCAAGGCATTGAAGTAGAGACACTTGTCTGAGTATTACTATCACTACTTTTCGGTTTTCCTCTAACATTAATAGACCAAATGAAATCTGGGAATAAACTGCCTTCATATTATATATTGGAGCACTTGTGACAGCTGACAATGTTTCATTATCTAGCTAAATCTTAATTTGCACACCCAGTATTCTCTGGGAACAGCAGCTGCTATAGCGTGCTGATGGAGCCACATGCAGGCAATGTTTTTCTGAATCTTAATGATTGTGTACAAACAAACCACGTTTCTGTATAGAAATGACCTGTGATTGTGCTATACTTGGTGTAAGAAAGTTTAGCCGGCCATAGAGAAGAATATCCAACTGCTGGGATGACTAAACTCCTTGATGTGAGGGGTTTTGAATAAAATGCTGCAGATAAGTAGCCATTCTGACTGCCACATCTACATGGCCAGAAAATATGTATAAAATAGAGTGAAAATGCTATTTCTGATTTGTCCTTTAATTTAATCTAAATCAGCGGTCTTCAACAGGGGGCTGGGGACCCCTAGGGGGTCCTCAGAGTTACTACAGGGGGTCCTTCAAAATCTGAATATAGAGACTTTTTTTTCCTCCTTTTTATATTTACCACTTGAACCCTAATGTCCATATTCTGAGAGCCAAAAATAGATCTACTAGCTGCTGCGAGGCGTTGTGAGCTTGTAGATAGCTATTTTAGGCAAAGGTTTGGTGTAGAGGCGATGGAAAAAAGAGCAGACTAAGTACAGAGTGAAAGGTCAAGTTAAGTATTGACGGTTCAAGTGGTTACATATCTGATAACGCAAATTGACATGAATCCAAAATACACTGATTTTGCTGTCAAACGATAAAACTACGGTATTTGGAATCTGGGGGTCCCTGTTTCATCTCTCAGCTAAGGGGTCCTTGGCCTGAAAATGTTGAAGACCCTGATATAGATTTCAAGTGATGGGGTTTACAAAAAAATGTTTTGTATTGTAAAATGAGTAGGCCTACATCCTCCAAAATCAACAAGTATGGGATTAGGAATGTCCGCACCAAACAACTATAACAATAACGATATTGTTAACTTTTGTTGTAGTTGTGTGAACTCTTCTACCCATTTGAGTTAGAATCAAGTTAGAATGAATTTTACATCTGTATCTTGTTTGTTGCCTGGTTAGGATTTGAACAGCCCTTCAGCCAGTTCTCAATATACCCAGTAGAGGGCAGCATCACTACAATTTGGTCCAGGGTTCATAGGTGAGAATTAAATTCTTAGCTATGTTTAGGCTGAGGTCAATATACACTGTTCAACATTAATTTAATGACTCTTGGCAACCCTTGGTAAATTCTTGCTAACCCTTGCCTTAAGGATAGGGAAGAGTAATGAATGTAGTGAACATAATTTACATACAACATCAAAAAACTTCAAGCAATTTAATAGCACTGAAGAATTACATGTTATGGCTGTCCTAAGTATAGTATGGCATTGAAATCTTTTCACATAGTTATATGTTATGGTTGGAACCCAGGACGTGTAGCTCATCAGCTGTAATGGGGATCCTAATAAATTCCAAACATATGTCATAAAAAGTTATATGGCATCTAAAAACATCATACCATGATGTCAAAGAAATGTCATACCTTATGGCAGGGATACTCAAACTTCTGAACCAGTGGGCCACATTACAAAAATGTCATGGGGCCGCGGGCCAGTTGATAAAATGACATTATCTGATAACTCCTCTCTTTTATTTGCTTTATTTCCACATGTGCATTATTGTATGGCTTGGAATTCCATTTATATTCTGTCAATGACACAATTCGTAATCAAAGTCATTTGCTAAATTTTGCTCTCTTTTTAATACTTCTGTGCAATTAGCATATTCCACACAAACACTAAAGCAAACTAACATTTGTCTGCTATTTGTCTGGGTTGATACTGTCTGCCTGCTATCAAGAGGGATAACATTAAAGTTGGCTGAGCACATCTCTCTTTCAATTGCTTCACAATGTTATTTATGACTTTGCCCACATTCAACAGAAATGGCGTTTTACAGAAAATAAACGTAGCCTATGCTAATTAGTCAGACAGAGCAACTGGTAAAATATATATATATATATATAAAAAAAAAGGAAATCGGCGAAAATCGGCGATTTCAATGGCCGCTTTCCATATGTTTTGGCCATTATCTCGGGAACGCAAGGTCCAATCTGCTCAGTTTAAAGCTTGTTGGATGCGTGACTTCAAGGACATTAAGCTGGTGGGCCAGTAAAAATTGGGCCGTGGGCCGGAAGTGGCCCGCGGGCCGGAGTTTGAGTATCACTGCCTTATGGGACTGTATATACTGAAGGGATTCTAATTTAAACTTTGGTTCTATGCGCCACAAAAATGTGTTGACCTATATAGGCCTACAATAGCCTTAATAGCTTAAACACTGCTTTGAGTACCTGGAGCAAAGGTATGCAAACTCTGATTGTTTGATATACTGTGGGGTCAAAAACACAGTCATGCATACAGTATGTCAAAAACAATATGGTATCAAAAAACAACACACTGACTCTACAATGGTGTCATCATGACAATATAATGGTCGGAAAAAGATGGCTACACACGACCAGGGGTGTCAAACTAGCGGCCTGTGGGCCACATACACTACTAAACCAATCTAGCAGGTTTATTTGAAGAAGAAGAAGAACCAGTAGGCTATGTTGCTGTCTGTACAGTAGTTAAATAATTGACACCACTGTGTGCCCTCCCTACCTCTGACGTTCTGGTAGGCCTACTTGTGTTATGTTGTTTTTGGACATCATAGTCTACTAGACTCTTAAGAGGGTTTTCCCTCAGGGTATCACAGTCCTTAAACAATGATCCAACTGCCATTTCAACTATCTTTAACACCATTTCATCTATCTTCAACCTGTAAATACTACTATAGTACACTGTGGTACCTACATTTATAACATCATCATATGGTATCGCAAAAATCATATAGGCCTTTTTTGACAATGTATTGTATAATGTATAATGTACAGACATATTGGTTTACGCTTGTCGTGACCCAACCCAAGTATTATTTATTAATGATAATTAGTTGACAATTATTTGCTGAAAACAGTCATGTTTATAACAATTAAAAAAGGGATTCATTCACTGAAAGGAACAGACAATGAGAAAATAGGCCTATAGCAAAAACGATTCTTTATTTAACCACTTGAACCCTAGTGTCTCTAGTCTGACTCTGGGTCGAACATTCAGCAAAAATAAACCAGCTATTTTTGGTTTAAAAAAATAGCAAACCACCTTAATAAAGCTAAATAGAAAATATGATACCACAATCAAGTCACCCTGTTTGGTTAGCCTACAGTATATACTATGGACTTAGAGTAAGTTGCTGATTCTGGGAGTGCAGTTTCTCGATACACAAGTGTTACCCCAATGGACCACAGACAAACTGTGGCCAAACCAGTATTTCATTTATCTGTGCTAAAACTCTGCAAAAATGAGCTTCATCTTATACTGTACTTTGTTATAATAGTTCCCTGATCGTTTACCATACTAAATGTTGCCATATCACATTGCTCTAATGTATACTGTTAATGCTTACAGGTCGGGTTACAGTTGCTCAGGCAGGAGAATTTCTGTCACTGAAACCTATCAACAAGTCAAGTGGCAATCTGACACCAAGGCACAAACAAGTCTTGGCAGTATTTCATTAACTTGCAGTGAGTGAGCTGTGAGCGAGCAAGGAGGACAAGCTGGCACTTGACACCTTATTGACAGAGCGAGAGAGACAGAAACAGAGATTCCATGTACGTATATATACTCAACACTCATCATTGTCAATGATAGCAGTACAATGGATGAGAACAACTTGGTGTCATCTTACTAACCCTGCCATTATCCATCCACACCTCTCCTCATTACATGCCCACACAGAACCATGGCTGGCATCTGAGTTTGCTCTCTGTTTCTCTGTCTTTTTCATGCTTAATTCTGCGTCTCCCTCTTTCTTTCTCTTTCTCTCTTGCATGCCATCTGTGTTGCCAAAACGGATGCACACACACACAGTGAGAAACACTTTACTTCCAAGGCCGCTCCCTGTTTGTGTACATGCCTCTGAGGTTTCACCCAGCCATGGCAAAAACATGTGCAGGGTATAAGTTGCGATAGGCACGTCTGTCTGCAGGGAATATCCAATTTGATATTTTGCCAGCCATCACACAAACATGTTTATGCACATGCACGCAGGCAGATACGCATTGAATGTGCGCGCACACACACACGCACACACACACACACACACACACACACACACACACACACACACACACACACACACACACATAGACACAGTGTCCTGGATGAGTTTGTCTACAAGTGGTCAGTCCTGCTCAATTTGGCTGGTCTCTCTTTGTACTAATGATATGATGAAGGGCCAAAATCATGCTCCTTCCACCATGGGTATGTTTATGGGTTTAGCTCAAGGATTTGTCTAAAGCAAGGAAGTTCCCCCTTGGTTTGTGGGATTTGACCAATATGAAGAAAATGCAGCTCAAAGCTCACTTATAAAGTCCCTGACAGATCACGTTTAACCACTTAGAGCAATATTTCACGTTATTCAAAATATCATTTCTCTTGGTCAACCACCATAAATGGTAAATGCTGCATTTTATAGCACCCTCATCCAAGGCACTTTACATAGATTGTGCTTTACATTCACCCATTCATTCATACACTGATGGCAGAGGAAACCATGTAAGGTGCTCATCAGGTGCAAGCGACCCCTGATCCACTGCCGTCCCTCTCCTTTTAAACACATCTTGATCATTGATTAGACTCATGTTCAGCAGCTTGTTTAAGAACAGTATGCACTACATTCACCTTCCACCAGTCAAAAATCTGACCACCGATGACAGTAATCTCTAATCACTCCCATAGGTATTGGTAGGGCTAACTATAGGTCTTCTAAAATTGGACTCAGGCAGTCCGTCACAGGATGTACTTGGAATTGACTCTTTCAGAGGGGTTGGCAGAGGCACTGGAGGAAGTGACTGGAGGTTTTGTCCCTCTCTTGCTGAGTGACATGTACAACACAGAGGTCACAGAGCCTCCATGGGGGCTGAGAGGCCTCTGATTTACAGGCTGTGACCCCCGACTGTGACCTGGGTCACGGCCCTCAAATACACTAACGGGGCCCACATGCCTTGGAAGAACAAATGCCTCCGAGGTAACTATCGGACATTTGCTATTGCTTTCCCTTTTTTTACCCCCTCTCTCCTCTGGCTTGCTCCCAAGTTGTCTCCCTCCATCTTTTTACTCTCTCTCACTCTCTTCTTTTCCTTTTGCTCCACTCTCATCCTCTCCACTCTCCCCGGTTCCCGTTGTTTCAGTTAAAATGTTAGTGCACCTTGCTACCTTTCAGTGGTGCATTGGTGATTCAATGTTTGGGGGTCGCTTATCTAGAGACGTCCCGCGCACGTCGCTCAACACCTACTATACAGGTTTATTGATATGCATATAGGCTGGTTTCTTAGTTAAAACACCCTGTTGTGACACTAAAGCATTGGCGAGGTGTGAACTTGGGGGGGGGGGGGTTGGCGTCAATGCATGTCCGTTTGCGTGAGAGGCGAGACCCCTGCTCAGAAAAGATATGCAGGGGCGCGCGACCCAAGACTAATTCAAGACTGCTACCTTCGCATGTGTATTTCCTGTTACTAATTGCTAATTGAAGTGAAACCCGGTCTAATGAATGCAAGGCCAAGTTTTCATCTCTAAATGCAACAGGAAAACACTTGAAAACAGGAAGGATAGGGTTGTCTGAGTACTTTGTAGATGACTCCATTAGGCCTCATCCTGTCTGGAGACATGGCATGCATAGGCACTTCCTCCTTTGAGAGCATGAACTATGTTAACCTGTTCTACGTAGTACTTTCAGGATGTTCAGTCTTTTGTTTATTTTTATTATGTATTATTTAAATATGGGAGAACCCATTGCAACCAAGGTCTCATGTGCGACAATGGTTTACAACTAAATGACATGATCATAAAAAAGAAAATTCAATCATATGAACATAATCATAAAAACCTAGTCATAAAAACATACTCATAAACATACAATATTATATTCAATCATTATACTGTGACTCAATACATTTCATACATACTATACATCAATAAAATAATTACGATGACAATTATAGGAACATTATTTAAAACATATACAGGCTCCATACAGGCTTCCTTTATCAATTATTTGTAGGATTAAGACTCTTTCTAATAGCACAATAACTACATTTTAGAACTCGTGTAGGACCTCAAAAATCAGCCGATCCTGAGACCCTTGTTTGGTCATTACTATAACATCTCTCATTAGAATGAAAGATGTTAGGTAATTGGGTAGCATAATAAGATTGCTTTTTAAACATACAGGAGCCAGACTTCATTCTCCTAGTACCCAGGGACGACCAGCTCAATGCCTGATAAGAGTACAATGTTCTTCTAAAATTATCCCCATGTAATAAAATGAAGGGCTGATTGATAGACCTTGTCAAGCTGTTTCAAGGTGGTAGGGGGGCAGTGTGCATGTACATATAGATAATGTCACCATAATCAAGAGCTGACAGGAAGGTAAAAAGCTTCCTATCATCACATGAGAAACATGATCTATTTCTGTAAAATAATTTTCAGTCAATTAACCCATTGGGCTGGTTGTAAACTATGCGAAAGAAAGAAGAGATAAAGAGCGATACACCATTTGATAGCACCTCAGTACCTGAGGTACAGTGGGGGGTTGGACATATTTTAACTTTAACTAACAAAAAAGACATTAAAGATGAATAATTCGTTCAAAAACACATCATTTATTACATTCGGCTCAGCTGCCGATTGGGTTCCTAATAAAACCGACAACAAATAAATACCTTTTTCTGACTGCATACTGATTAAAGAATAGCTACACATTTGTCAGGCTAAAGGGTAACAGTATTCTTTTCAAATAGGTCATTTAAAAATAAATCAAGTCACATTTGTTTGTTCTTGACCGTATATTCCTGCACGGTGTTAATACAAATTCCTGCGATTAGTTTGCCGATTCGATTACGATTACTAAATTAGTTGGCAACCAATTGAATCATCGATTTTATTATGATTAATCGATTAATCATTGCAGCCCTACTCGGAGGAACAGTGAAGGGACAACAGGCACTGTGAGGCACAGTCAGATGTGATCGCTGCTATTGCTGGGCCTGTTTTTGAGCATGTACGCAGGGGCGTCACACCAAATTCTGGGCCCTGGGTACAAGGATTCACTGCGGGCCCCCGATGAATGTTAACTATTGAAAAATAGCAGATATACAAGCTCACAGCGCGGCACCGAGTGCCGCACTGCGAGCTTGTAGATCTGCTATTTTTGAAAAATTGTTAAAAATGTGTGCAAGAAACCTACGTTTCCATGTCAGTGGTGCTCAAACCTTTTCATGTCAAGGACCTCCAAGATGATATGTATTTGGCCACAGACCCCCATCTCAAAATATTTAGTTCCAGGGACCCCCCCAGAAGCAAAACTTTTGTTACAAATGTCCGCTTAAAAAATACATATATTCAAAGATTTGCACACAATTTCACGACTTTAAAAAAATAGCAGATCTACAAGCTCGCAGCGCGGCACTCGGTGCCGCGCTGTGAGCTTGTATATCTGCTATTTTTCAATAGCTAAAGTTGCTAGGGCCCCTCCACCTTGGGCCCTAGTAACTCTAGCCCCTGCATGTACGTGAGTATGTGCATGAAGGAGATTTGAAGACTGGGTGATCCAACCTCTTATACTGTGCCAAATGCTTTGTGTGGACTGTGTTCTCTGTGAACGCTGCAAGTGCAGCCATTGTGACTGACGGGGTCAACAGCTGCTGCTCACATAGCTTTGAGAGGCTCTCAGGGCAAAAAGTCTTATCACCTGCAGTCACGTTTTCTGGCGCCTGTGCCACAAAACAACTGTACGTTTAGAGGTAAATCCAGGTCACACAGTGTTGACACAGGACACAAAACACCAGGTTAATCAGTACACACTCTGGAATTTACACATCACTCGTTACGTTAAAAAGTAATACATTGCTTTGGTTATTTATTTGCTGCCCATGGAAAGTAATTCTATTCAACTAATTACATTAGTTTTGCATCACTCCGCAGCATCACCACGATTGTGCCTAAACAATTGCATGTGACAAATAATAACTTGATCAATACATGTGGGCATATTATGCCCACACATCAGCACGAATCTCTAGGACATTCACAAGAGCTTTCAAGCTTTTATGCACACAAAGTCGACAGCAATGTTGGTGAAAACCAGCCCAGAGCAGAGTGCTTCACAGAAAAGATGTTGTGGCAAGAACCAGGCTCAAATGCAGGTCTGAAAATTGCTGTATAGGCTTTAGTTTAAAGCAGGCCAACCAAGACAGTGCAGGTAACTGCCTACAAAATAAAATATTCAGATTACTTTATTAACCATTGTGTAATACACATAGGAATTTGCTTTGGCATATATCAACATATAAAACAATAGCCTCAAGAGGTCGGACTTCCTAACCCCTGTGAGTACAAATATTAATCATCTCAAAATAATGAATGATTGTTGTGCAGTGTAAGTATGAGCGGGCATGAAACATATTGCACAATGATATCATTATTTGATTAGTAACTGTTATGTGATTACTGAATTAAAACCAGTAATGCGTTGCTTTGTAATGTGTTACACACCACAGCAATGCAATGCAGATGGATGTCACTGGTAGCCAAAACTTACATTGATCACAAAACCAGGATCAAATAATGTTCTTGACCATGACCCTCAGAATATCTTGTGATCCACTTTTGGGTGGAAGAATGTGCAACAGCCCAGCTTCTAGATGGCCATGCCAATATGGCTCACTGTCCTGGCTTGTGATGTTGATACTATAAGCACCTTCATTACTGATCGGTCAGAACTACTCCCCTCACAGCCAACAGGTCAGAATGACCTGGCTTGGCAGATGGGAGGTTTCAGCAAATAGCCTTCCACTCAGCACATTATGAAATAATGTTTCTGCCAGCTAAATATTGACCCAGCTATGGACATTGCCCTCTTCTCATTAGGTGAGCCAACATTGGGACGTTTCATTGCTGCTTTTTGATTGCTGAAATTACAGTCAATGCGTATCCAATTCCAGTGGGATTATCATTGACATTGGCTGACCACAGCCCCTTGGAACCGTGAAAGAGCACGACTAAATTCTTCAATGAGGGCCTCAGTATTTTAGCATATGCATCCAATTATGGTATCATATCATATGCGATGTACTCTCTGCTCACTTAGATCAGCCAACAAAGGAAGTCTATTTGTCCCTTCCCTAAAATATGATGGCTAAGGGTCTTCAACAGGGGATCCGGGACCCCTATCCGGGACCCCCTATCCGGGACTCCAAATCTGAAAACTACGGGGTCCTTGGCCTGAAAACGTTGAAGACCCCTGTTCTAGACTCTTCTCCCTCCTGGCTTCCAAGCTGTGGAAAAAATCCCACATTTGGGTTGGTGTTTACCTGTTATCCTAGTTTATTTAAAGCATATTGTTTTCTTTGGAGTCTCCCTATGTGAGCATTTACCCTGTCATTTGTTGACTATGTTTCTCTGGATAATATGCCATGTTAGTATCCTGTTAATGGTACTGACCATGGTGGTGACAATGGTGCTGACTATGGTTAATGACATGGTGCTGACTACATGACTATTTCTGCCTTTGGGTACAGCATGTGTGTTTCTTTCACCAAAGTAAAGGTGTGCGTGATCACGTGTTGGTCGTTATCTGTAGCTGCATTGTTTAACTGCTTTGGGAAATCTCTGACTCCTTCCACCATGTTGTTCACCCATCACCAGAAGAACCTATTCCCCTGTCATCAGCCTCAATAGGCCTGAGATATAACCATTAACAAACCCGATATGCCCATATATAGGCATAGTCATGTGCATATGGGACCAACTGACTTCAAACTCTGCACGTGCATCGGCAAGGACTCCAGGGAGTGTCCAGAACTGCAGATCCCGACCGTTATGTCCATATAAGGGCATATGGATATCCAGTTGTCCAGAACCACCCATCCAACCAATATGCCCATAATATTGTATATGCCCATACCTTGTATATTGGCATGCCAATATACAGGATATGGGCATATGCTAATGACATCAGGGCTCTCCATAATACTGTATGGGTAACCTCGTTCACAACAGGCCGTTTGGTTTCCGCCTAAAGCAGAAACCACTAGAAGAATCGGCGTTGCTTTGTTTTTGGTTCCCCCTGTTCGTTTCCCCAATCAATCCCCATTGAGCGCAGGGGAATCATTTTGGGTTAAAACTGAATCCGGTTTGATCTTTTTGGCAAATTCTAGTCCTTTGAGGACTACTACATGACGTGTTGTGGTTTCCGCTCCCGACCGGATACAACCCCGAAAAGTGAAGTGATCCCAAACTACTGTATGGGCCACAGATAGACAGACAGATACAGAGATCTACATATATGAAAAAAAGGGACACAGACAGATGGGTACAACGGGTACTTTGACAAATCCCCCAACTCTATAACTCAGATATCGGTCAGATCAGCTGTGCGACATAGGTGTGAGGTCTAGCGGCTGGAACTCTACTAAGTATGTTCTTATATTCTGGACATCTTTTATAAAGTTGACAAAAGTGATAGGAAAAAAGTAACATGAATAGAATGGACCAAAAGTTGAAAATATTTTTCATGCATTATAAGCACAAAACATAAGCAACATACCAAGTGTGTTCAACTAACAGCCTCAGAACCGAATGCAACCTGCACAAGCCCAAGCCAACGTACTTTCTACACTTGAGCAATTGTAAGCATTATTATCCAAACTTAGATTCCACAGAGATTTGAACTCAGATCGCAGGAGTCAAAGTCCTGAGTGCTAACCGTTACACCATGGAACCCTGTTTGTATGCAAATGGTTGTGGTCTGATCTAGACATCTTTCTAACACCTTGACAAAAAAACATGAATTCAGCAATGCCCATGCAAATATAAGAAAGCGTGCGCCAAACTCCCAGAATAAAATGGAGCAAAGTTGCATACTTTTTCATGGATTAATTGTCAGCAAAAAAATAAATAAAAACAGCAACATGCCATGCATGTTCATCCTACAGTCTCACAAGTGAACTGTGGTTTGCAGGGAGTGATGCCATTTGGAAATACGGCATTGTGTCAAAGTCAAGCCGGACAACATACTTTGTCTGTAACAATGTACATGTTCCTCAATGTAAGGTCCTGCCGACACTTGAACTCTGGATTCAAAGTCCAAAGTGCTAACCATTGCGCATTGTTCTCACAATATGGGTGTGGTCCCTTTTTCGGGACAACTGTGATGAAATCATGAAGAATAACATTAATTATCAGCAATAAAAATGAATAAACCCATCGTATGCTAGCCTAGCGGCCAGCCCTGATACGTGCTCAGTCACTCATTCCTTCCCCAGTATCAGGTCTGGACTTCGGCCTATAGGTACCAAGTATGAGAAATCAGAAAATGATCGGGGGCAATCAGTGACTGCGTTTCAACTGCTGTCCGCACAGCAAGTGAAAAGCTTCCCCTGATTGTTCCATGTGTAGATGGTGACGTAGATGCATGCTGCGGCATTTTCAAAACAGTCTGCACAAGCCTTGGCTGAACTACTCTCTATATGTGAGAGACAGTAGGTAGGCCTAAGATCGCAGGATTCAGAGTCCTGAGTGCTAACCGTTACACCAAAGAACCCTATTTCCATGCTGGACCCCGCGGAGGTGGGGGGGGGGGGGGGGGGGGGGGGCGAAGATTTACTATTCTGTCCATAACGGCACATAACTGAGTTGGCTCATGCGACCGTCGCAACGCTTGACACGGGGAGTCGCTCGCTACCGCTCACTCGGCGGTGTCTCACGTGGCTCATGGTCGCCTGAGACGGCGCGCCTCCGTCATCTCCACCAAAAACAAGCGCTCCTTTACAAGAACCTAGCTGAACCCTGGTGGGTTGGGGATTCACGCTATGTATATATATGCCTAATATGGTAACATGACAGGGCCTGTGACCGAGCCATGATGACTGCCCTGTCATTCTAGCGCTGTGAGAGAGGTCTATGGTGGTAAATTCTACACATGCCTGAATGTTTATCAGCAAGGGTCAACTAGCCTGGGAAAAAGGAGGGTGTTGATAAAGGGAGGGACTTGTGTAAGGGCTTATTTCTAGGACAAACATGTTGTTACTCTGTGTTTTCAAATTTGGGGGAGACAAAATAACTATAACTTGTCACGTGTTAGCGGCTGCGGTTCTAGGAAATGTATTGTTGTGGCCTGGAGACCTTCTTTAGCACCAACCGCAGCTCTGTTACCCAGAAGGAAAAAAAAAGTATTGACATCTCAAGTTTACCAGGGAGTCTGTCTGTGAACTCAGTAACCTATCCTGGCTATGAGTGGATATGGGCATTGAGTACACAAGACAGTTGTGGCAGTTGGGTTCCTTAACGTTCACATAGTCTACACTACAGTATGCTATTGACATCGTGCTGCAATACATAATCCCTACATTTTTACTATATTATTTATATAAACATAAAACAAAACGTTTGGACATTTGTGTTGGGTAGATCATACCACATGTACATGTGCCCCATAGGAAGCTCATGGGTGCAATCAATCTACTCCGCTGTGCTGCTCATCACACAATGTCACTTACAAAGGGGCACCATTTAAAAGGGAAATAAACAGGCTTTCTAATGGTATAAATAACTGCCTGCATTGTTACAACAGAGAAATAACCTACCAAGCTTTGTGTTTAGATATGCTATTTGTATACCGTACTATGTTCGGTTCATCAACCTTTAACACTGTTTAGAATAACAGACAGAAACATGAGGGGGGGAATCATTTAGAATGTTAGAATAGCAGCTGAGATTACTTCTATTTCTCTGCACACTTGAGTAATGTCATTTTGGTATTTCCATGATTTAGGTAATTAATTGCAGTGACTAAGGAAAACACAGTCTGACAACCAGTAGCCATGTTAGATGGTCAGTATAGTTATTGAACAGATTCATGTTGGTTTTCCATGCAGTTTCTTGCTGAATATTCTAGGAACCATTGCACTGAACTGATGAGTTATGACTGTATTTGTTTGTTCAGTAATAGTGGAAGGTAGCAGGTCCCGGCTGGAGCATAAATGAACAGATTTACAGCACCACAAAAAGGCATGACAGAGTGCCCAGTTGCCTGGGTCAAGCACACTGTACGACTATTTACATTTCCCCCAAATGGTTTACATGTACGCTCTGTACTTTTCTGTTTCCTGCCAGCTGTTATGCTCATTTAGCTTAAGAAGTGAGGGGAAGCGAAGGGCCTCCAGGAGAACCATGCAGCCTGCGTGGAAGCAGAAACGGGCTTCCGCCGTGTTGTTTTTCACCACAGAGTTTAAGTCCAGAGAGTGAAGCTATCCAATGACAAACACATACCAACACAGCAACTGCAAAACCAAAAACAAGTTATGTCTGTCCTGTTATACCACGCATGTCGGTGCAGAGCTCTATGTAATACATTTATGGAGTGCCAACAAAATAAAAGGTTCTGTGCACGACTGCACGTGCATAGGTGTGTCTGGGTCTGTTCAGGGCACATTGTTCTTTGGCACTCTGACAGAGTCGTATGCATGTGTACTGTATATGCAACAGAAGCAGACGCTGTGTGAGCTCTGTCTGTGCCGGGAATGAAACCCCGCCGCCAAATCAGACACCTGACACAGCAGAGCAGTGCAGCTGTCACCCACATTCAGACAGGGGTCTAGCCCAAGCGTGGAGACTTGACTCAGGGTGCCAGGAACAGGAGTGGTCAGCCTGCATGTGGTCCCATGAACCATATCCCAACGCTAGAGGTGACCTGCCAAAACTCTATAATATTCATATCACACACTCATTAATATTCACACACAATGTGCAGTACATCTCTGCATGGGAATGTGTGCGCATACCAGGGACGTGCAGAGAATGTTAGAGAGGCAGGGGCTGAACTTTCTAAAAGGGCCTTTTGGTGGAAATATCGAAAATAGCAGCCCTCCAAGCTCACAACGCGTCGGTCGCTCTACAACGTGTTGTGAGCTTGGAGGTCGGCTATTTTCGCTGCGTTATACCACTCAAACGCATAATTTCTACACAGAAAGGGCAATTCTTTCAACATAAGATGCTGCATTCAAGTTCAGGAGAGTCTGGACAGGGCAATTCTCTTGAATGCTGCCTTCAGGTATGGCATGGAATGTGGGCATTTGCATTTCTTTCATCATAGTGAAAACTGCATTCATGGTCTGGAGAGGGCACTTTTTTTTACTGTATAATGCACTTGCACATGTACTTTCCCACAGAGCCACTGGAATCCAGCTATCAGCCAAGGGTAAACAGAGATTGTGCAAATAGCACTTTGTGGGTCACAGACACCTATCCTCCTGTGGTACCAGGTTAACAGCTGGTGTGAAAGGAGCCAACCTCAGTCTTTTGCTTCCGAAAGCTCAGTGTTTATTTTGTGATTCTTGAGAAGTGCCACAGCTGGGAGACCCATCTCACATTTTGCTTCACCAACACACACAGGAGCTGATGTGGGACTCTGCTATGCTACGGGACCCACCAGAATGGCTAGATTAAAATAATAATAATAATAAAATAAAAACTCTTGTTGACTCTGCCACGTCTGCTCTGGTGTAGTCACATTTACATGACCTTGGCTTGGCAACTGTAACACTTACCCCAGAGAGGTATGTGAACCTTACCGTGTCCTGCCCAACCTCTCTAGTTTCAAGTTTAGGGTCAAGTTCAGCTAATCCCCTGCCAAGAGTTAAATAATTGGTACAAACTGCACTTGGGTTAGGGTTGAATATACATACAGGTGAGGATCCTGGAGGTGCAAGGGTGCTAAAATATATTCTTTTAGTATTATGCATAGTGATTATGTGTATCATTTATAATATAGATCATATACGTTTTTTTTAAATAAACAAAAGTGACTGGAAATAACCATTAAACCATTCATCTTCAAACAGACATTCTTCTTTGGGTTACATAACGTATCATCTGTCATCCCATTCTTGTCCTTGAAGGCCTGTTGCTTGTTTTTCCATAGGGGCATATAATTGTGTGTGAGCTCAGCAGGAGTTTCCAAAAGCAAATCTGTCAGGAAATGTCGACCAAAGGTCTCGTCGAAAAAATAAATGGTCAAATGTTTGCATGGGAAGCCGTGGAGTCTCCCTATATACAGTATATCCTCTTGCTTTTGTTCTTCTTGGCGGGGTATGATGGCTGAGGACCTGTGCAAACAAAGTCAGACTATCAATAACACATTGCCTAATCTCAATGGATTGATTAGATACAAGGTAAAGTAAAGTAAAGTAGGGCAACTGCTAAAGAGACCCCAAAGAATCAATGCTCAGGGCAGGGGGCCAAGGCTGAATAAATAAAGCAAAATGCTTACTTTATCACCACTAGGGGACAGTAGTGTGTTTTACGAAGTTCAACTAGGCCCATTAAAGGTAAAATGATCAAAGTTGCCTTGAGGCACACGGTTTTCGGCTGCATATTCGCAAGCACATTTTTTATGTTTCCAGTGTGTGTCTGTCTGTCTGCATGCATGTCTGGGTTTCTCACCGCTGACTTAAGGAGTTGTTTTTCCTCCAGGCACAGAAAAGGATTTGAAGGTTGCGAATAGCAATTTGTTCATTTGCTTTTCCATTTCCACTTCCATTCACAAGGCTCTCTGAAGCTGACAGATGCAAGTTTGCTGTAAGAATTTAACTATTTGACAATTTGTACATAAATCACACCCTAACTTAGCAATCACCTTTCTTTTAAAGGTATTTTTGGGGCTTTTCTGCCTTTATAGAACAGTTGAGTTTGACAGGAAATGGGAAGAGAGAGATGGGGTGTCACACGCAGCAAAAGTTGCAGGGCTCGGGAATCAAACCTACGACTCGCTGTCAGGCATTTGAACCTATTAGAGCCATGTGGTACGTACGCACCTTAAATTAAAAGTCTGATATACATAAGATCCTTATCCTAATATTAAAATGACCTGGTCAGGGGTGCCCGCTGGCCTACTGGTCCAGGTGCATACCACATAGGCTCTATGTAGCCTGCAGTGGGTTGCTGGTTCAGTTCCCGAGCCCGACCAGATGCCGCTGCGTATCACTCCCTGTTTCCTGTCAGTCTACTATCCTATCAATAAAGGAAAAAAGCCCAAAAACATATCTTTAAAAAAAAATGACCTTGTCAGTGGAACACTGCAGATCCTGTTTATCAGCGCATTTACAAATTTAAATGGAGTCAAATGCATATAAAAAAGGCAAATCAAAAGGGCAAATCAAGCATCTTTCTATAGTATCTACAGTATCTATCGATTTAACAGAAGGGGTCCCAGGGTTTACAAATGGAGCCAATGTATATACGTGAAACCAAAGAGTATAATGCAGATTCAGGTGTAAAATTCTGAATGGACCCTTACAATTCCTTTTGGTTCCATTTGTAAACTCTCAGAGTTCTTTTTTTAAAGTTTTTTAAATTACAATTTTACAGTGTAAATTGGGGTCCCAGGGTTTTAAAAATCCTATCGAGTGGGGATCCATGGCCTATTCCAAAGTTAAACTGGGGGCCTTGAAATTTAAAAAAGCTGCATGCATTATACACTATGCACATGCACTATAATACCCCTGCGCTATATCAACTCAGAAAGCCCCTCCACCAGGATTACTACTACACTTCACTTCCCCTGCTTAATCCTAAAATAGCCATGAGCTCCGTAACCTTAAAATCAGTGAGACTACGAAGTCATCTGGGCTCCAAACATCATCTCTATAGCCTTGTCTGCCCCTTGTGAGCATCTCAGCCATAAGAGCCCTTTGATGAGAATTAGGTGTGTGTGAAGTGAACTCAGGGGTGTATAAGTACAGGAGGTATGCTGAGGTGTGGGGGCAAGACATCATGTCATGCGGCTTTGCGTGTGCTTCAAAATGTATTGCCTCACTCCCAGTCTTGTGATAGCTGTAGTAGGCTATACTAGACTTGTGAAATAAGACCTCCGCACACTGTTCATACTTAAAAATGACAAATAAAACATTTTACACAGAAAAAAGGTTCGGTCCTCACCTCAGTCCATCAGACTCAGACAATCTGTATGGCCACTGAGTAAAAACTGGGAGCTCCACATGCTTTGTTGCTCATACCTGTACGTAGAAACAGAAAGATCTGGATAACGTGACTTCATCCAGAACACATTTATCATTGTTTTATAAATGTCAGTTTTCCAATCCAAAATTGGAAGAATAAATAAATCTTCCAAATTTCTTTCGTGCAAAAGCCCAAACCAGTTGAGAGAACAGAAGAATATTCATAGGGGAATCAGAGGTTAACTACTTTGACATGCTCAGGCACGTGGTTTCTCCCTCTCTCTCTCTCTCTCTCCCCTCCCTCTTGTTCCATCCCTGTGCATGTGTGCACGTCTGCGGTGCTTCACTGGTCCATACAGATGTTTGCAATCTGGGTAAAAGGTCACCATGCCGGCTGGATGAGGAAGCAGCCATTTTGGAGGGGAGGTGTGGATCCGGTGTACTAGTGATCAGTTACAGTGGGCTGGCTGGCTGCTGTGGGGTTGAGAGGCTAGATGGAAGACAGATATCTTCCTTCCACATCCATGACATGACACCAATACACCATTAGAATCCCTATTCAGCTAAACCCGTTGTTTAGTCTGTCCCCAAAAGATTCTCCTAAATATTGACATTATACAATGACAAATCTTCTTTGTCACACAGGTGGGAGAAATGTGTTGTGAGCAGCCTGTGGCTCAGAGTGTTTTCATCTTAGGAACAACCCATGATTAGTCATGGTGTTTTACCTAACCTCGGTACACAACGCTGTAATTACAATGTGGATAAAAACATCCGGGAAATACTCTGGTTATGCAAGTTCTCTGCATGGAAATGCGACTTCTATGGAAATTCTTCTGAAAACCAAATCTACTTGAATTTGTATTTTAGATAGTTTCACTCCACTACATTTCAAAGACAAATATTGTACTTTTGATTCCACTACATATATAGGAAGGGATATTTATACTTTGCCTCAAGTATTGGGGTTGAGTATTGTAGAACTATAATGATCAATCTCTAGGCCACATGATATTCAGTAATGTTATATATTCTGAGATAAATAAGAATCAGTTAAAACAGTCAAGGGACCATATCACATTTAAATCCAGCACACCAACATCCAAATGAAACACTTCATCAAGATAGCAGGGCTCGTACTTACATTCCAAAAATATAACCGAATCAAACCATGTTCTTTCACAATTGAATTAATACAAATAAGCTAACCAGTTTCTGCTTCCCATTCTAGACATCATGTCATGAAACAGACATCAGAGGGTCCAAGGGAATGACGTACATCTTTTGACAATAGAATATCGGCCCGCCCGGACCTTCCCATCCCCTGACTCCACTGGTCTCACCCCTCCCAAGTTCTGTAATGTCCCAAAAGTATGCAGTAAGGCACATAGTACATTCTTTCCATGTAAAATCATGTACTTTAGCAGGTCACTGGCTATGAGGACAGTGGTAGGGGTGGTGGGACAGCCTGGGGCGGGGCGCCTGCAGGAACATTTTCCTTAATTTCAGATCTGAATGTTGACAGGTATGGGCTAGGACACTACGTTCCTGTACAGTGCAGACACGTTCTTGGCAGCCATTCAGCCTTAAACTTTCTTCAGCAAGCAAAATAACCTGTTTCCATTCGATGACAAATCCCAATGTACGGTACCTAAGTGTCTATGCCATATGAATCATTAACTCCGTTAATAAACAACCACGTCAGCTTGATGAAACAATGGCAAAGTTGTTCGAGTTGACCTCAGTGCTCTTAATCAGAGTAAAGCCTCTCCTTAGATTGGTTAAGAAAAGCCTATTTTTAGCAGAAACACAACGTTCTTTGAAGGTCTTCGTAGAAGCCCTCATGCCGTGAGCCTTTACTTGAAATAATGCATGTTTGTTACATTCCAGACACACAAGCAGGGGTGTCGCACCAAATTCTGGGCCCTGGGTACAAGGATTCACTGTGGGCCCCCCATGAGCTTTAACTATTTTGTGCTTTAACTATTGAGAAATAGCAGATATACAAGCTCACAGCGCGGCAACGAGTGCCGCGCTGCGAGCTTGTAGATCTGCTATGAAAAATCTTGAAAATTCTTTGAATATTTCAAAATCCTTCTACGTTTTTTTTTGAAAAACCGAAAAATGTTCCTATGTCAGTGGTGCTCAAACTATGTGAAGGACCCCCAAAATGATATGTATTTGGCCACGGACCCCCATCACAAAATATTTAGTTCCAGGTACCCCCCAGAAGCGAAATTTGAGTTACAAATGTTCGTTTAAAAATACATATATTCAAAGATTTGCACACATTTTCACATTAACTTTTCAAAAATAGCAGATCTACAAGCTCGCAGCTGCTATTTTTTCAATAGCTAAAGTATAAAATAAATAAGGCCCCTCCACCTTGGGCCCTAGTAACTCAGTCCCACTTTCCCCTCCCCTTGTGACGCCCCTGCGCCCAAGTGCGGGGTCTGTGGTTCCGCTCCCCTCCCAGCCCTCTAGGCAGTTACCTTTCACCTACTTAGCCTCCGCTGCAGACAGGAGAGGGTTAAGCAGCTGTTCTTTCTCTTTTGTGGTCTGGCCCTGGATCGTGTATCGCCTACGACTACTCCAGCGGAGGGTGTCAGGAATTGCCATATAATGTGGGCATTCTCTGCAGTGCTGTGAACTTTCGCCTAATTCTCACAGTCCTCCAGCCTCTCAGATGCACCAGATGCAGAGGAGCTCCCTGGGCCAAATCAGACCAGGCCAATCGTGTTCCTGTTCCTGACGTGTGCTGCGGTGCCAATGACTTCATCATCTTCATGCAATCTTGTCACTCCTCACTGTATCTTCAGAAAGATGATTACGAGAGCTTCTTTCTGTGATAGCCATGTCCTATGTTTTATGAGCAATGGTTTCCAATTTCCTGTAAAGTAGTCTACTGTAATGACTAGGGATGGGTATCGTTCACCTTTGAATCGATACGATAGCTTTTTCGATACCTGGGAATCGATACGATACCTTTTTCGATACCATTTTCGATACTTTTTATTTATTATTATTATAATTATTATTTGCCTTTTTCTATGGGCTTTTTCTATGGGCTATTTTACACACCACAATAGATTATTAAGCCAGTTATTCAGCCATAACCAGATGGCTATGTATAATTATAGTGTTTGCCTACAATAGATACATACATTAAACTTTCAGTAGCCCATCTGTTACAGATGCGACCGGCCAGGGGTGCATTCAAGAGTATCGAAACGAGGTATCGTTCGTTTTCACGTGAACCGATACTCGATAGTATTGACGTCATGCTTTCGATACCATTAAAAGTATCGACGACGATACCCAACCCTAGTAATGACAGCAGTAGGGGCAGCATTGACTGTTGGTTGGTTAAGAAGAAATTGTAGCAAAATAATTCACGTGTTATCAAAGTGATAGAATTTTGTATGACATTTGCCTTTGTATGCATTTAGCATATCAGATGCCTAGAGCGACTTAGACAAAGTGCAAGATCAGAGTAAATGGCATGACCCCTAGTAGTCAACAATAAATGACAGAACCACAATGGAAGGCCCCTAGGGCTGTGTTATCCTTTTAACAATCATTGTAAACTGTACCTCTGTACAAATTGCAAACCGTTAATTAAGTAATCAGTCAATCAATCAATCAATTAATCAATCAATCAGTGACAGAGGTACTGGACAAGTAAACAAAGTGCAGTGCAAAGAAAACAAATAAGTGCCACAGAATAACTAAAAGACCAGTTAAATATCTAATCTAAGATGTGTCTAAACAACTTACTATCTACGATTGTATCTAATGTGGACATTAAGCAAACAGAATGTCTATCTCTAAATGCATTAACATACAGCATGTGCACAAATAACCAACATATAAATAGCATCTACTGTATCAACCAAAATAAAATAAAAAGGATGGTATATTTATATATATATTGCAAAGCTCTTTACATCTTACTTAAAGGACAACTTTGTTTTTTTACAACAGGGGTTCATATTTTAGATTGTAATTAGAGAAAAGAAAAAGTGAGTGTTAAAATGTTTTCATTTACTTCATTCTATCGTTTTAGCACGTTTAGCGTGCTAAAATGTGGGGCATGCGTACGCATGGGGGCATGTGTACAAGTGGCTAAATATGTCTTTTTAGACACAATAAGCCTGCAATTTCTTTATTGCTTAACAATTTAGACTAAATGTATCTCAAATCAAATACTTGTGCATTTCCTGCTGGGGATATAAAGCTGGGTTCTCTGATGGAAGCTGCCCTTATTGTTACATCATGTCTCTCCTCCTCTGCCTCTCTGACAATAAATAGTTAATGGGGGGTATAGAGAAACCTGAGAGCGACTCCACCCCCCACCCCCACCCTCCCCTCCCGGTCTCCTCTGCTAGCCAATGGCAGCAGTTGCCGGGTGGAACCAAGGGCTGTGGAACTATAAAACAGTCCTGCTGTGTACACTGGGGCAATAAGGGAGGGTGTTGCATGCTGCATCTCATTCTGCAAACCAATATAAAAGTGCACCCTTCTCAAGCAGCAACCCTTGGACCACTCCACCACCAGAGCAACCATGAAGAACACTCTAGCCACGCTGACACTCTGCCTGGTGGCTCTCATGGCCACCGGCTTCCCCTTCGAGAGGAAAGCCACCGGCAGTGGCAAGGAGAAGAGGGTACAGTACGCGGGATGGGACGACGTGAACGTGATCGCCCACGGCTTGCTGCAGCTGGGCCAGGGGCTGAAGGAGCACGTGGACAAAACCAAAGTCCAGATGCGGGACATCTCGGCGAAGCTCAAGGCCTTCAACGGCACCGTGACTGAGCTGGGCAAGGCGGGCCAGAAGCTGCAGGCCGAGGGGCAGGTGCTGAGGGCTCGCCTCCAGGGTCTGGAGGACAGAGAGGGGCAGGTGCTGAACGTCACCGCCGAGCTCAGGGAGAAGGCTGAGGAGGAGCAGCGCGAGAGGAAGGCAGTGATGGAGAGGATGAACCGACTGGAGGACAAGGTGGACACCGTGCTGCAGGGGAAGGGACTGTTGCCCGACACCAACGCTGGCAACTACAGTGACGCTGGCATCATCCAGGTGAGACTTGTGGGCGGGTTTCTCTCTGTGATTATTGCAGGTGACAATGGGTGACAATGGTTTGGGGAGGCAGGGGACATGGTTAAACATGTGGGGTTTATGGGCAAGTGTGAAGATGAGTTGCATAGAAAGCACAATGAGGATAAATATGGATTGATTGATTGATTGATTGGGTTATCAGTCGAACGACCATTCTCTCCCCTTTGTGTGGAGGGCAATTCCTTCATCAGTTACATTAAATATAACCATAGACAACTGTGCTTTCTGCGGGCAGCTGCCCATGCTGTGTTCGTTCATATGGGCAATGCCAAACAATATTACAGTAGGCTACTTACAACAATGTCAAGTTAAGCACATGTGAAATCTATTAAGCCTACAACTTTTAATATCTATGGTGGTGTATAATGAATGAAGGAATCAGACAGTTGGCCAGTGTGCACCAAATGGGGCGGGGGATGACCAGCGGCAAATAAAGAGTCTCTTTTTGATAGACAAGGACAGTTGGCTTGCATGCTGCATGGGGTTATTTGAATGAACTGAATGAATGGCGATGCACAGTGAGCAATCTGGGGTGGGTGGGGTGTTGCTTCAATGGACAGAGTGGAAGGAACAGGCAACAGTGCCAGACAAAGGGAGCTGTTCTGCACCAGTTGCATGTGTGTGACACGTTTTCTT
Source organism: Nannobrachium achirus (assembly GCF_963921795.1). NCBI lineage: Eukaryota > Metazoa > Chordata > Actinopteri > Myctophiformes > Myctophidae > Nannobrachium > Nannobrachium achirus. The sequence goes on along the minus strand of NC_137814.1, from coordinate 39,393,853 downwards.
CTGTTTAGAGTTAAGTTAGAATAAATATAAGATGTCATCCAGGATCATCTGGCTGGAGATTTGAGTTGCCTTGTTGCTTCCCACACACACAAGCCAGTTTAAAAGTGAATTGCAAAACATTTTATAGTGGCATGGAAAATCCCACGCTCAATGAGTTATGTAACCTAAACACGGTCCATTGGGAAATAGCAGGCTACATTAGCCTACAAACGCTTGTTGTAGGATGTAGGAGTGGAGCATACTGTAGGCCAAGTCTCTGGTCTGGATGAATGCATAGAAAACACCTATTTAAAATTAAAGTAGATTACTTGGCTAAATAGGCTACATGCTAATTTATTGTGGATTTGCATTGATTGATTCGTCCTGAAAAGACTGTCATAAATCGTTGCTTAACTGTCTATGTTTAAAGAGAACTACTTATGACGATAGGCCCATGTTTTTTCATAGTAGGCTAGGCCTTGGCCTACTGTGTTTTATTTGTCAAATACGCCCAAAAGCTTTCTTGTGGTCTTATCCCTTTAATTGACCTACTGTCCTGTATAGTCTACCTTTTCATATGCAAACTTCTAATAAAGTATTCAATCAATCAATCAGGCTCAGTGACATGACATATACCTGCTTATTGTGTGCTTCCAGATGATGCTGGAGACTCAGAACAGACGGATTGATGACCTCGTGGAGAGAATCCGACTGCAGCAGGACAAACTGGACAAACAAAATGTGCGGATCAGAACCCTTCAAAATCAGGTAATTATACATGCTTATTTTATTATTATTTGAACGAATAAGGAACGAATGTAAGTAGACAAGGCTATGAAAGTTTGCTACAGACCCAAATGAGCTGGAGAATTTGGAAACGCATGGGCTTATTATTAGTTAATTTAGGCCTATAGGCCTATTGCTATTGTAGCTTAAATGTGCTTGCTATTATGACTTAACTCTAATATTACTATTTGACTTTCTCAGATTCAGCTTACGAAGGAGAGGGCAGCCTTCAAAGCCAGCAAAACAGATACTACAAAGCAAAATGGCAGTGTGGAGCAACGCGACTCACCCATCGGTAAGTAAAGGCCCAGATAGTTCCAAAATCCTTCTTGACATCAACGTAAGTCGTCTTAATTAAATCGTCAAACTAATCCTAACGTTACATGCGATCGACCATCTGTTTAAGAACGAACGCAAAGAAGCTTACATCAGTAGCAATTAGGCTGGTCCAATGAAAATTCGTTCCCCAAATGTGCAAAGAAAAAAAAAGAAAAGAAGAAGAAAAAAAAATCGCCATTTGTCATTTTAAATTAATACTCATTAATAATCATAAAATCATAATTAATTATCACCGATTAATTAAATATATAGGCTATATATAGGCTATGCTTGCATGGAACAGGAGATTATTTTGTCTATTTCATCTTTCTCAATTAACAAGGCATCAGAGGCCCAAATAAATCAGAAATAGATAGAAGAATGGGATTATTCATGGTGAATAGACTCCTCCATCCAGCAGGCAACATTACAGTTACCCTGAAAGGCAGTTAATTACTTGACCTCCACCCCTACCAAGCATCTGCTGCTGCAATCACAATTGCTCACAGAATTGTGCTATGACTGGTCCAATAGGCCTAGTCATAATGCCTGCTTTCATTGGGGCCGTTTCAAGCTGGATACCGGCCAACTGGGGAAAAGTTCAGACACAGAGGTCCTCTGGTTTATGCACAATTGATTATTTAAGATTAACTAAGTGACTGCAAGTTCCTGTTTAGTCTTTAAAGAGGATGATGGGATAAACAGGGAGCAATATGTGTGATGCGCCTGAGCTACTCTACATTTTGAAAAAGGGGACATAATTTGATATCATGCTAATCGTTTATCACAAAATAGATGTCTTATGACAAATAAAACAATATTATTATGTTATAATATATTATAATTATATTATTTCAATTAACATAATCCTTTGTTTACTTTGTTAAGCTCATTTAAATTACGAGAGTTTCATCCCGTCTCTGTCACGTTTCTGATCCAAATTCGAGGCTATAATAGGAGCCAAGTAGGTGAGAGGTGAACTGTAGCTGGAGGGTTCAGTCAGCCAGTACAAATCACAATAAGAACTCTGATGCCATCGCATTCTGACATCAGCAGGATTTGAGGAATGCCGCAAAAGAAACAGCTTCCCTGGCCGGGCTCCAACTGGGGGAAAGGTTGCGAGTCTCGGACAGTGTTAAGTCAGGGTCACGCAGAGCCCTAGTACAAAGGGATTTACTCACCCCGTCACTTTCTGTGTGGGAGGGGAGGTAGTAGTAGGGGAGGAGGGCTTTTTGCTCAAACCTTGCATGCGATATCCCTCAGATTAGGGCCAAAAGAAAAGAGGGAGGAAAAAGAAGAAGAAGAAGAAAGGGAGGTCTAATTTTGTCAGGTTGAACTTTGTACACACATCTCTCTGTTGTTGTGAAGAGAAGACAAGACAGCATCACCTCCTCCTCCTGTGTTCAGGCCTGCTCCCAAGCATCTCTCAGAAATGCGCGACCTTTCCCCCAGATCTGTCACAGAGTCAGACAGCCCTCTCCTCCTCCTCCTCCTCCTCTCATCCTCTCCTCTCCTCCCCCATCCCTCCATGGAGGACCCCCCCCCCCCCCCATCACCTTCGTCTCTCGTGTTCTAGCTTTGCCATCATAATGAAAGTGTGGCTTGATGAGAACCCCTGCTCCCCAATGCGGCTGTCCCTGCATTATATTAAAAAAAGAATAATAATAAAAGAATCATCATTGAAGGGGTGCTGTCGTGCCTTATGAGCCATGACAGCTCAAATTGGCCCCTAGGGGCCTTGCATTTTGTTTTGCACCACTGTCCCACCTAGCAACAGCCTGCATTCTCCACACCACTCTAAGAGCATCCCCTGTGCATGCACAGGCCATGCGCTGCTACGTCACAGACTGGATGCTGTGCATGTGAGGAATGAGTTACAAGTAGAGGGGGGTCAGAGGAATGTATGGCTAGATGCATGTAATCAATAGCCTAGGAAAGCAGGCAGCTGAAGGGGAGGGGTGTGGGTGCCTGCTTGGGAACTGGGAGAAAGGTCATGTTTACTACTGAAGGCAAGGAGTTCTCGCTCCCTCGCTTGCTGCCTGTCTCTCCTTTGTTCAGTCTAGTGACTCACGGTCACGTTTTTATCTCTTTGAGGTTTCCAAACTCAGTGATAAGTTCGCGTGGATCCCTTTTCTGTGCTCTTTTATTTGCAAACACACATCTTTCACAGGGGAGCAGAGCAACAATAACAAACCCTATAGCGAATAGTATCCAAAACCGTGTGACCTACTTCTGAAGCAGTACGCTGATTCATATTTCATGAGGCCCTGTTTAAAATAACTGCTCTACTTCTCCCATACTTGAGTGTCAATGTTGTCCTTTCAGCACTTGGTCGAGAGACCAATTGGATTTTGCCGTCCTAATACCTCACAATGGCTGCACAAAGTTCCATGCAGTAAAGATAAAGACGTTTTTGTTGCTCTTTAAAAACAAACCCAAATAGCTGAAAATGTGTCATTTATAAATAGGGTGTGTGCCAGTGTAGGGGAAAGGTTGATCGCTTTTTGTGTTTGTGGCCTTGAATGGTACTGACTTGAGATAAAGCCTTGTAAAGTTATTGTTTGTGTTAATAGTGTTGTGGGTTTCTTCTCCTCTGTGTTCTCTTTCTAGAAATGGCCTCAGACTGTCATGAGCTGTTTCTGCGTGGCGAGACATCCAGCGGGGTCTATACCATCCAGCCGTCGGGTGCCCAGCCTTTTGAAGTCTTCTGTGAAATGACAGCTGGTAAGTTGATCACAGACTTCACGGCCCTCATTGGTCTTTCTAAGTGGGAATTAACCAGACAATCTCCAACCAACTTCAAACAGAAGGATAGCTTTAAGACTCAAAACTGTTTACAGTAAAACTGTAAGCTCATATGACTGAGACGTGAGACAGGACACATGACTAATCCTTTCACGTTGTCTGTCTCTACAGAAGGTGGATGGACAGTGATTCAGAGGCGCCAGGATGGCTCTGTTGACTTTGACCAGCTATGGCAGGCCTACCAGAAAGGCTTTGGCAGCCTGAGTGGTAAGTACATCCGCTGTTGTGTTTTTACTGTCTGTCTCTGTCTCACTAGCTGGCTAGTGGACTGGGGATTAGTTATACATCGTTACCTCTTGCCACCACTTCATGAAAGACTATAGGAACGGTTTAAAGTAACCATCTTGAAGAGGAAATTAAGATTATCTCGACATTAAGACACTTATGTGAATCCCTGCCCAAAGTAGCTGATTACTTGTTGACCCAAGTCTGCCATCAGTTTGATTAACACACCTCGATAGCAAGGGAAATATATTTATCAAGTGGACCCTAATGGAAAAAGGAATTATTAGCATCCATAGAGACCATAGCATTTGCTATTCTAGTAAAGTAGTTACTTCCCCTGCACTGAGTTGTGTTTTAATGCTTGTCTTTGTCTCCCTCTCTAGGAGAGTTCTGGTTGGGCCTAGAGAAGATTCACTCCCTGTCCAAAGACTCCGAGTACATACTCAAGATACAGTTTTCTGACTGGAAGGAGGACTCAGACTCCCTCCGCCTCCGTTTCCGCCTGGGTGGAGAGGAGACCAAGTACACCCTCCACATCCAAGACTCCGACACTGTTGGGAACCTGGAGAGCTCCCTGGCTACTGACGCTTCAGGCCTGCCCTTCTCCACCCGTGATCAAGACAATGACCAGAAAGCTGACACCAACTGTGCCAAACACCTATCTGGTAAGTTTTAGCCATGTCACTTATTTTGTACATTTGGAAGTTTTGAGATAGATCTCAAACTGGAAATACATCCTGCAACATATAAACTAACACTTCCCCCCCCCCTCTCTCTCTTTCTCTCGCTCTCCTCTCAGGCGGCTGGTGGTTCAGTAACTGTGGCCATTCCAATCTGAATGGCAGGTACTTCCAGAGCCCGCCTCCCAAGCAGAGACACCAGAGGAAGCAGGGTGTGTTCTGGAAGACCTGGAGGGGCCGCTACTACCCTCTGAAGACCACCACTATGATGATCGCCCCTGCTGAGATGGGCAACAAGTCATAAAGGAAAGAAAAGGAAAAGACAGACCTTTTCTCTTTTTAACGGTTGGCGGGGTGGGGGTTCAGTTTCACTCCCCGTATCAACGTCTGGGCGTCTCCCTGTGGCAAAGACTTTACAACAGAGCTAAAGCCCACAAAACACTACCCAGAAGAACTCATACTTGAATGGGCTCCATGTTTCCATCGCTCTGTTTTCTGAAAGCTAAGCCTCGACTCCACAGAAATAGAGAACGAAAGAGACACATTTAACGATGGAGACATGCTGAAGCACGGCTGATGTGATGAAAAGAGGAGTGGAAGACTCACCGTGTTAACACCAGCACCAGCACCAGCCTATACTCCATTAGCAAAAGCTAGGGCCCCTAGGACTCAAATAGTGAAGCTTTAGTTGGAGTAGCGTAGGGCGAGTACTGGCCTGTGTGCAGTGTTGCAAGCCAGCCTGCATTTTCAACAAGCTGAGACTTGTCTCCAGACATGTATTTTTTTTATACATATGTGAGCTGTAGTTGAGGCTTCTAGCAACAAAATGGAACTGTTCACTCAAAAATGGCTTAAAAAAGCTGCATTGAATAGTACACGATTGAAAGAAGAATATCTTAACCCCAATGGTGTGGACCAAAATCTGACTTAAACTTCAAAGGAAAGTCATTATTCCACAAAAATGTTATTGACCATTACACCCCGCGGCCCCCTAAAATGGCAACTGTGTGAATATGGTCAATGGCATTAGTATTCAAAGGCATTATATAAATGTAAAGATGAATTACAGTTTGTCACTGTGTTAAGAATGAGTGACAATTGAATGGGTCTTTGACTTGCCATTTGCCTGCATGAGGCACTGAAAACCATTCCAGCCTTTTTTACAGTATAATGTAATGTACACTTATACATTAGTGTTTCCCCTGTGGAGATTTTTGAATCATTTTGAATCATTTTAAGTCATATTGACTGACCCTTAAAGATTTTAGACATGTTTTTGTACATAGTGTTATGTATGTATGTCTTTTCTGAACCTCTACTGTAACTGATTCTGTTGTGACATTGTCTTGCGACATGAGAGTTTGTGACTGTTGTTCCCTTTATTTAAGTGCTGAAAAGAATCAGTATATATTTCTTGTGCTGCCTGTTTGTAATTTATATTGTCTATATTGTCCGTTTCATATTTTCCAGATGTAACTATTGTTTTTTTTAAACAAAAGAGAGAATAACAGATTCTTGGCCAGAATGAGCCAATAAAATTGATTTAAACTAAAAACCTTTGTGTCTGTTGAATTTGAAGGAAAACAGGATGCTTGCAGATTGGCTATTTTCACTATGAAATAATGTGGTTAATTAATAATGTATTGTTTGGTTTGTTTGGGTCCTCGGGAGACACCAAATATATATTTTGTGTCGAGCTACAATGTTGGGAATGCTTAACATCACAAGCAGATGTGGCAGATAGATAAGGGTTAAGTGCTACATGGCCTGCATCTCTACAGGCAGGTGACAGGGAGGAATGTTCAGACAGACGGTGCTGGATCGCGTGGCACCCTGTAGCTATGAACACCCTGATCCCAACCAACTGGATAATATATGACATGACAAATTCTTAAAAAAAACATGTCAGATTTATGACTTTGTGATTGATAGACTGCGGTGGAAGAATTGACAGAATCTTGGCTTACCTTCCTGGAAAACAAATATGCTGCTCAGCATTTGTCTACATAAAACAATATGAATAAAAAGATAGATTAAAATGTTATTGTACCATTTCACAATCTAATTGAGGTTTAATAAGTGGATGAAAATTTCAGACCTTTATTAGATCAAACAAATCTAAATCTTATTTGATTGCCAAACAATTCACTGGATGCAACACCTGTCCACCTCTAAAAAGAAAATTATAAAAGAAAGGTTATAATGTATTGTAGATTCTCTAAGTCAAAGACAAAACATGCCTACACTTCCAGAATGCACTTCACTTGAATCATCCAATAGTGACTTATTACATTATAATGCGTTATAACAGTGATTATAATGCATTATCAATTATACAACTACGATAATTAATTACAAAAAATATACTATGATCAAGCAAGTGTGACTCGCGGAACGTCATGGCAACCCATATATGGAGATACCTGATGTCATCAATATTAAGCCCATATCTGGGAATTCTTGATAAAGAATTTAGTCATTTTGAGAGACTGCAACTAGCAGATAATAGAATTGGCCTTTGAAAGTGAGACGGACAAGGAAGACCATCCTGGGTGATTCCCCAACATCTTGGTGTTGGTACCAACCTCTCACACAGATGACCTAGATGAAATGTGTTCTCATTTGAACTCTGTGTTATCATGTTGTGATGATGGCGTAGTGAGGTTCTAACCTGTAGGTTAGATAGAACTTAACCAGTGGAGATGAAGGGATGCATTTAGTTAACCATCACAATGGTTCTCAACCTTTTCAGGCCGTGACTCCCAAAATAATCATATTTTAACTGGGGACCCCCCACCCTACAAGCACTAAGAGTTGAGGTAATACATTTTGTATAACACGGTTCTATTGTGAAAATAGCCCATCGGCAATTTTCTAAAATTCTGACTCCAACATTTGACACTTTGGCCGGTGTCACTTTAGAAATGTGCAGATACCCTCTCCTCTATACACTTAAACTCTATGTTGGTTTGTTTACTGTTAAGTGAGAAAACAATGTTGCACACTAAGTTAATCATCTGGGGACCCCCCCAATATATATATATATATATATATATATATATATATATATATATATATATATATATATATAAATTATATTCTCCTTTTCATAAACGTATATGTGCGCAATAATCCCACCACTGCAACATATAGCCTACCATGGCAATATATGATATATAATAGCTGCTGGTGGTGGTGGTGTTGGTGTAAAGCAGCACAATCTCTGCTGCATGGTAAGATCAAGGTTAGGCATCAATCACCTAGATAGCAGCACCCATGGTGACTGGGGGAGGCATCACTCATGGGTTACCATGGCAACTGCACAGGAGGACCAAGAGCCTATATAATGCTGCAGCACCTGAGAGGCTTTTACAAGCACTTACAAAGCCCTGGTGTTCTCACAGTGGTGGTGGGTGGGTGGGGTTCAATGTTGGATGATATCACTCTACTCTTCCTATCTTCCTTATCACTACAAAAACCTAAGACAGTCACAGTGGAATATCAATGTAGATAAACAAAGCATATTGAGAAGAACATTACCTCTGGCCAGTTAGTGACCTGGCATGTGTTGTGCATGCAGTAGACTATTATGTACAACACATGCAGAAGCCATGTTGTGCGTGTGGTCTAAGCATAAATTAAAATGGAAAAAGAAGTTGACTTCATCATACATTTATTTATCATGTACAAATTGTATTCCGGTGGTACAAAGCTGTTTTAAGACTCCAGTGCTCACCCTCCAGTTGTCTTTTTATTGCGGTAAAAAAGTAAATACCAGCATGATCAAGAGTCAAGAGGTACTTTGGCAAATATCATAATTCCTAAAGTATGTCTTAAGAAGGCAAGCAGAAATCTTGAGCGTTGTAAATGTGGAGGGGCAGAATAACGGCGCAAAAAGTGTCAATGAGTGGCGTCCATCGACACTCATAAAAAGAATAAAAATTCATAAAAATATTTATTTGAAACAATACACACTTAAAATTGTTGATGCGAGGAGAGCCTGGGCATACTGGCTTTCTTAACACAACCTCCAAGGTGGACACTCACAGCATGTACTGTATGGATATTGCATTTAATCATATTCACAAGGTGGACATTCTGTTCCACCCAGGGAGGGAGGTCCCAACCATAATATGAAGTAAACACAAAATGGCCGCCATGTAAATATGGTAAATTCTGTGCAATGCCAAATGTGTAGGCATGTTTCAGACAGAAAACTGAATGCACCTATACACACACACACACACACACACACACATACACACACACACACACTCGCACACATAATCAACCTTTGACTTATGTCTGCAAATTCATATTTGAGCACAGTCACTGCTCCTAGTGCTGGCTCAACGGAATAAAAGGCGGTGCTGCAGGAAAAAAAAAAGAAAAAAGAAAAAAACACACTCACACAAAAACATTTGGCAAAAACAATCATGATTCCAGAGATGAAGACGTGGGTGAAGCGATTAGTCTGTGAGGCACAGCACTGTGGACGTTTCTACATACACGCCAACTTGTCGGTCTGTTTGTTCATTTTTCCAAGGTGAGATTGCAATTTCTCTCTGGCCCTGGTAAACTGTAGCCACCGCAGTGGTCTGCACACAAGAGGAAGCGGCATGGCAGAGACAGAGAAAAAGCAAGAGGACTGTAACAACAGAGCAAGAGAGAGAGAGAGAGAAAAGGGAGAATAGTTTGATAGTGAGATGTCCCGTTGAGAGTTGAGTCGGGTGTGGCTACAGAACGTCTCTGATAGTCTCTCTGTGACACGGTGGTGTAGAGAACACAGGGTGGAGAGGGCTGGTGGAGGAAATGGGTGGGGGTCTGTCTGTCATAGGGGTAGGTGAATGACAGTGGGGTGATTCCCCCCCTCCCCCTCAAAGATATTGTTGTAAAAAGTGCAGCAGCATGATCTCGTAGTGCTCTCCAGACTCTGGGCAGCGGATACTGTGCCGCTCGTTGGGGTAGACCTAGAAAAGAAAGAATGAAATGGTGGTGTATAACAGTGGTTCTCAATCTGTGGGTCGGGACTGTTTTCTTTTTTTTTATTTAAATTTTTATCCCACAATTTTGTAACCCATTTTTTCACCCAGTGCTAATTGCCTATGTAATCCTGGGCTCTGCTCTCCCTCTGCCGCGCCTGGGGAGACAACGGACTGACCTCATGCTTCCTTCTATGCATGAGGAGTCCAAGTTGCTTCTTTTCACCTGACAGTGGAGATTTCCCTGGTTTGGACGTAGCGCGTGGAAGGAACACGCTATTCCAACCAGTTCCTTTCCCCTCCATCAGGCGCCCAACGCTGGCCACGGGGAGGCATTATTGAGACCAGGATTACTTGCATGTTTTAGTGAGGGTATCAACCCTAGGAGACACGGAGAGAACATGCAAACTCCACACAGAAAGGCCCTATCGCCAACCCCACCTAGGGTGTGGGCGCTGATGACGCGGAGGAGGAACACGCCGCCATTGCCCACAGCGTCCCCCGGCGGGAATCGAACCCAGGACCTTCTAGCTGTGAGGCGAAGCGCTAACCACTGCGCCACCGTGCCCCCCCACCATGCCCCCCCCCCCCCCCCCCCGGGACTGTTTTCTCACTCACTGTTTTCTCACTCAACAGTAAACAAACCAACATAAAGTTTAAGTGTATATATAGAGGGTATATGCACATTTCTAAAGTGACAATTTAAGGACTTTTTAATACCTCTAAAATAACCAAATTGTCAAATATTAGAGGAAGACATTGTGAAAATAGCAGATCTAACCCGATCTGCATAGATCTTGTGAGCATGTAGATCTTTTCACAATAGAACGTGTTATACAAAATGTAATGCCTCAACTCTTAAGGGCCATTTATAGTTACGTATGGTTGATTTTGTGTACGTTTGGGGGTGAGGCAGTACGTACGTTAATTGCGTCGACATGCATAGTTGCTCTCTCCGTTATTTATGTGCCGACCCGCTCTCCGCTCCAATTCTGCTCCTTTTTGGGCCGCGCACCACATGGAGGTGTTTTTTTTAGCCAAAATAGCCTATGTAGAACCACAGAACTTCTTGACCCGACGACCGGCGTGATGTTTGCTGTCGGCATATCGTGGTAAATGCAACTCCGCGAGGGACCGAGGTACAGATTGAGATTAACCACCCGGACTGAGTAATTATAACAAAACACACTGCACCCCTCTTGCTGTTGGAGGACAGGCGGTGTGAGTGTGTGTGCGCGCGCGTTTGTGTATGTTTTCTCATGCCAATAAAGCCGTTTCAGGCTGTGACTGTGAGGAGTCCAGTCTTCAGTGATTGCAATGAAGTTCCTTTTTTCACGTTCTTGCTAAATTATATTTCTTGTTGGGACACAGTTTCAGAACCGCTGTCATAAGTAATTTTCCTAACTACTGCCATGGTTGACAAAAGTTCACCACGGGTAGTTCAAGCGTACGTACGTCTTTATCGGTTTTGATCCGTCGGGTTGAGTGCTGTCCGTAAGGTTACGGACAGAGTCAATTATGTACGGAGCTACGGAGCAACCGGATTAAATGACTCTCCCCCTCCGTTTCTTGTGTATTCCTGCGGTCGTTATGTACTACTATGCATGGTACTTTAGTGCTCGTCAGGGAAAATATGATTATTTTGGGGGTCGCAGCCTGAAAGGTTGAGGACCACTGGTGTATAAAATGTGGATCTCTACAAACAAAAGAAACATAACCAACAGCTTATACTAAATATAATTCAGTACAGAATGCTAAATAGATATCACATTCATTCTAATCTATTATGTCTCGACAGTACAGTGTGTAACAACAGTAAGTGCAATAGCCTCCAACTCTGGTTCACTTTAATTGTACTTCAGCCTGCAACTATCAATTATCTTCTATTGTTTATTATTCCATTGTTTATTTTTTTATTCACTGAATAATCACAAAGTGTCAAATCCAAATAGATTTTCTATAATTGAGTGAAACTGTTGCTCTGATGAGCTACTTAAGCCCTAATAGCATATAGAAGCTAAGGTGTCACATGGTGAGCATATGCTCTACTTCGTTATTTTTGAAAAATAAAAATAAATTTATAATAATGCAGCTGTATATTTTACACTACTAAACTTATATTCAGACTTGCACAGACCAATGTCATGCAGAAATCAGTCAAAGCGAAATTAGAACTTTGTACCAAACAACAAAATTCTCCGGTCACCCTGATGTTAAATGAACAACGCTGACAGAGTGGCACATAGAGAGCAGGTGAGACCAACCTGTAGCTGGTAGGGCTTCCCAGCACGGATTATCTGTGACACTAAGAAGTTGGTGTGGAAGAAGTGCACGTTTTCATCTAGGAAGCCATGGAGGATCAGCAGACGGTTGGGCCTGAAACGAGGGATACACCCATAATAAAGTGATGTTATAATAACTACTGTACCGAGAATATATAATAATTACTAAGCTGTTCACGATAGTGAGAGACAGACAGAGAGAGAGAAATCTGGCAGCAAAGTTTGACTCCAAGATAATTGACACATAATATACACCACCACTTAATTTATTTATTTTTCTAATACTGCTGAAGTATCATGGTGTTAAATGCAAACACCTACATTTGATAAACCCATTACCCCTCTAGTGTTCTTTTCTTTCTCTGCAGAACACAAGAGCAGTTAACAGGTCATCAATATCCATTTGTGGCTCTGGCACAACTGGAGTCTGCAGCGGAGTGTGGATGCACTCATCATTATCATTATCTTCATAGATATTGCTACAGTTGTCATTCAAGGTGAAGACGGCCCTTTAGTTTGACAAATACTATAGCTGTAGGGAGCATGAGTCAGTTTTGATGTGCATAATGTAGTGTAACTTAAAGGTCTGATTTATAATTAATGTGCATCGTGTTCGTGTCTTGCACTGAAAATAGCTTATCTACAACCTCACAATGCGCTGCGTTGCAATGCGTTGTGAGCTTGTAGATCGGGTATGTTCGGTGCGAGACACTGAACATACCGCGAGCGCGAGTAGCCGAGTATAAATCAGGCTTGAGAGTCATGCTGCAGCATGCCACCTGCACAGCACCCAGAGCCTAGAATAATATCAGGCTTGTCACTCATCTCAAGTGTGAAAATAAAGAAGAATTCTATTATACTTGTGGAACTGAAGGACGGTTAGTTAGCCAAGACAACTCGGCATATTGACAGTTCTTCAAATAAGGAAACACAGGTATGAGAAATGCTACTCACATTTCAATTATAAGTAAAAATCTAACCACTTTTTACGTCTGTTATGATTAAGTCAATCTCCGGACTGCCCCAGTTCATCATCAATAAGGCCACAGGGTTCTAGAATTTCACTTCAAAGAGAAATCCAAGTGTTACACAGCTGTTCAGGACAAGCATCTATGGCCTTCGGTATAGCTTTAGTAATGTGCTCTTCAAGAGAAATGGGGAATATCCTGCATAATTATAATTCAGCTGAATGAGTCGCTGCGGATATGTTGTCATTAGACCTGAGCCAAAACATATATGGAACGTTTTCTAAATGTTAAAACATCGAAGTGTGAGAAGAAGAAACATCACCCCATGAAACCCCTACACTGCCCAGATTCTTGTTCAAGTACAGTAATTGTGTGTGTAATAGGGCATTCATGAATAGTGATTTTTAGTATTCGAATTATTCAACCTCAAAGTATTCGAATAGTCGAATATTCGACAGGACTGGCCAAACTGTTAAATATTAAGTAAGCAAGAGGCGGACATTGTGAAAATAGCCGATCTACATGCTATTTTCACAATATTTATCTGTGGAACCGAGTCACATTAAATGTAATACCTACAATTCCAAGTGCTTGTCAGGGTGGGGGTCCCCAGTTCAAATATGTTTATTTTGGGGGTCAGGGCCTAAAAAGGTTTGAGAACCCCTGGTATTAACAAATTCATCCACCAGGAGCATTGACAATTCATTCTTATGACTTCCTATCTAGTAGCCAAGTTTTATAAACTATATATTTTTTAAAGAGAAAACAATAAAATAATATAAGCGAATATTCGACATCGGTGAACAATGTCGAATAGTGACTTTGATATTCGAATATTCGAATATTTGGTGAATGCCCTAGTGTGTGTGTGTGTGTGTGTGTGTGTGTGTGTGTGTGTGTGTGTGTGTGTACTGACTCGCTGGGAAGCTTGTCCACGTGCAGTGCCACAGAGCCCTCTTCATATCCCTGCTGGTTGTTCTCAGGCACATCCATGTAGCGCTCTGTGTAGCCTGTATCATAGGCCATCCACACAGTCACTGGAGCTCCCGCAATGGCCACCTACGCACAGAGGTCAAATAGAATACAGTTAACCACATGGAACACTATTCTGGCCATGTCATAATAGGCGAAAATAGACATATAGTTTAAGTGGTTCAAAAACAAAACAAAGAAATTGTTGAGAAAAGGAAAATAATTATAATAGTAATTATCCACGGAGCAGTGCACTACATGACCTGGCTATAATGACATGTACATGTTTTCAGTTACTTGGTAAGGCGGAGGTCAAGAAATTCCACAGAAAGGGGAGTTAGAATCTCAAGAAGGGGATTGCCTGATTGAGTCAGCATTATAAGTAATTGTGCCCATTTAATCAGTATATATGTTAACATGAGTTTAATGGAATGTTGGATAAAGTAAGATAATGGCATAAAACCGTGGGATCTTTTAGCTATTGGCTCAAATATCGGCTTGATATAATTTGTTGCACAAGCCCTTAACAGTCATTAATTAATTTCAAGCTCTTTCTCCCACATCATGCCTTTTAATTCAAATAATTTCTTACATTTGATGGACTTTTGAAATATTATTTTAACATATTTTAATACAGTTAACAAAATGTATTTTATTTATGCATTTACATTTAAAACACACTTGCAGGCCTAATTATGTTACAAGTAACAGTGGGACATATAGACATGGGATGCATAGCAAGTGTTACCAAAGCACTAATCTTAACCCAACACAACAGTGGTCCCCGAGGTTGATTCTTAGTCAGGGTGGTGGACCCTATCAGTTGATAACCCCTGTTTTATATAGCACTTTTCAAAGCAAAGTTATAAAGTGCTTCACAAACCAGTAAGATTAGAAACTGATCAGCTAAGACATTTTTAAATGAAATGAAAGGTGATAGATGATACACGAAAATAAATAAAATGCTAAAGATTATAAAAAACTATTGACAATAGAAGTGATTTCTAAGAAGAAAATGTTTATAGTATAATAATATTTGTTCTAGTAACTAAGCCTACTTAATAGCTCCAGCTAAAATGTAAATTGTCCAGATAATTTCTGTGGGACTTCAGGACAAATTAAAATGTATTTAATCACCAAAGAATCTTCACGCTTTAGTTCAAAAGTGCTGATATTTTCTGGAAACTCGACATGCTACACACATCGGAGCTAAAACTAAAATCTGCATCCATCTGGAAAGGCAGCAAGACTAAAAGTGGGTAGTTGACAATAATTGACAAGACTGACACCATGTGGTTGTATGGGGCAACTACATTTGACATCTAGCTTGAAGGGCTGATGGCCATTAATACCATATAATGTAGCCCTACTTCTGCATACAGATACTGTACACACATGTGCAGACACGCGCACACACATGCACAGAGACATGTACCCACACATTCAATTGCACAAAGGAACTTGTTTGTCATGTTTCATTACTATGTTTAACTTAATTACTACTCGTTTAATATTTTAGGTGAGAAACCTTTAGGTGAGAACCTTGTATAAGCCCTATATGGATTTCCTTTCTCACCTTATTTGTGTATTTTAATACTATTACCTTTGTACCGCTTTTATTGAGTGAATAAATACAACTAAAACTAAAGATCAGTCACCCAGACATTCCCGCACATTTTAACCAATGAATTTCCAAAACCTTTCCAGAATATTTAACCCAATTTCCAGGCCTATATAACAACCATTCAGTGCAATAACGAGTCTCTTATTCCGAGTGAGTCTCTTATTCCTATGTGCAATGCCCAAAGACAGGCAGTGTAGCAAAAATAAAGCATAGAATGGTGATAGAAAGAGATTGTAGATCTGTTTTTGTCACATAAATTTAGGCTGCAATCACACCCGTTCAGCAACAAACTGCTTATGTTACCTATCTTGTGCGATGTTATACATGTTTTAGAAAATGAAAATGATTATTAACAAAATCAATAGCCAAAAACAATGCATAGCCAAATATTTTTCCAGGACCTTCCAGGACACTTGATCAATTCCAAACTTTTCCAGTACTGGAAAAAAACGAATCTAATTTCAAAATATTTCCAGGAATGTCATGACCGTGGGAACCAGCTGTCAACATGAATGACTTGTTTCTGGTAGGACAGAGTGACATGTCATGGAGATAACAGAGTGTGCTGATATTGGTCACTCGACCATTATTATTATTATTATTAGTAGTCGTAGTAGTAGTATTGCATCGTTCTCACGCAAGTCAGGAACGATGTAAATCGTAATCAATGCAAGTTGATTGACCTGGTTAATACCCATTGTATCTGTCACCAGAGTACTCACTGTAAATACCCATTACGGTACAGGCGTACTCAGGAACATGTACCACCGTTTATACAACAAGCAGACAACTTATAGATAGATCATTATCTCTTAGTTATCTTGCTGCTACTCATAGCTGTAACTACTACTTTGTTCTTTAGGCATATGCCTTGTGTTTTTCCTTTTATTCCCCACGATTTTGTAACCCATTTTTCACCCGGTGCCAATTGCCTAGGCTGTAATCCTGGGCGCTACCTTCCCTCTGCCAACCTGGGGAGAGCCCCGAACTGAGCTCATGCTTCCTTCAGTGCATGAGGAGTGAGCAAGCCGCTTCTTATCACCCGACATGGGGGAGCTTTCCCGGTTGGACGTAGCACGTGGAAGGAACACGTTATTCCAACCAGTTCCTTTCCCCTCCATCAGGCGCCCCGGCTGGCCAGGGGGAGGTATTATAGAGACCAGGATTACTGCAGGTATTTGTAAGGGTACCTACTGTACCCTAGGGGACACGGGGAGAACATGCAAACTCCACACAGAAAGGCCCTTTCGCCAACCCCACCTAGGGTGTGGGCGCTGATGACGTGGAGGAGAGAACACGCCCACAGCGTCCCCCAGCGGGAATCAAACTGCCTCTGGTATTTAAATTTCCCCTGCAGGATAAATACAGGTCTATCTAAGTAGAGAAGAGACCATCCGTTCAAATCAGATAATGTGTCAGTGCAACAAACAGGCTTGCAGAGTGTTCGACCAACAGCCTCCACTCTCTCATTTTAAATGTTTAAATATCCTTCGCTAATCTAAGAAGCAGTTTGTCAATGGAGTTTAAAATGCACGTGAATGTATACGTGCAATCTTATATTTACTGTGTAATCTGTGAGATATGATTAATCATCTCTTTTGTTTATATCTTCCTACTGCCAAATGTCCCATTTGGGACAATTTGTCCTATCTGAATGTGACTTCAACACACTGTACTCCCAGATTGATTTATCTGAGACAACAATGTCTTCACAAAGATCTTCAAGTCTCTGGATAGTAGGAAAGAAAGAAAGGAAAACTGCTCACCTTGAAGATGTTAGGTCTCTGGATGAGGCCCATGAGCGACAGGAAGCCGCCGTAGGACCACCCGTGGATGGCCACGCGACTCAGGTCCACAAAGTTGAACTTCTCTGCAACGTACTGCAGCCCTTCCACCTGGTCCTCAATCTCCACCTGGCCCTGGACCACCAAATACACAGCAGGACATGAAGCAGGACCCATGGATACACGTCAGCCATTAAGCCAAAAGACATGTGTAAATCAGAAATCCACTTTGTTACATACAATACCAAATCATTGACAAAGGTCATTGTGGTACTTTTGTAATTATAGCATGAATAATAGTGATGTCATTACAAATGTACCATGTATTCTGTTACGGTGTGGTTTAGTTAAACATCACTATTGTTATTGCCGTAATACTATTATAATATTGTTAGAAGTTGTTGTTCTTCACCATTTTGTTTTTCAGTGCCCCTTCAAACTCCAAGCCTCTCTGACAGGATCCCCTCCCATCGATGACCACCACAGCGTAGCCCAGCGCGGCCAGCGTGTTCAGACGCAGATACTTCATCCCCTTGAAGGAGTTATTCACCAGCTGGACCTGCACATACACACACACACACAAACAAACATTAAATCTAGCATCTGCAGCTCCATAAACAGTAATGATGCTACCAAAGAGGGGTTGGGTGGTAAGACTACCTGTGGGCCGCCATACACAAACAGGACAGTGGGGTGTTTCCTGCCAGGCAGCAGTTTGTGAGGCTTGTACACCATCCCATACAGCTGGAACCCCGACTTTCCTGGGAAGTCAAAGATCTCTGGCGGGTAGTAATCTCCTGGGCAGGCTGAAAGACACATGAATATTTGGTCCTGTAAAGAACACGGCACAATCCAGGGAACTAGGCGACTTCTACTGTGCAAAGAAATGTACACACCCGTGTACATCACCCTTGTAATACGTTCAATATTTTATACATCTTGGAAGTGGTAATTCAATGAGACTCAACATGTAACAGTGGACATTGACTGCATGATTAAATTGAGGTTTCAATCAAATCTGCCTTTTTCCTAACACATCTTTCTCTCATTCCTCTGCCATCACAATTAAAGAAGACACAGTCATGAACCACAAATGATGACATTATGGGTGATTATTATTGTACTTGACTGGCCGTGTTGCAGACTTAAAATAGCAGATCTGCAAGGGCTACAACTAAGTACAAATAACCATTTACAGTGTTCACAAACTGTTCAGAGTGTGAGCAGAATGAGCGGTCAACAGTCCCAGTCATCTCTGAACCACAGAGATGTGCAGCACATGGTGGAGAGGTATGTAATGTCGCTGATTGCAAACCGGACTGTCTGGAGGACGCCAGTCTGGATCTGACTGACCGTCCTTGATCTAATCAAAGCTCAAGCTCAACTTTCCCCTGCACTTATTGACTCAATTGATTGTTCCAGA
The DNA here is from genome assembly GCF_963921795.1 of Nannobrachium achirus. NCBI lineage: Eukaryota > Metazoa > Chordata > Actinopteri > Myctophiformes > Myctophidae > Nannobrachium > Nannobrachium achirus. The sequence continues at coordinate 39,375,025 of NC_137814.1, read as the reverse complement.
AATAACCTCGCAGATAGGTGGACAACCTTCACATTTGTCCACACTCCTGAACCTTCCTCAACAGCGTAACTGTCTGCTTTTGTTGATGTAAGATTTTGCTGATGTATGATTGTATTGATATTGTGAAGATGATCAAATAAACTTGAACTAGGGGGGAAAAAAACTCCTCTTTGCTATAATTGACCACTTTTTTTTAGATGTGCAAGTCCAGTGTATATGAATGTATAACCTTCGCCACACTCTACTTGTCTGGTGGCATTTTCATAGATTTTCATCTTCTAACTCATAAAGCATCTTCGCTGGGAGGCAGGCAACTCTTTGATAACCTCTCGGTCTGCTCAACTTCCGCCATCTGATCAAGGATTTGTGTGTCAAAAACACTACCATTAGCGCATGTTGTTTATACAGGGTTCCCACTCATCTTTACCAATTAATTTCCAAAACTTTTCCAAAAAAATTCCAGAATATTTAATCCGATTTCCAGGACTATATAACAATAATTCATCTCAATAAAGAGTCACTTACTCCTATGCGCAATGCCTAAAGACATGTATGCCAGTGGTTCTCAACCTTTTCAGGCCGTGAGAGTAGAGGAATTTTGTATAACAGTTTTATTGTGAAAATAGCCGATATACATGCTCACAACGCCTCGCGTTGCGAGGCGTTGTGAGCATGTAGATCTGCTATTTTCACAATTTCTGCCTCTAATATTTGACAATTTGGCCAATGTTTAATTTGTCATTTCAGAGGTATTAACAAAATCAATAACCAAAGACAATGCATAGCTATATTCTCCATGACCTTCCAGGACCCTATTCCAAATTCCAAAACTTTTCCAGTACTGGAAAAATATTTTTCTAATTTCGAAATATTTCCAGGATTTTTTTTTTTTTTTTTTAAGATTTGTTTTTGGGCTTTTTATGCCTTTATTGATAGGACAGTAGACCGACAGGAAATGGGGAGAGAGATGGGGAATGACATGTGGCAAAGGTCGTCCGGATCGGGAATCGAACCGCCGACGCCAGCAGGCATCATAGCCTAGTATGTGGTATGCGCCTTGACCACCAGGCCAGCGGGCGCCCCCTTCCAGGAATTTCTTGACCGTGGGAACCCTGTATATAGACACATGTATTTGTTTCCTTACTTGGCGATTCCATCATGCTAGCGCAGAACTCAGGCACCAGGTGCAGCGGGTCATCATTGGGGCCAGTCAGCTTGTACAGATGGACACATGGACATGTGCTTACGTTACTGTAGTGGCTGATGAACATGTCAAAGTTCTGTGTGGAGTGAGAGAGGACAGAGAGACAAAAATAATGCAGCGATTAACCACCTCAACTCTATATACAGTGCATTGTTGACCGGCCCAGGGGTCTGTACTTGGTATTTGGTGTAGAATCTACACCAAACGCCTTCACTGAAAACAACCAATCTACCAACTCATTTATGCAACACGTTGTGAGCTTGTACAGTAGATTTGCCATTTTCACCTATTAGGACATGGATGCTAGCGTTCATGTGGTTAAAAGAAATGGCATGTGCATTACTTTAAAATGCAGTACATCAATTCATTTACTCAAGTGCTATTTTATTTTGGCAGAGGAAATGAGGACAATATGTGGCTGTTTAACATAGGGAGCCAGAAAATGAACAAAAAAAGCAACTGGAAATAAAAGAAAAGGATTAAGTCAAAGTACCTAGTACAGGTTCTGTACTAGGTCAGGTGTTTGTTTGTGGGTTAACTCTTTTGCACCTGTAAACTTGTGATGTGACAGGTGAAGTTGAATTTGAGCATTGGCTAGTGGTGACAGAAGTACTAGGACTACTGTACATTACACCACTAGCTTATGCCACACCACAGGATCCATACCTTATTTTTTAATAGTTTAATAGCATTAATAGTTTGATACTTATCCAATTGTCTGCAAGTAAAAACAAAGTGTAGTTACTGAATAGTCTGTCTTTTTCTCAGAATACACAGATGCATAAGAAGCGCTGTCTCCATTGGTTAGTTACCCTATTACATGGTTTCTTCGTTTACTGAATGTTTCGTATGAAATATATGAGGAACTAGTTTTGTCTATTATGAGATTCTTCTTGTACATTAAAAAAAAAAAAAAAAAAAAAAGTATGTATTTGTGAAAACAAAATTGTTTAATAAAGTTTTATTAAAAAATATATATATATATAATACACATGTACAGTATGCAGTGATAAACTCTTACCTATGGCAGAAACACCTTTCTATGGCTGACACAAACCCTAACAACTGGACCGGTGAATGACTAATTTGGTTCCTCGTCATCGTGCAGCCCTTGACATAACAGAGTGTAACAGTTTTGTCAACCCACCGCACATCCGTCTGCTCCCCCTGCCAAGGCCAGATGGGGACCCAGCATGACAGGGAGAGCTGAACACAGGGTCAATACTGGGTCTCTTGACGGGCCACGTGAGAGGCTCCTAACGCAAGCCGTCATGTCGGGGCTTTCAAATATCGAGTGATGCACAGTGGTGTTTTGATCATAGCAAGGGTACCATGGCGTGTGGCCAGTCATTTTTCACAAGCAGGCATGCATGGCACCATAACACTACGGCACGGTGCGCGTTAGAACTTAGAATTAAAATACTGTACAGCCAAAACAATTATAACGATTATAGCACTGCATAGTTCCAGGGTACTGTGGTCAGATCAGATCTCTCTGTACTGGTCAGAAAAGGGTGTTGAGGTGGTACTAATTAACTGCTAAAAGATATCGTACCGGTCTTAAGAGGTTTATCATACTGCCGTTTTACCTGTATTTTAAATGTACTTCAATCCAATCCAATATTATTACTTTTATTTTTTATATTACCATAGTTACTCTAATATATATGTTATTGTTGTGGAAGTACAGTCTCTGCGGAGCAAGTTCCACAATGATTTTGCTTCTTGGACCTGTGTAAGTAAGTGACAAATAAACCCATGTTTTATCATGATTCTTGAATGAGGTTTTCGGAAGATTCTGAGAGTCAAAAATGTGTAACAGTCACACACCTATGAGCTACATGGATTGTAATGTTGACGGGCAATCAGGCATGCAGACATGAATAATCAATATTACTCATCTAAGGGTACTAAGCTCATCAAATGTGAATAACTGAACGTTAACCCATTCAGAACGGGTACACATTTTGTGTATCATTATTTTATGCTTTAACTATTGAAAAATAGCAGATATACAAGCTCACAGCGCGGCACCGAGTGCCGCGCTGCGAGCTTTTTATTTTTGAAAAATCGTGAAAATTAGAATTTTGACCCGATTCTATAAGTGTCTTTTGAATCCTTCTACGATTTTTGGAAAAAACCCTATGTTTCTATGTCAGCAATCTGGCCAGCCATCGTCAAAGAAAAGGTCCTTTTCACTTAACTGGAGCTCAGTTAGTCTGTTCTTGAGAGACTACTGTGTCAGTGGTTCTCAAACCTTTTCATGTGAAGGACCCCCAAAATGATATTTATTTGGCCACGGACCCCCATTTCAAAATATCTAGTTCCAGGGACCACCCAGAAGCAAAATTTGAGTTACAAACGTTCGCTTTGAAAATACATATATTCGAAGATTTGCACACATTTTCACGACTTTTTCAAAAATAGCAGATCTACAAGCTCGCAGCGCGGCACCCTTGTATATCTGCTATTTTTCAGTGGTTAAAGCATTCAATCATTTCTAGGCCTAAATGGGTTAAAAGGGTTATGAGTGGGAAAGCAGGTGGCTGGCTGGCTGTACCTGACTAACAGAGCAGCTGTGAGAGAAGCCAGGCTTGGTGAGTCTGACCACTTCCCCAGGGGATTCATAGCTGACCACGTACAGATGGTGCTCCAGGGGAGTATCCTTGGTGGCTTGGAAATACACCAGCCTAGTCGCCTCGTTCACCCAGATCTGACAAAGGAGACAGAGAGGTGAGAGGTCATGAAGGTAATGATGAGCCAAGACTATATTACTTATATTACTTATCTTCACTTTCGGGTGGAAAAGGGTAACAAAAGAGATTCTGAGACGGGTGAAAGGAAAAAAATATAAACTATTCTTTGATGATGATACGGAATCTAACCTTTGATCCGTGCCTGGCCAGGACCTCCCAGTCCCCGCTGGTCAGCGCCATTTCCTCCTTGATTGCACATTTAAAGTCTCCTGAACAAGGCAGAAACCACAGAATGAGCATGCTACAAGACAAAGCCAATGTTGTTGCCATCAGGCAGAAACCCAATATTTACTGTGTTGTATAACAGACAGTGTTGTGCAAATGTTTTCAATCTTTTTGGAACACATTTACGAGCTCACAATGTGTCACAATGCAACTGGTTGTGAGCTTGAACTGTAGATCAGCAATTTTAGAATGTTGCCTATAATGACATGGCCAAAATAGGGACGCCAGGTTGAAAGTAGTTTAAGTCTGTCTGTAGGTTTTATAAGTATTTTTAACCAATGAAAATACATCCATCGGAACACAGATTCTTTTTTACATTTCCTCAAAAGTAATGGTTTTGAACAAACAAGGTTTCTGTCCGATTGTCTTACCCTCCTCGTGTTGGTAGTCCTCTGCCCAGTTGTAGCTGCCAGGTTGTAATAGAGACGTGACTTTATACAGGTGCGTGAAGTTTGTTTTCGACTCGTTCACCCAAATGAACGTTAACTCGTCTTCCGTCGTTTGAACGAATGGATAGAAAATATCATGAACCTGTGGGAGGGAAGGAGCGTAACAGTCAAAACATGACATCAAGTCATCAATTGCCAATAAGACCACGTGGATATAAAGACGATGTTTAAAACCTATTCAAACATTAAAAGAAATGTGTCGTAATGCATTATTGAATGCTTTAACCAGTGAAAAATAGCAGATATACGCGCTGCGAGCTTGTAGATCTGCTATTTTTGAAAAAGTCGTGAAAATGTGTGCAAACCTTTGAATATTATGTATTTTCAAAGCGAACGTTTGTAACTCAAATTTTGCTTCTGGGTGGTCCCTGGAACTAAATATTTTGAGATGGGGGTCCATGGCCATATAAATATCATTTTGGGGGTCCTTCACATGATAAAGTTTGAGAACCACTGACACAGTAGTCTCTCATGAACAGACCAACTGAGCTCCAGTTAAGTGAAAAGGACCTTTTCTTTGACGATGGCTGGCCAGGTTGCTGACATAGAAACATAGGGGTTTTCAAAAAATCTTAGAAGGATTCAAAAGACACTCATAGAATCGGGTCAAAATTCTAATTTTCACGATTTTTCAAAAATAGCAGATCCACAAGCTCGCAGCGCGGCACTCGGTGCCGCGCTGTGAGCTTGTATATCTGCTATTTTTCAATAGTTAAAGCATAAAATAATAATACACAATAATGTGTACCCGTTCTAAATGGGTCAAATGACTTTCACCACATTCCCTTTCCCCACTGAGCCCTGGCATCTCACATTGATCCAGACGTCTGTGGTCTCCTCATAGATGATGTATGGCTGTGTGCCAGGCAGTGCCTCCAGGTCCTCCTGCCTCTGGGCGGGGTCGTCCGTCACAGGTATGAACATGGCGGGGGGCAGCAGCACCAGCTGCAGTCTCCGCTGGCATCGGTCCAGTAGTACCGCCCAGCCACTACACACACACACACACAGAATGTTAAAATATTCTAAACTTTTCAGCATTCAGCGTTGTTATGGCTGTGGTAAGGTCCACTTTGCAAAACAGTAAGGCGCTGTTTACACCATGACGGTTTCTAATAAAATGTCAGATATGCCGTCTGTTTGGACGACAACAGTGTTTTCGGGGGTTGAATCCGCAACAAAGTGAAACCGCCTTCCGGAGTGGAAATCTTTGAAGACGCTCTGGCTCGCGCCTCCACATAAGCAGATAAGTTACAGGGAATCCGCGAAAAGTGTGATGTCATGGCTCATGTCGGCTCACGCTGCAAAGCCGGCAGCCTGCAAGCTGCGTTGGTGAGATACAGTATGTAAACAACTGCTGTGATAGTAAGAAGAACGGACATGCCTCGCACTAACTACTACATAGACGTCTGGCAGTGCGTCACCGCCACCTAGCCACATGGCATGCACACTACAGCGTTTCATGCAACGCCGTTTTCCCTACAGACTGTTGTTGACTAAACGTGGCCTGACAGTCCTGTTTAGAAATCTAAATTGCAAATTTGCAATCCTACTGAAAATCTTTAATAATTTTCAATACTTATGCTACAGTAGAACTCACTATTTGCCATCACTCGTCCATCCTGCCCTGGCGATGTATTCCGTTCCAGGAAACAGGGAGGGGAAGGGGACAACAAGCTCTTTATCTTGCGTGCTCAAAATCTGTAAACACACATACAGTACACACGTGTTGAATAATCATTTATAAGTGGTCTGGAAAAGGTCTGGAAAAGAAAGAGAGACAAGCAAGGCAAAATAATCTTACTCTTCCTTGAGGGTCTGTCTTGATTTCTGCCAATTTAAGGGTTGTCTGTGGATTTTTACTACCTGCAAAAGAGTTAACAACAAGACTGGGTCAAAGATCTTTGGCTGAGCATTATGTGCGGAAATGTGAGCAATTTCTTAGGATAGTCAAAGATAGTGTAATCTGAATTCCTAGATATACAGTATGTTCATCTCTAATTCTCTTTATAGTAGTAGTCCCAATAGTCTTAAATGTTGATTGAAAAATGTAGGTGCCAGTTCATCCGCCTTCTCTGACTTTTTTGTCTTGTGTTGCGAAAGTGTGATAAATGCCTGGTGCAAACCACAAAAGGTGTTTAAGTGCTTTTAATTTAAGAAGACATGGCAAGCAGATGGATTTTAATGTAGGTTAAATAATAAGAATAATAAAGAAAAAAGAGAAAGAATAATAAGGAAAAAAAGAATAGCGATTATTCTAAATGTCCAAGAGGAACAACTTTCTATAGGAGAGGTAGTTAACTTGTGCAACACACCAGTACGAGGATATCTATATGCATCTGCCTTGCGCTCCTCCAATGCCGGAGATGGAACATGAATAATCTCCACCCCCGTCTCATCAACCTCTTCATACAATAGATACATCGTCTTCCCTCCATCTGGGTCTGACAAAAGAAAAAAACAGAATTGATTGAAATGACCATAATCTATATTTAATATCCATCTATATCTAGTCTGTGGTTGCTTCACAAATATGGGTTTATCTATTTTGACTCATTGAACCCATAAGCTTCCAATATCTTGACAAAGGTTTAAAATCTAAATCTCTATATTTTTATAAGGCATCATGATCAGCAAACATCTTACCCATGATGTGGTCCACCAACATGTGTCAAGACCAACACTACAGGCATTACAGTATGTCCTTTTTCATTTATCTATTCATATGTGCTGACCTTCTACTGCAGACGGGCTCCACCAGTAGCCAGTGAATCGGTCAAACTCCTCCTGGATGACAAACGTAGCTACACCTGCAGATTTCGGGTCCTCCTTCACACTGTCCAGACCTGGGTGAGTAACGTTAGGCAAAGCAGAGATAAACACAGGGTGAGGAGAAAAAAAGTGTTTTATTACATCCATGTTAAGTCACTGGTATGGTCCTATAACAATGGTTCTCAAAGTGGGGTCCATTTGGAACTCATTAATGGAGGAGTAAGAGCTGCTCACTCGTGTCGTCCTCGTCCCGGACGACAAAGCGGACACGGACGGAGATGATGTGTGAGCGGCAGGAGCTGATGTGTGAGCGCTGATGTGTGAGCGGGAGCTGGCGAGTGAGCGGGAGCTGGCGAGTGAGCGGGAGCTGGCGAGTGAGGATGGGCTGTGAGGAAGACGAGCGGATGGGAAGACGGACGGGAAGACATTCTCACCCCCACTGCGTCTCACGCAGTTACTGAGGTTAGGGTTTGGGTTAGGGTTAGGTATAGCCCAGGTCCCTGGGGGACCCCCAGATGTAAAAAATGACCAAATGTGCTAAACTGACCAAATGACCACCCCAACGGGGCTGCTCACGGGGAATTCCCGGGGACCACCCACTCCTGGTGCTCCACAACGGATGCAAAAGTGGTGGCCCCAGTGGAGGACCCCCTACACTGCAGCTCACATAAAATGCCGTAACTCCGGCTAGGAGTGACCGGGACAGCCGGGGCCGGTACCTATTCGTCCGCCTTGCCGGCGCGGAGACCCCACCCCTCATTTCTCACATGGCCCTCTTCTAGCGCCACCATGAGGCCGATTCTTGCAAAACACATTTTTGGACACTGCTCCTACAATTTTTGCCCTAAAATCACGCAAATCGGTACACAGTATGTCTACACTCATCCCATCAACATGAATCTCTCCCATATAGCGCCACCTCCAGGCCGATTTTTAAAAACACATTTTTGGACACTGCTCCTACAGATTTTGCCCTAAAATCACGAAAATCGCTCTGTCGGTAGGGCAGCATGGCTATGATCACTACGGCCGGGGTTCGCTTCCCATCCAGGGAGCTAAATATTCGAGTCAACATGTGTCGGCGCATGCGCACAACACTCGTCCACCGTCTGTCGCCTCGTCCGGACGGGGACGAGGAGAAAGAGCGGCTGCCTCTCTAATGTAGTTCCAAATGGACCCTTGCATCTGTAACTCTGGGGTCCTTGAGATTAAAGAACTTCCATTACATCTCGATACAACAGCATCAACCCAACAATTATGTGGAATCCTTCACCACTTCATCACGGTATATCACCGGCGCTGGAGAATAAAACTACACAGGGAGTCTTCAGACCTTTGTGGCAGAAGGTGAGCCTCCTCTCCTCGCCAGTCTTTATGTTGGACATCCAGAGGTCATTATTGTTGATGAAGGCTATGAAATCAGGGTCCCCAGGGGAAATCTTGGGGTCCATGCGGGTTCCTGAGCACTGCGTTTTCACCTCCACAGGCTTCACGGGTGTAGTCTGTTAAAACACAAACACACACACACACACACACACACACACACACACACACACACACACACACACACACACACACACACACACACACACACACACACACACACACACACACACACACACACACACACACACACACACACACACACACACACACACACACACACACACACACAAATTGCCAAAGATATATTTATTTCATTCAATAATAATGATCAATTCCTGTCAAAAACGTCTCAAATACAATGAGTAAGGGGGTAATTTAAGTAGACAAAACTGTTAACAAATGAGCTGCTTGGACTAAATCCCTAGGCAAGCATGGTTGACTGCTATACTTTGTTGCATGATGTGCTGCAGTTGCGAGCTTGTAGATGTTCTATTATCAGTGTGCAGCACCACCATATGACGGAGCATAGGCACAACAACTGCTGTTGTGCCAATGAATGAGAAGTGTTACTCACGATGTAGCCGTTGGGGTTGGGGCCTCCTGGTCCGTCCTGACAGTAGAAGAGGCTGTTGCTAGCCTGAAACAGGAATAGGCCCGTCTGGCTGTGGTAGTCGTATGAGGTGATCCCAAATGCTCCAAGACGCTTCCGCTCCCTCAACAGCTCCTCTTCTCGGGAGTAGGCTCCCTGAAGTGGCGTTGCCTGACAAGCACCAGGTGATGTTTTATTAAGTCAGAGCAGGATTGATTGAGAATTCAAATTTGATCAAGCAAATATTTATTTGTTGCAGAGCAATAAAAATCATTAATGCCATTGCCATACGTTCATGACCCTTAATAGGTCACAGGGAAAGTATATAATTGTGTTTTAGAATTCTAATTAAAAATGTGGTCTTCAGTGCCAGCTAACAATACTACGGCTTCACTTTGGGTAGCTCGTCACTTCAATTCTCAGATATTTAAACTGGCTTCCTGTCCGTTACAAATAATATACTTAAAAATACTACTGTTCATAAATCCAGAGCTCTCAGATCATCTGGGAAAGATCTGTTTTCTGTCCCCTTAATCAAAACTAAACAAGGAGAAGCAGCACTCAGTTTTTATGTAACAAACTTCTGCTGCAAATCTCAATTCTTCTCTTTATCTTGTGCTGCATTGTAATCTTATTCTCAAATGTTTTGTCTTATTATTCTTTTCTCTTAATGACAATTTAAATTGAATTCAAATGTCCTTGTAAATGTCTATCTTGTACACTGTCTTAATGACTTTAATGTTGAAATCTGCTGTACAAATAAACTTGCCTTGAAATGTCAATGAGACAGCAAAATACATACTGTATACTGCATGAGAGCAAAGGTTCCAGAGGCCTTGCAGTGGCCCATAGGCGTCAAACTTTAGTTTAGCAACAGCTTAAAAAGCACAGAACGCCAACGGATGTTCACCTGGAAGTGGTCCAGCATCTGTTTCCATGACAACACTAGCAGAGCCTCTTTACGAATCTTCTTAGGTATTTCAGAGAAGAGCAATGAGTTCTCTCTGCTTCCATAAGGCATTCCTGGGCATGTTTAGGAAAGAAAAAAGAGGAGAATGTCAGCCTGGTACTGTAGGTAGGAGGGGCTTATTGTCGGTATCAACCGAGAACGCGGGAGTCTATCCCTGTTTCACTGCGCTAGACCCCTGGGATATGGATTGCTGAGGTAGAGCGCAACACCTACCACCAGCTCCCAGTACTTAACACATATGTTCAGAGATTATCCATTCTACATTCTGATCAACTACTCCAAGGCTTTTGCTAGCTAAGAGAGGAGGGATTTTTAACATTTTGTCATTCATTTTCCCTGAGCAACAAATATGACTTAAATGAAGTAGGTGGAGGAATGAGGGATGCACAATATTGACTCAAGACAAACTTATTCTCAAAAATACAAGTAGGAGGTGAAAGACGATATGTTAATGATTCAACTTCTCAGTGGGAATATAATTCAAGATAGTCTCTCAAGTGTAACTTCTAGAGATGTTACCGATCAATCGGCAATGGATCGGATCGGGCCGATCAAAGCGTGATCGGCGATAATCGGTGGTTTAGATCAAAAGGTAAATTCACCGATCCGATCCGATCGGTGCATCCGATCAACCAGACGTTCAGTATGCCCACTTGAGGCCATTTTGGGGTATTGATTTCCACAGTGCTGAAGGAATAATTAGTTACTGCTATGATAATAAATACATAGTAATGCTGGTAAATAACTATAAGGCAAATATATAAATTAATTCATGAGTGAATTAATTAATTAAAGTTAAAACATTAACATTTAGAAAATATAAATAATATATAAATAATAACTTGATCGGATCGGTGATTGATCGGTATCGGGTGATCAAACTTTTGTGATCGGTGCTCGGTGATCGGTTCCAAAAAACCTGATCGGACCATCCCTAGTAACTTCATTAACAGTCTGGGTATTTTGCACAGCAAGAGAAAACGTCACTGGCTGCAAGAAACAACCCTGTGTTTAAAACCTGACAAGATTGTGTATATAATACTGTATATAATCAATGAACTCCCTAGTATAAAGCCCTTTGTGTCAGAAGAACAGTTTATTGTGTGACTCACCGAGATAATACAAGCGATGGGAGTGGGTCCCCTGCTTTTGAATCTTCTTCACAAACTGGAAGTCGTGCGGCGCCTTGTTGGCGATCATGCCCGAGTACTTCCTGCTAGAGTGGATGATGTCGCGGATGCCGTCCCACGAGTGTTTCTCCACATAGAACTGGGAGGGCACGTCCTCCATCTCCACCACCTCTGTGCTGTCCGAAAGGCCGTCCACAGCCGTCATGCTTACCGCCACACAGCTGGAAGGAGAGGAGAAGAGTTCCTTTAACCCATTTAGAACGGGAACACATTATTGCGTATCATTATTTTATGCTTTGACTATTGAAAAATAGCAGATATACAAGCTCACAGCGTGGCACCGAGTGCCGCGCTGCGAGCTTGTAGATCTGCTATTTTTGAAAAATCGTGAAAATTTGAATTTTGACCCGATTCTATAAGTGTCTTTTGAATCCTTCTGTTTTTTTGAAAAACCTATGTTTCTACGTCAGCAATCTGGCTAGCCATCGTCAAAGAAAAGGTCCTTTTCACTTAACTGGAGCTCAGTTAGTCGGTTCTTGAGAGACTACTATGTCAGTGGTTCTCAAACTTTTTCATGTGAAGGACCCACAAAATGATATTTATTTGGCCACGGACCCCCATCTCAAAATATTTAGTTCCAGGGACCCCCCAGAAGCAAAAAGTTACAAACGTTCGCTTTAAAAATTCATATGTTCAAAGATTTGCAAACATTTTCACAACTTTCCAAAAATAGCAGATCTACAAGCTCACAGCGCGGCACCGAGTGCCGCGCTGAGAGCTTGTATATCTGCTATTTTTCAATAGCTAAAGCATTAAATAATTCTAGGCCTAAATGCAGCATGTGCATAGCGTATACATGGCGACTCATTTCAAATATAGACAGCGTATAATAAGCTACAAGTGCATGACCATACTAAGGTGCAAGAGCATCAAAAGGTGTTTGACAATACTGTTTCATACTCTACCTTTTCCAAATACCTTCTGTATTATCACTGAGCTTGACCTTCTTGACTCTATGCATTCACTGGTCACCGCGCCTCACCAGCTTCTGCAACCTACAAAAAATGAATAAATTAAGTCAAATTAAAAAATAAATCATGGATCAAAACTGTAGAGATCTACTGTACAACAAGTCAGAGTTCCCTAAAATTCTTCTGGGTCTATAAGCAGTCACAACTGAGGAGGTTGGCAGCGCTCATTTCAATAACGAAGCGTCCTGCTGCCTCCTGTCATCTAGAAACAGGTTGTATGCAGGTCAGGACCATTGAGTAATTTCCAACAAGCGCTTCCTTACTCCAAAATGTAACAATATTATCACCTGCACAAAATCTATTGACATAATGTAACTCATAACATGTCTAAGGTGTATTTTTATGAAAATAAAAACAAAACATAATAAAATAAAGTCTTTGCAGATAGAAAGAGGTTCAAGTTCAAGCTTTCCATACAGCTGCAAATTTGGTGATTTTAATGTTGTTTAAAACAATCAGATGGGACTTTTCTGTTTGGATGTATATCGTCTGTAAATGTTTGAGTTTGCAACTCTAGATTCAAAATATAAAAAAAATGTTCAACCTGAGTAGTGCAAAGTTCTTCAGTGAAGTCAATCGACATACCAAAACATGACTATAGCCCCATTTCCACTGTAGGGCCGAACCAGAACTTTCCAGAACCAAAAACTTTCAAGAACCTGTGAAGTTCCAGGACAAAGTTCTGCTTAGGTTTCCATATAACCAGAACTAACTGGGAAGGTCCCTAAAAAGAGCAGCAGTCACCTGGCCGCGCCCATAGGTTCCCAGAACTCAAGTTTAGTTCTACCTCAGGAGCAGGACCGAAAAAAGGTTCCAGGAACCTCGTCTGAAACCGGGCCGTGTGCAATGGAAACAAAAAGAGGTACAGGTCCACCTTGCAGTGGAAAGGGGGCCATGTGGACAAGTTACAGTAACCTACTTACCACAAGTTCATAAGATAGAAGTGAAAGCAGAACAAACCTATGCAGACTACACCCAACAGAAGCAGTGCTTCAATATAAGCCAACTTGATCATGGGATTGTTGCTGTAGGCTACCTTTTCACCATAGCCTCTTTATATGTTGTTGAGTATAGTAAACATTAATTATCAGCCTGTCTGGTGTGGTGGTGCAGTAGACCACCACAAACTTTGAGCTTGTGTACGTAAATAAACACTCATTGTGACACTACAGAGGAAAAGGATTTAATCATTTTAATAATCAGCATCAGACAAAGAGGCTGTGCAAAGAAAGCCATATATTATCAAGCACCAGTCCACTAAGGTTAAGTGTGAACTTATGGTGGTGAATATCTACCCCAGATCGTCATCTAAACAGGAAGTATCACTGTCCTATTGACTCTCGGTGGTTCTCAAAGAAGTGGATTCCAGGGATTCCTTTATGGGGGTCTAAATTGACCCATACAAGTCTGTAAATGGAACGAAATGGACCCTAATGGGCCCATTTGGTTCCATCTGTCAAGAGTTAAAGGGAACCCTTGAAATGTAGAAGTTTGAGAAACACTGGACTGACTATCTTAAGCTTTCCTAGGAATGTAACTGGAACGTCTCCTATTTCATGTTTCCATTTAATTTCATGACATTTGTTTTTAGGTCTGCGTTGACATCTTATCTACATAAAAAGATGCTCGAATATGACCCGTCCCGTCCGTTTAGTGCACATTTATGGCAGAACTAAACGGACTTTTCCAACCTTATGAAACAAAACAGCAATGTGGGTGGGGAGCAAGTGGCATCTATGTGTGGTAAATGGTTAATGTTAAGTCAGCTAGCTCACAACAAATCTTTGTTCTCCCATTGCACCTTTAGCCTGTCACAAAAACACCGGCACAGTACATTTACAACGTTTCTCTTTGAATTCAAAGCATACTGATAACACTAAGCACTTTCAAAGTAAATGTGTGAGACGTTACGTTTACAAATAAATGTTCCCTATGAGACGTTGTGACATGACAGCTTTCATCTGTCATTTCGTTGCTTTCACGCTAGCGTTAGCCTAGCAGGCGGCTAACACTTGGTAGTTTCCTTAAAAAACCTGACACTTCAGTCAGCGTCCCTGGGAGGAAAAAAAAGCTGAAGCGGGGAAAATACTTACCAAACTGGCCACTGTTTCTTTTAACAACAGCCCTACGTTTACTAGCTTGGTATTAATACAATTATGCAAGCGTTAAAGGTTGTGTCCATGGCCCACAGTGGCCAGATAAATGTAGCTTGCTTTCAGACAGCGGAGGAACTGGGAGGAACCTTAACCCGGTGGATGATGATGCATCGGCACTTTTTTAGGGCCGCACTGCCGTTCCGACCAGGCGTTGGCAAGAGTCAAAGCTGCGCACAACTTGATCGCAGACAAAATGACAGGATGCGCACTAGTTTAGTATATACGACTATCAAAAACAAACATCTGTGGCATTACAGGACATTTTCATTGCTGTTGAGTACCAGCTATTGGTACACACGAATCAAAGTTGGGACTGCCAAATAATCAAACAGGCCAGTCATTTACTCTGACCGCATCACTGAACATGTGTATTATTTTACAAAATCCATCGATTTATAACCCCAAAAATGTCTTTATTACACCACATGGTGTACAAAATATTCAATAATCATATGCAATTTTACCCCAACACTGGCCAATTTTGAAACTATTATATGTTCAGTGATGTACTACCAACACATAGGTCCAAAATGTAAAATGTTCCTTTTAGCCCAAGTCTTTTTTTTTTACTGTACCTCCTTGCGGTTTACATTTTTGAATCAAAAACTGTATTTAATCAAGTATTTAAATCAAAACATACAGTCAAACCATGCAGATGCAGTCAAAGCACATTAGTGTACATAGTTTAATTTTGTCAAGTAAAAACACAAGGCAGGAAAGTGTTGTGGTGGACCACTTTATTTTATTTGTACAACAATAACAGCCATTCTACTTCAGAGGGATGAAACGGGAAGAATGTGTGGCTCCGATACCGGGGCGACCGTGCTTGACTGGCTTGTAGGTGATGGAGAACTCCCCCAGGTAGTGACCACACATCTCAGGCTGCAGAGAGGAGACAAAACAATCAATGTCAGAAGAATGTCAGACACCCAAGTTCTCTGAAGCCGTCTAGTTTTCTACAGTCACCCGGTGACTTCTTACAGGCAGAGGTTCAGTTGCAGAATGAAAAAGGCACCACAACCAACTCACTAAACGGTTTGATGTTCAGCACTTGTATCGACTGTAGAAGCTTGGATACATTGGTACATGTAGACCAGAGGTGCCCACACTGAGAGCTACTTTTAACATGACCAGCTCAACATGATCTACCCACCCCCCAAAAAATTACCTAAGGGGGATTTGGAATAGTGGCACTGGCGTTACGTATAAGACAACTCACTTGAAATGAAAAATAGTGGGGGGAAAAGACTTCATCCTTTTCTGTAAGGAAGTGATAGGTTTTAGGGTTCTTTGTAAATGCTCTTGAAAACAAAGCATTGCATTGTGGGGTTTGACTACTTTAGATGCCATCAGGCCCTTCTTGATGCCAATCAATCAAGTCACCTTAATTCAAGTGACAGATGCCAAAAAGAGGGGTTTTGTGATTTTTGTTAATCAATATTTTGTTTATACTGTATTTTAATTACATTTGTTTAGGGGCATGTCATGTGGTCTACCTGCACAGCCTTTGTGATTTGGCACCCCTGATGTAGGTACTGTCGGTAAGGCTCCATCAATATAGTATAGCAGTTGCATTGCTACAGACCAAGTGTCAAAGGGCACTTTCAATCTTTTTTATTTTTTGGGGCTTTTATCCCTTTATTGATAGGACAGTAGAGTGACAGGAAATGGGGGAGAGACGGGGAGTGTCAAAGGTCGTCCGGATCGGGAATCAAACCGGCGACAGCGCCAAGCATCCATGTTTATGTGGCAATGCCTAAGTGGTATGTGCCTGGACCAGTAAGTAGGCCAGCTGGCGCCCCTTACTATTTTTTTTAATTGTGCCATCATTAAAAATAGACAATGTTTTACATAAATCATCCTATCCATGTGACAAGCTGGCATGCACCCTCATAATGTGTTTGATTCTTCCAGGCAAACAAATCTGCTCTCGCGAGGATGACTTATTTTATGTATAGGCGTAATGATTTGGTTATTTAAATCTGTAAAGTGGTCCTTTAATTACATTGTACACCAGATGTCCATACATTTCAATGTAGATGCTGGTAAATCAAAACAAATCTTTGTCAGTGGACTGTCTGTCAGCAGAGCACAAACTCTTGATGGATGACAGCCGCACAACTTGAGAACATCCCCCATTTGAAGGTTCAGAATACATGACATGAACATTTGTTCAGAGAAAATATACCATAAGATTGTTTTTGCAGTTAAATATTCGCAGACATAAATACAGAACACTTCAAGTCTTAAATAAGGCAATACCATCAAGTGTCTAAGTTATGACCGACACAAGAAAATACATAGTGGTGGGGAACATGTGTTCCCATTCCTACAACTCCCTTTCGTCTACAGAAGTGTCTCACCTTGATTTCAACCTGGTTAAAGGTCTTGCCGTTGTACACGCCGACCATGGAGCCAACCATCTCAGGCAGGATGATCATGTCCCTCAGGTGGGTCTTGACAACCTCGGGCTTTTCCATGGGGGGAGCCTCTTTCTTGGCCTTACGCAGGCGCTTCAGGAGAGACTGCTGCTTGCGGCGCAGGCCACGGTTCAGCCTCCTCCTCTGGCGGGCACAGTACAGCTGCATCAGCTGCTCACTGGAGAGGAAGATAGGCAAATAGCAAACCTTAGACTGTGTGCCACCACATCAGGTGAACATGGATGGAGCCATTAGTCGGAAATGTAAACAAGGTACAGTCAGACATTTAGGCTAAAGGGATAACACAAAAGGTCTGTGTACATATTCATAATTTTCATATTACACATTTAGTTTCTGAGAGTGGCGCAGTCACTTCCTACACAGGTTCTCAAACTTTTTCATGTCAAGGACCCCCAAATTGACAATTAGCCCGCAGACCCCCATCCCCCCATTTGAAAAGAAATGCCAGGGACCCCCATAAGAGAAGATTGTTACAGCTCTAAGCTCTAGCAGTGATTCTTAACCATTTTAATTTCAAGGACCCCCAGTTTGACATGCATTAGGCTACGGACCCCAATTTAATGGTGGCAAAATTGTATCTCTGAGACCCCAATTTATATTGTAAAATCAATGTTAATTTAACTCACTGAGTTACATACCCAATAAGGGTGCATTTGGTTCCTAACTATCATAGCTGTGGAACCCCCTGGAACTCCCTCAAGGACCCCTGGGGGTCCCCAAACCCCAATTTGAGAACCAATGACTTACTAGGACATGTCCAGAAGCTGGTCCAGGTCAACACCCCTGTAGGTGAACTTCCTGAAGGTACGCTTCTTCTTGATCTCGGTATCAGCCTATGGAAAACACATCCAACAGCATCACTTAACCATGGCATTCATGCTACGTTACAAAGGGAAATATGACAATTCTACAGTGACAACCAAGAGGCCAGTCGCCCACGTAGAGGCCCTCTACTATGTTGTGACTGTATATGATTTAGCCGCTTTTAAATATTTAGTAAGGTTTACACGATAGGGTTAGCTTAGCCACCGGCTGCCATCGGCTAAAACACAACAATAAATGGGGATTATCCGCCATCCTGCGCTATAATTCACTAATCGATCGTTTGCAGAGGTGTGGGACAACTGGACGTTATACATCGGTAGCATGTGAGAATCTTTAATAACTAAGATGAAGATAGATTGCACTATTGGATTCACAGAGGCTTGGAAACATACCATCTTGCCTGAAATTCCGGGGGAAAGAGAACTCCCTGAAATCTCGTCCGGCCTAATATCGCGTGACTACCGCAATCTTCCGGTTTAGCATGAACCTTTCCGGTTCCATGGTCCCAACTCTTTTGAACAGCAGATGGCACTGTTGAACCATATGTGGGCCCCTCAGCGGCCTAGACAGTAGCCTACAAAAGGTGGTTCTCAAACTTTTTCCTGTCAAGGACCCCTGGCCCAAATTGACACGTATTAGCCCGCGGACCGCCATTTGAAAAGATATGCCAGGGACCCCCATAAGAGAAGATTTTTTACGGCTCTAGCAGTGATTCTCAATCATTTTAATTTCAAGGACCCCCAGTTTGACATGCAGGCTACGAACACCTTGTGGCATTTCTATCTCTGGGACCCCAATTTATATTGTAAAGTCAATGTTAATTTAACTCTGAAGGTGTACAAATGGACCCTGTTTGTACAGCTACAGACCCATAGGGTCCATTTTGTTACTATATTGTTTAGCTGGGGACTCCCTGGAACTCCCTCAAGGACCCCTGGGGGTCCACGGACCGCACTTTGAGAACCACTGCAGTGCAGGACCTCTACTATATGTTCTCTAACAGGTCCAGAATCTGTATTGACCAGTATTTTCCTATAAATACGTAAGTGGGTCAGTGACGTGACGCCCCAAAAAACATGTTTTTTTAAAAACTTTAAATAGCAGGCATAAAAATTATTTACTTTTGTTCTACTCACTCTCAACTTTATGGAAACACATTTTGTTTTTAGATATTTTATTGGAATCAGACTTTATTGAGCAGTTTGTTGTACTTGTGCCTAAAACCGTCATCTGGTGTGACATGACAATAATTGTTCATAAAATGAAAATGGAGTACACCTTTCTTAAGTTACTCACTTTATCAAAGTCCTTTATCATAACTAACCTGTGATCCACTATAGTTTTGTGAAAATTAATTGAATCTGTATATTTTTTTCATAATCAACACTCTGTGTGAGGCCCATGTTGTCGATCTTTCAACATATTTTAATTTTATTCTGACAAAAACTTTCTTTAAAATTACACAAATATTTGTGACTCTTCCTGATACTATTTTCTATGTAAACCATACACATTTTTTCGGTTTCATCATTAATAAAGGTATGATTTCTCACTATTTGGAATGTCACACCAGATGACTTAGTGTCACACCAGATGACCATATCTTCATGTGTCAAAGCAAACTGTGTTTTAACCTACCTATTAGTGAGTACTGAACTTTACTGATTGATTAAACAATTACCCAGGAAAAACAGCAACAGTAAAATTGCTTTAACATTAAATAACATGGCCTTAATATTTCTGAACAGGATAGTATTGTTGGGCCTTAACATAGGATAACAAAGAATTGTAGTAGTAGATGGATGATGAGGATGTGCACAGGAATGCTACGCACACCTAAGTCTTCTGCCGGCCCACGGCAGAAGGATCTTAAAGAGACAATAAGGTGCATAGCCACACTGGGAGCCAAGGCAACATTTTATTAACACCAATTATTGGAAACAACTCAGCATTCAGGTGTATTACTTTTTTCCGAAGTCTCCTGAACTTGAACACAGCATTTTGAGTTGAACAAATTTATTTACGAATCATGTCGTTACACCACATCTCCACTAGCTAAAGAGTGCTGGGTTGTGCAACTCCGAAAATAGCTGATCTACAAGCTCTCGCAGCACAATGCGTTGAGAGCTTGTAGATCAGCTATTTTCGCTATGTTTGTCTCGGGTCCTACCTTACCTCATTGTCCAGTCCAGTGAGTGAAAGTACAAAAGTATTAGATTAGATTAGAATAGACATTTAGACTGCATTGTACATCAGCCAGTCACATTTGGTGAGGGTATAGACATTTAGACTGTATTGTACATCAGCCAGTCACATTTGGTGAGGGTAGCAAACCGTTTGCCCTGTTGCGGTTCTGCTATGCCACAGACAACTTCCTGCTCTTTGTAGAAAATGCAGTCTCGCCCCTTTGGCCAGACAAAACCATTTTTCATTTTTCCAAGTTGATTCATGCAGTTTATCTCTAGCCCCTCCTTATTAATGGTAACAATCTGCCCCACATATGGCTTTCCCTCATATTTGATTATGACAAACTGTCCTTGTGTGTATTCATCTGAGGAGGTGTCTGAATCCTCAGCTTGGGCCTCTCCAATAGATGCACTTGTGTCCAGCACCTGAGTAGAAGACCTTCAGGAGGAGACATTTAAATGTAATTTATTTGTCAGGTAGATTGTTTTTAGTAGTAAAATGTAATTACTAGCAAGTCCTCAAGTTTGCCAAGTATGTTATACTCACTGAGCTCCGGAAGCTGTTTTGGGCCTGCAGCTGACCTGGGAAGGGGGCAGTTCCGCAGATGGGCCACCACTTAGTTAAGGAAGAAAAGGAATGAATGGATGACATAAGTTACTTTATTGTCATTAAACAGGTACAATTACAGGTATCATAACATTGGCAAAGAGAATGATTTAGTTATACTTACTCATCACTTGTCTTGTCACCTGGCACCTCAGCCCTGGAGACTTGGTCGAACTGTAATTTCCGTGGGTTGTGACAGGTGCAGATCTGAGGAAACTGGCAGAAACAACTCAGGTCTCTGTAAACTATCTTTCCCGGGAAGATAGAAAGAACCTGGTGCGTAGTGCTGATGCCAGTCACTGGACGCACTGATGGAGGGACCATTTCATCCATGTTGGATATCTTCTCTTCTTCGATCCACATGACAGTGACTTTTTCAGAGGACTTCTGTAAATACTCACACAGATCCCTCGGTGTTTGTAGGTCACTGCCTCCGAGGACATACATGTCTGCCTTACGCTTCAGCACCCCTCCCACACCATCAGGTGCGCCCTTTCCATGGGAACGCTCTGAAAAGTTCCAGGTGACCCTCTTGAATCCCCATGTATAAGGAATGCTGCTCATGAGGAAGCAGTTTGTGCGATTCCGGTACTGGGTTGCTGGCCCATCACTGAGGACATGCAGGGTGTCAATTGCATTGTCTTGTTTTCCTCGGAAATCATCAATAACTGGCTTGATGTGTGCCCACACAGCACGCTCATCATGGCGTAAGGACTGTGAAATGGTGGCATAGCACTGGGAGCCACTGACTGAGTAGGCAACTCCGGTATGCACTGTTGCCTGCTGCCTATTGCCACCAAAATGAAACGCCTGAATCTCTGTGTTTAGTTTACATGCATAGTTCTCAGAAAAGTCTATATGCAAGACCATTTCATTGGGTTGGATGCTCTCCTTGATGTGTCTGAACTGCTTCACCTGATGAAGCCAGTTGAGCTGATGACTTGCAATCGCACTGAGCCTCTGGTTGAACACATCAGTGAGTTCTCCATGTTTGTGTATTTTGGAAATAATAAAATCACATTTTCTGTACCACCCATTTTCTGTTGTCAAGTGTCTTATATTAACTGCTTATAACGGATAGTTATTATAAAGTGTTACCACAATATAAGGTTTAGGTTTCTGTGAAGGGGTTTCTGCTCTGTCTGATGAATTTGCTGTATCACCGAATGAAGCTAAATTAAATTATGTAAAAATGTTTAAAACGTTGTTTTAAACATGTTAAAATGTTTTAAATGGACAAAGGAAACATGGGACTTGTTATTTATTGTTATGTCTGTAGGAAAATACAGTATATATCATCTGGTGTGACAATCAAGTCATCTGGCGTGACAAGCAGATATGTCACACCAGATGACGAAGTGTCACACCAGATGACGTTTTCTGCATTTAGGACTACCTTGAGGCTACCAGGTACACATTAGCATGCTAACAACATGCTAGCTATAACAAAACAACCTAGATTTACATGTAATTATGACCAAAGTTTCAAATAACTTTTGCTTTATTAATGAAAAAGGTGTCACACCAGATGACATCCAGAAGTGCCACACTTGTCAAAGTTTCAACAAGATGGCATTTCATGAAAATGTTAAAATCATAACTCACCTCAGACACCTGTCTTGCAGTTGTGCTGGGAGTGCTGAATAGCCTTACAGAAGAAGGACCTCTCTAGCCCAGTAGGTGTCCAAATTATTGCCTGTTTAATTTTTCCAAACTAGTGTCACACCAGATGATTTTGGTTTGGGGGACAAAATCTTTTTGATCAGAAATGACTGAAAACATTATGCTTGGACTTTGAAAAGATATAGGCTCACAAATAGACATTTTTTTTGCCTAAATTCATTTTTAAATGAATTTTAGCAATTCTTTTTCTTAGTTTTATTCAAGTTCCCACTTTGAGAAACAAGGTCGGGACAGTCACACCAGATGACATTTACCATGTTTGGTTGAAGATTCTGAAGAAATGAGGAATGAAATGTTTTAATCTTGAGTAAGTTCACATAAAGCTTAATGTCCTGCACAATATTCAGAAGGTTTTTGACAAATATATGTTTTATTTATACATGTTTGACACCGAGGACAGCGAAAACGCTACGTCACGTCACCCACCCAAATATAAATAACGACTAATATAAATAACGACTATTATTTGGGGACACTTGTTAAGAAATTCAGCATTGAGCTTCACCCAGTTGAAGGCTGCTCAGATGGTTCTGATGAGGGTTTCAGGAGGAGCAGTATAGGATTTAAGTTTCTTGTTGAATGGACACCTCAACACATACTGTATAGCCGGGGCTGGAACTTGGGACCTTCCGTTTCATAGGCAGCCTTGCCTCTTTACCCTGCTCTTTACCCATTCAACTATAGCCTGCCCAAATAAATATAATGTAAATCCTGTATGATAAAATGTCTACATGCAGGTGGTTTATTAATCCACACATGCCTTACAGCTGGAGTAGTGAGAGTCTAGTGTGAGTCTTGATCTGCCCCTGACCCTATAGTCAACAAACAACAGGGTAGATAGGCACACAGAGTGCAAAGAGAACATTGTATTGCTTCAAAGAAACTGGGATAACAGACATAGCATCTGTCTAAACAACCTGCTATCTAACTAACATTCTTGACATTTTGTGTATTGGTGATAAGACATCCCAGTTTGACTGGGATTGTCCCAGTTTCAGGCTGGGTGTCCTGAGTCCCAACAAAATATCTAAAAAAAATGTCCTATAGTTTTCATAATTCCCTGTCAAATCGTCCCAGTTTTCACCACAATTAAAATAGGGGTAATAATAATATTATCAAGCTACTTGCTTTCAGCACTTACCGTACTGTACATAGACATTTATAATTTTTTGTCCCACCCATTATTACCTAACCATCATCCATGGTGTTGAAAAGTCACTAAAGGTCAGTCCACTCCACACCAATACAACTCCTTGCAACTGCCATTGGCAGGGGCGTCACAAGGGGGGGGGGGGGGGGAAGTGGGACTAGGGCCCAAGGTGGAGGGGCCTTAATTATTTTATAATTGAAAAATAGCAGCTCACAGCGCAGCACTCGGTGCCGCGCTGTGAGCTTGTAGATCTGCTATTTTTGAAAAGTCGTGAAAATGTGTGCAAATCTTTAAATATATGTATTTTTAAGCAAACATTTGTAACTCAAATTTTGCTTCTGGGGGACAACAGTCCCTGGAACTAAATATTTTGAGATGGGGTCCGTGGCCAAATACATCTCATTTTGGGGGTCCTTCACATGAAAATGTTTGAGTACCACTGACATAGAAACATAGGTTTTTCAAAAAACCATAGAAGGATTTGAAATATTCAAAGACTTGCACAATTCTTCACATTTTTTAAAATAGCAGATATACAAGCTCACGCTGCGAGCTTGTATATCTGCTATTTTTCAATAGTTAAAGTACCCAAGGCCCAGAATTTGCTATGACAAGTAGTTGCATGTTGTAAGGAGTTGCATTGTTGAGGACTGGCCTTAAGAGATTAAATAATTGTCACCCATCCTAATGGAAACACCTTGCATACATGTGTGCACGCTTAATCAACGTTCCTGGTTTGGGGGTTTGAAAATATGGCCCCCTAAATTTGTAGTCAAGCAAAGCAAATACAGTATAAGCGACAAAAACATGTGAACAAGTCACAGACATGTGACAATTAAGAGCACATATCAAGAACCAATGTGGATCAATATATAATATATTAAAGAATATATTCTCAGCACCCATGACCATTACATTGTTAGTAAGCCAGGGGTCCTCAACGTTTAACTGAGAGAGGGAGGAAGTACGGACCCCCACTAAATTGCATGAAATTGTGTTACAAACAAACATTTGTCTACAAAAAGGACTGTGTTGTTTTGTTACATATCATAATTGCTAATAATATGTTGGTTTCTTGTGTATTTTCAGACATAAAATCAATATATAATAATATAATAATTAAATTCATCAAATCCAATTGTGGTCCCAGATCTCCTGTTTAGACAACCTCATCAATAAGTGGTAAGTTTTGTCTCTCTCATAGATTGCACTTTACACACCAGACAATAAACTATAATATTGTTAAATGTTTTCTACTCTCGGAAAGTATATTTTGGATTGTAATGTTTCAATAATGTGTGCACAGCACTTTGTCAGTTGTCGTGCATTGGTCTTTTTTATGAGGTCATCAAAGCATTAGACACCAAACGACATTACCTTTGTCTGGTATGTAACGTAAGAACACACCTTTGATTCATGTTAGAAATGATAATTTACACAATGGTACAAAGATAACGGATGTCCCAAATACTCTGAAGTTGTGAAACCTTGTCTGACTTGTTTGAGAGCACTTGTCACTCACCGATCCAGTCATCTTATCAGGTGTTGAATGGTATTTTATCTGATGAATATCATTCTCTCGAGACAGAGTCTGTAGCTATAGCTGAACAAAGGAAGAGGGACAAACCCCGAGTGGGTGTTCCCTTTTCTTTGACGATGGCTTGCCAGATTGGATGAATATAGCTTGTATGAATAGTCTTCATAGTCATTGGCTTCTGAGCTGGGCTACATTACTGCAGTCAGCTTCAAGAGGATGAATGCCTTGTAACAAATGCTAACCAAAATTATACATTTTTATAATTTATTTGTAACATTTTATAAACTTCAAGAGGGTGAAGGCCTTGTGGCAAATGCTAATTACTCCCCCCCCCTTTTTTTCTTTTTACAAAATGACAACACATCTGATGAAGAAATAGCACATTTATTACAGTTTATTCACCAAAAATAATAATTCAACTTTTACAAATGTTTACATTATTTAAAAAAAAAAGGATCCTGAAGGAATGGGACTGTAAGATAGCAGTCCAATATGCAATGTTATTTGGTGTTTAGGCGCCAAAGAGACAAATAAGTATAAATAACGTTATATGATCACATATAAAAGCATGCTTGGTCCTCATTTCAACCATCACTTAGGTATAATGTCTTTAAAACACAACAAACAGGCCAATGAATTGAGTATTCTGTCTTGGAATGTTGAAAACTTCACTTGAGCGTCTATTTCTTTTTAATATTCTCTAATCCAAAGAAAACAAGCCTGGCTCCAGTTGAACTGGCTATGCAAACAAAGGAACCCCCCCCCCCCCCTCCCCCCCCAAACAAGAACGAAAGAAAGAAATTACACAGGAAACAAAAGAGTGAAATGAGTTGAGAGCAGAGATAGAAGATGAAGATGGTGGTGAGACAGTGGCTTGTTCCCACAAACCAATTTTGTTCCCTCGTCTGTCTCAGCAAATAACCAAACGTGCTTATCCTTTCTGTCACTGACTTAAATACTGAAAGGATGCAAGCAGTACTGTAAAACTACAAATTCACATTATTATTCACATAAACTATGATACACATACCTTTTATCTGGTTTTCACAAGAGTATATAAATACAAGAAAGTGTTTAGAACATGAACCTTTCATGTCACTCGTTTTCATGTCCACAAAGCAAAACAAAAAACCTACAGACTTTACTTATATGGGACATGGGGAAATACAGAGTGGGACTTTGGCACTGCATATACCTCCCTGGGGTACAGAAGCTGCTCACTGCTGAGCCAGATATTGACGGCTTTAGTGGTTACATTCTAAACACAATAGCCGTTTGAGCACAAATATAAAATAAAAATAAAAAATCACTGAAATATAATTCCTCGTGATATGTGTAACATCTCTCTTGCACAGATGTTGGTAAGAGGGAAATTTGATACAAAAGTATTTGGATATTACCCAGAAAGGTGCAAAATCCTATGAGTAACAACAATACAAAAATAATACAAAGCCTTCTTCTGTTTGCTGACGCTCATTCTAATAATCCGTCCCTTCCTCTACAACCTGTTCCTCTTCATGGTAACCTTGATAACCCTCGTCTTGGAAGTCTGGGATGAACTCGCGGGCTCCGCCATCTCCATTCTGGTCTTCTCCTTCTGCACCCTCACCGCCTTTGGGACAGTACTTGGCATCATAGATCTGCCTGCCCAGGCCGAAGTTCTGGCCACTCTGACTGGCTCCCTGGTTGGACCCCATCTGCAGGGACATGGTGCTGTTGTCACATTTGTCTGTGCCCAGCTTCTGGTCGTAGATGGCACGCCTCGTCCCTGGGGCTGTCATTCCAGCCTGGCGGAAAAGGGAAAGAGAGCGAGAGATATTTTAGACCTTTAGCACCTCTCTGACAAGTCATTGTGATAACCTTAGACACACCCTAACCCAACTTCTGAACACAAGGTCATATCTAGGTCTGGAGATTCTCAGCATTGACACTGATTTGTCACTGAACACAGCACTGGAACTAAATCCAGCTGGATTCTAGGCCAAAGAGATTGGATGTCAACTTTGCTTTGTTGGGGAAAATCCAGCAGGCTGTTGGAAGACTAAATACAAAACTGTTTAATCATAACAGGGCTCAAGAATAAACCATGCTTGGCCATGGTTGTCTGTGCTGTCCTGAATAAAGCATAAGTTTCACTATGCTCAGAGAAAATTATATTAAAACCTACAATCCAGGACTTATTTTAATGAATACATTTGTATTTTAACCAATCTGTATAGTATGAATATGAGGAAGAATAGGATAGGATAGACATTTATTGATCCAATGATCCCACAAGGGAAATTGAACTGACATAGGAAAATATATGTATTTTTATGCCTTTATTGATAGGATAGTAGGTTGACAAGAAATGGGGAGAGCGATGGAGAGTGACATCAAGGATTGTTAATATAGGAAGATACACCATCCCAATTGGAGCCAGTGACTAGAGGCGACATGGTACACAAATCCTTCAAAGTGTGCACCAGCGTCTGACAGAAATCTCACGCACGTCCTATGTTTACTGGTGCTAGATCCTGTGAGAGTGTGCTGCTAGGTCAGATAAAGGTCAATAATAAAGTAAACCTTCTCTCTGAAAAAAGCCATTTTAGTATGAACGTTTTGGAAATATTAGGTGACTTATGACGATCGGGTCCAATATTTAGTTCAGTGACCATAGGGATAAAGAATGGCCTCAGGCCATAATGTGTTAATGCTCTTTAGGTTTTGTGGAAAGCATTTTTAATCGTCTTGTTGAAATGTGCTACAAACATGCCTTGCCAATGCAGTCAGTGTGGAGACGTGGCTGTGTTTGATGGCAATTGCCTGGTTACACAGCCCTCAACCGCGATTCTCACCCAGAAACTCTGGTATCAAGTGCTCGGTGACCAAAGGAGCAAGACAGGGTGAACATTGGTCCAACTATTTCTGAAGCAATGTTTGAGCATCACAGTTGTTGTGATGTGGAAGGGGCGGTGTAGTGCGACATCTAGAGGCTGAATGTTATCTACAAACATGCTTTAACCTTTTTTGCCTCTTTGTTTGTTAGCATTGTTAGTATTCCTAATAGAATAGAAAAACCTATTGTTGTCAGCGAAGAATGCTAACAAGCCAATCTAGTAGTTAACCATTGAGTATTGACCATTGACAAACAACTAATGCATTCCAGTACCTGGCTAGCCCCCTTGTTGGTGCCCATTTGCAGGCTAATGGTGGAGTTGTCCATGGGCGGCAGGATGTGAGCTTTAGGGTCATACAAGTGCCTCCTGGTGCCATATGCGTTCATACCTGCCTGGCTTGCACATTTGTTGGTCCCCATCTAATGGTAGAAGTGAGAAGATACATGAATCGGTTAAAGAATTACAACAATTTAGAATTTTAGCAGACGCTCATAGCCAGAGTGACTTATAAGTGCAAAATCAGAGTAAGTGGAGTAAAGCATGAGCCCTAGTTGGCAAACAACAAGGTAAATAGTCACATAAGAAGAGTGCAAAGAGAACAATGCAGTGCCTTAAATAACCTAGGTAAACAACGACAAACCTAGTATCTGTCTAACATTCTTAAAATGTCTAGGTATCAATAGATGAACAATAGAACCCCTTGAACTGTTTTATGCTTCAATCTACTGTCACACCCACAGCTACAGCAAATCATATTAAACTTTTAAGACAACCAGTAGCATTCTGCCTTATCCTCACTCTTTAGTTTACAGCAATCCTCATATCTCTGTTTGACATGACTTGTTTCATGTGATGGCAACAAACCAGACAGGTTTAGAGAATTAGTGAGAACAATGTACAGGTGTTTACTAAAAGAGTGTGGTGTTGTAGCGTGGGAATGGTTTCGCAAGAGCCAGTGCACCTGTTTAAGCTGGTGAGCAATGAAACTGGCTCAAACTTAAAAATAGTACACACAAAGTCAAATCAAGCTATTATCAATTCAATCAATGGTGTGACAAAAGTGGGATTTACAAATCCTAGATTTGTGTATAAAAGGATTATATTCCAAATAAACAAATAATCTTAATAATATATAAATAATTCTACATTATTCACACAATTCATCCAGTTTTAAATTTAAATGTTTAGTGTTGGTACCTGCAGTCCGATGACACACTGTCCAGCCTTCATCTTCTCCTCATCGAATAACCTCTCCTGCTTGTCAGCATACTTTACACCAATATCTACACGGGGTTGGCAGCCTTTAGTCTTAGCCTGAGGGGGAAACATATAGTGTGTAAAGTTGTAGTGCCGGTTATCCAATAACATGGTCAGTTACCTTGTTAGGTTAAGACATTTCTGTATAGGCTTTGCATTACAATCAACTTAATATACTATGTATAGTATGCAGTTACATATTCAAATATATACCCTATTGTTAGTAAGAAATATAATAAACACATTTTCTATAAAGAATTCATTAATGTCCATAGATAGTCAGAACTACAAACAACGGTAAGATACCGGGACAACTTTGAATCAGAAATACACAGTACATAAGCTGGATCTTTTGCTTTAAAACTAGCCAAAGTAGTGGTTCTGCAAAATCCCTACATGCATTGTCACAATGTGACGCACTGTGAGCTTTAGATCATAGTTGTATTTGTCTTAAAACAAACTATATGGGGCTTCAGTGGTTAAAGCAAATCTGAAACTGAGTCTCACCTTGCCAGCAAGAGCGAGCAGCGTGGTCTGGACCTGTGTCATATTCCCGCTCTCAAAGATGTCGTTGGCCTCAAAGATATCGTTAGCCCTCAGGCCGTACGCTGTGATGGCTTTGATGAAGTTGGTCAGGTTTTCCAGCTGAAAACACACCAGATCTCAACATGAACAATAGCATATGCGAAGGATTTACAGGATTTGATTTAGGAGCAACAAGATTCTGCTTCTGTTTGGACACTGTCTTCATTTCCGGACCAAAAGATGAAAGCTGTATTTCCTGGATACATGTGACAGAAAATGCAATTATAAGCATGTTATAATCATAAAGTGTGTGTGTGTGTGTGTGTGTGTGTGTGTGTGTGTGTGTGTGTGTGTGTGTGTGTGTGTGTGTGTGTGTGTGTGTGTGTGTGTGTGTGTGTGTGCGTGCACGCGCGTGCGTGCGTGCGTGCGTGTGAGAGAAAGAGAGTGAATATGAGTGTGCGTGTGTGTGTGTGTGTGTGTGTGAGTATAGAATTCAACTCAGTCTTCAGCAGAGCCTGCTGTTGGCATCGGTCAGGCTCTAAAAATGCAAACGTACAGCTCAAACAACATAATTATGCTAGTGTGATCATGACCTAGCATGACTAGGTATGACATCTCATCTGGAAAGAACAGATCGAAAACAGATCTGTTGAGTAACTGTCCATGTCAGTGTATAACTAAATGCATTATTAATAAGTGTGTATAAATGTTGATTGTCTTTAAAGGAAACAAATTGTAGATAGATAGATAGATAACTTTATTAAATGAAAGTATGAAAAAGAAAAAAAGACTGTTGTGAACAGAAAATAGTAGTACTTAAAGTCTGTATGGTAATTATGAAGGCAGTGAATTAGAGCAACATGCTTTGAACAAACTTACTTGATGCCAGTTCATGGATGACTGGTTGACCTTTTTCACAGAGCCTGGCTGAAGTTTGTTGATCAGTCTTTGGGAAAGAGAAAGAGAGAGAAAGAAAGATTACTTATAATTTTAGGGGAAGCATTTCAGGTGGAGAAATGGGAGCTTTGGTTATACCGTAACTCTTCAAACAGAGATAAGACATGGTGGGTAGACATTACACACTGTGTGGGAGTGTGACATGTGATGCCCTAAGAACATTACTTACTCGCACAGTATGACACCATTCTTCAGGCCTTTCTGGAAGTCAGGTCCGATGGAACATCCAGTCACATCCTCAATCCAGACCCTCAGCTCCTCCTCCTTCTGGAGGTCATACTTCTGAGCAATCTGATTGGACAGAGAGGTCAATGGTCAGATGTGTTTCACAATCAGACATACAGTAATTAGGGAAAGTCCTTATGCACCAAATGAGAAACATGTTTGTCCCCATATTCATGTATTTTATGTATTAGGGACATGACTTGTTTAATGAGTACACAACATGCATAATACGCACACACAGACAAAAGCCTAATTCATTTAAGGGCTGCATATACACATAACAAGAGTTATATGCATATTTATATAGATATACACATTGAAATTAAACCCAAACTATTGTATGGACGTCCTATTTTAATTATTTATAGAAACCGGTGAGAAGTTGAGCCTTGGTAAGAGAACAAACAATCAACTCAAGAGATGACCAGACAAACCTAATATTTACCCATGACAACATTCGAAATATGCTACCCACAGACCTATATTATGCAGTCACAGTGTATGTCAATACTAGCAGTCAGATGTTTATTGTGACTGGTTTCACGGTCACTCCTAAATTTCACACTTGGACCAAATGAGATATATTATGTCTCAGTGGTGTTTTCCTTTAAACTTCTACCTTCATGGGGTGACATTGACATGGTGTGACCTAAAGCACGCACACACACAACTACATCCTGTTGAGTAAACTACTTCATTCTCTCCTGAAGCCCAGGGAAGGGGTGGGTTCAGTTTTATGTGATTTAACACACACTGACTCTCCTGTGAGGCTTGTTATTAGCTTTAGGAGCAATGCTCTGATTTAGAAACTTTACAATCAATTACACGTGTGTGAAAGGCACATTAAATTGGCCTCCAAAGGGTAAACTGTGTGCATGCAATGATGGATAGGCCAGTTTTTCAGCAGGAAAGCATTTCTGAACCATGTGTAAAAATATAAATAGATAAAGAAGTAAATAAATACAAATCACTCTATAAAACTTAAGCAGCTGGCCTGCTGAGGTATTATACTCCTTTGATGAGTGAAATACAGGCAACACAGTTTAAGAAAAGTTGAGTGAACACAAACCAAGAGGCAATGTGCCACTAACCAAACCACAGAGTACCATACTATATACAGTACATGTCGCTTGTAGTCCAATGACAGTGGATTGTACTTCTAAGGAATGTCTGTCCGTCCTCTAATTACATTTGCTTCATACAGTTATCCACATGTTAAAATAACACTGGTTCTAGTCTATAGTTTAATTGCCCTTAAGGCGTTTTAGAGATGTAATTTAGAGGGACAGGCTGAACTCAAGGAATTTATCCTCAAGGAATTTGTCTTGTGGTGCTTGAATAAAAGAGCTGAATAGGGCAGCAGTTAGGGCACTGTATTCATCCAGTGGATGAAAAGGGACGATGAAAATACTCTAAGGTTTTGCCAACTACAGCTAGCGTAGTTTGAATTCTTTCGATTATTTCCCTAGCCATGGGTCGGGAGCCCTTTGTAGGTCACAGACACATTAATTGGGTTGTGAGTAAATAACACTCTTTTTTTGTGTATCCTACATTTTTTTAAGGGAACAGAAATCAAAGGGGGAAAAAAAGTGATTGTAGTGAAAATAGACGATCTACAAGCTCAAAAGTTCGTAACATGTCACATTGCCAGTGTTGTGAGCTTGTAGATCGGGTATTCATTAGTTTGGGTCCCAGGAAGACATCAAAATTCTCTTTTAGGTCTCGAGCAGCTAAAAGGTATGGAGGACTATGTCTGTGTAGAATGCTGTCAGCTATTTGCCGCATCCTCAAGCCTTGAGCCGAGAGGAAGGAAAAGTGCTAATCCTTGAATGCCTCACATTTCACAGAGGAGGCGACGTCACCAGTGGCAGGAAATACCAGTCAGCTCAACATCTCCATAACTCGCTCCTCAAGGAGGACATAATGCTAACTGAGTGAATCAACACCCATTCTTTACCACCCAGGCCCAGCACACTTTGTTCTGTAGACCTGCAGAGATGTGGGGAGGGGACAGGACCCTCTCTCTCTCCCTGCCATACAAGGGCATGCAGAGGAATGCAAATGGAACTATAAATCAGCTGATGCTGGGCTAAAGGCACCTTGGTATGTATGTATGTGTCAGAGAGTAGACTCACTGATTGAAATGCATAGGCACTGCAGCCAGTTCAGCAGTCATAAGTTATTCTAGTTATGACACTGTAATAGGGCCTCTGCAGATTGCTCTGTGTGACTGAATTCCCCCCTTGGGATAATAAAGGTATCTATCTATCTATCTATCTATCTATCTATCTATCTATTGCCAACAACTACTGTAGTATATACCTCCTATTTGCACCTTATGTTGCACCCATTGATTATCAATATACTTAAGGGACAGGACTGTGATGATGGTGGTCGGAATTTCAACTCACTCACTTTGTTATGATAAAAAAATAAATTAAAAAAATCATTGAAAGTCTATACATACACACATGACACTTTTATCAATGTCTTTTTAAAGACATTGAGAAAATAAAGTCAGAGCTGCTCACTTCCTTAGTTTTCTGGCAGATGTTATTGGTATCATTCAACACTGCTGTAGGCCTGCACGCACACAGTCTGTGCTTGAAAGAGCACCATCTCCAGCATCAACAGTGGAATTTTAAGTGGATACGGCTGATGCGGGCAGGTCCAAATAAACAAGGTGTTTTATAACTATGCCGAGGCTGCTGTATGTTGCACATTCCCAACTAGTTGGCCATTCTGACCCAAGCTGCACTTTTAGGCATTGGTTCTCAAAGTGGTCGGATTTCCAGGGGGTCCCCATCTAAATGATGGTTAGGAACCAAATGAACGCTTGTACACTGCAGAGAGTGTACAAATGGAACCAAATGGACGTTACTCAAAGTTAAATTAACATTACATACAATACAATTGGGGTCTCAGAGATATATAGAAATACAATTAAATGGGGTTCGTATTATATAGCCTAATGCATGTCAAACCGGGGGTCTGGTAATCACTGCTAGAGCCGTATAGGCTTTAGTTCAAATCTTCTCTTGTGGGGGTCCCTGGCATATCTTTTCAAATGGGGGTCCGCGGGCTAATAAGTCACAAGTGTCAATTTTACATGAAAAAGTTTGAGAACCACTGATGTAACATGAGTGGAGCAGAGAAAGGTAAAGGCCGCTTTAGCACAGACAGTAGAGACTGAGCAATGGAGCGGAACGGCCACATCGGACCTTGGACAAAGGATGGATGACGAATAAGGCCTACATTATGTCCTAATGCGGATCATAACGCAACGAGCTGCATGCTTTGCTTGGGAAAACATAACAATAAAAGGGAGAACATTTTTGCGACCAGGACTACCGGTAGTTATTTTGCCCAAAGGAGGGACAACGCCCATAGACAACTTTTTTTTTGTGCGTGTCCTCCTATAGCAGCACTTAAACCATGCCTTTCTCATTACAAAACTTCCAATAGGCGATATGCTCCAAAAGTGGAAAACACGTTAAATAATGTACCATATGGCAAACTTAATCTCAAATCCCAAATAATAAAAACAAAAAACATTTAATGTAACTGCAGTCAACACCCCCTTTTGTAACCTGTGATTAGAAAAGCCGTCCGAAGTCGCATACCTTTATGTATAAACACTTAAACTACCCAACTTGTGATAAAGCATTTTATTACATTAGTACGACTATTTCCATTGATTTCACGTACCTTGTTTTTGACCTCCGCAGAGAACCCGTAGGCAGGACCTTTGTTAAAACCAGACATTGTTGATACGACTCGTCGACTTCGGGATACTTCACGTGTAATGGGAACCACTTCGAGAACAGAAAATACTGCGCGAAACTGCGTCGTTTGGTTTCTCTTCCAATGAAACCCAGGCTAGTGAAAGTGAACTAAATACTTCCTCTCTCTCCTGCGGGCCACCAATTAGAACGCTCCCACGCTGCAACGCTTCGTTAATCGATTCGAGGCTCCACCTTTTTCCCCTTTTCTCCCCGAGGTCGTGATTGATATCAAAAACTCCTTATATGGAATGAAACTCCCAAATTCCTGAATGGGGGGGAGTGCCCCTCCAGGTCCCACCCTACATGCCAGACATGCAGCGGCCCCAGTCGCCTTCCTTGAGTCACTGTCGGGAGAGAAAAAAGAAAAAGAAAAACATGCTAGAACTGCAAAAAGTTCGTGAAGCTACCAGATAGTAATGAGAAACTGAGGTGACGTAATGGTAGACCTGTAGGGCCTGATTTTCAGAATGGATGACGCGCGCGCGCGCGCGCGCACACACACACACACACACACACACACACACACACACACACACACACACACACACACACACTCATTCCAAGGTTTTCTGTACTGCTTTGGAATGATGAGAATGTCTAGAGCACTGAATTAGATTATGAGACCATGGTTGAAAGCTTAATGGATCAGCTTGCATTTTTAGCTACTTCTGGGCAAAGGGGCTGATAATAGGAAACGGCTGGAGGCCAGGGTCAACTCAATGGCATCACTACTACTACATTGCCAATATATTTAATATGCCTTTCCTAAAACCATAGCAATATTATTACGTAGTCCTTCCTGATTGATGTCTGAACACCTGAATAAAAAACAGTAGAAGAAAATACAACTGAGCTAGTCTGAAACTGCATGATGGCAACAAGCGGCCAACCCTCTATTTTCAGTAATCAGCTATACATAGTAGGCTACTTTTGTTTTTTTTCCTTTCAATCCTGAATAAGTACTCTAACTTTAATAAACTACTTTTGTAAAATCAAGAATCACAGAGACAGCTAGAGTATAGGCCCAGGCCTAGCCATATGCCAGTTATGCTTTTATGATACAAATGGTTTCGTACTTTCACATCAGTCATAGTAGTGACCATGTCAATTGCAATGGTTAATTAGAGTATAGCCGATAATCTTTAAAAGCTACTTTTGAACTTTTGGGGACAGGAATAATACCAGTATAGACTCCCTAATCGGGAGATAAGCGACAAACTTTAGAAGGCAATCATTGCTAATCAGCTTTGTGTGATTTTAGGCCAAAATCTGTAGGAGCAGTGTCCAAAAATGTGTTTAGCAAAAATCAGCCTGATGTTGGTGCTAGAAGAGGGCCATGTGAGAAATGAGGGGTGGAGGTTGTGTTTTTCCATCCAAGGAGTGTGTGTGCAAAGTTTGGCATTGATAGGGCCAACGGTGGCAGAGATATGACTAGGGCAAAAGTGTGACGTGACGGACAGAGTGACAGACACACTGACAGACAGCCGGTGGAGCTTTTCATAGTAACTGCGACTTGACGGTCACAATAACTTATAATTGAGTCATTTTCAACATTAATATATAATTAGCGTTGTTGTGTGGAAAACCCCCTTCTGTGTTGCCTGGTAGGCCTAAGGTGATCAGTGACATCATGAAGATGTACTCTTTTTATTTTTATGATGTGTACTCTTTGGCTTGCAGAGTAGGCCTACATCTTAATGATGTCACTGATCACATGACCCCACAATCAACCCTTCAGTTCTAGTCAACACAGAAGGGAGGGACTTTTCTTATTTCCACACAACAACTCTAAGGTATATTAATGACATTCAATGTTGAAAAGGAGTGGTATTCCCATTTAAGTCAATGGGCCTGCTTAGGCTACTTCAGGATATTCTATCACTGGAGAAGAGAAGCCCTCTGTAGTTTAGGCCTACAGAAAGTTCTGACTGATTTTAAGCGGATGGTCAAAGGAGCGCAAAGGGAGCAAGGATGTAAACACCTGTCTTGCTTTTCATACACCCAACATGGACAATTACACCATACAATTGCACACACAATGGCAAGAGTGACTCAGAGTCTGAAACACAGCATTCATGATGTCATGGCGGTAACTCAAGTGGACACATTCACCTCAGAGAGGGAGTAGGCTGGCTACGCCTTGCCTCATCCCCTTGGCTTCGGGCAATGTGAGCATGTGTGAGGGTCTCACAGGTGAGGTAGTTGTAGGCCTACTGATGAGTAGCCTGATAAATCAGTCCGCACATTACCACCTTAGTGTGTGA
Source organism: Nannobrachium achirus (assembly GCF_963921795.1). Taxonomy (NCBI): domain Eukaryota; kingdom Metazoa; phylum Chordata; class Actinopteri; order Myctophiformes; family Myctophidae; genus Nannobrachium; species Nannobrachium achirus. The sequence continues at coordinate 39,338,039 of NC_137814.1, read as the reverse complement.
AGAGTCTGACGCTTGCAGTCAGGCTAACTGATGAGTAATACACCAGCCTGTGATGAAACACGCAGCAACATGCAGAAGGCAGGCAGTGAAATATTTGGAGTCACAGCCAATGAACTGACTTGATTTAAGATCCCCAACCAAAATCAACACTAAAAAAACCACTATACAAGCAGCTTTTCACTGGTTCACAGAAGAAAAAAAATCACACCCGTGTGAACTGAGCGGTGGTTGTGGAGGCTGCGCAACAGCAAAACAAATATAAATATAATAATAAAAATAATAATAAAAAAGATTTAAAAAAGATTAAAAACAAATATAAAAAATAATAATAATAATAATATGGGGGGGGGGGGGGGGGTGCTTGTGTGTGTGACCCCCCCCCCCCCCCCCCCCTCCCCGTGTGTGTGTGTGTGTGTGTGTGTGTTGCAGTTGATTTTCAGGCTAGAAGCAACAGCACCCTCTTTGGTCAACCAGTGGTACTAGGCTACAGACAGACATACATACATACATACATACATACATACATACATTCATATATACACTGATACACACATGGCCGTGCGTGCGTGCGTGCGTACCTGTGCATGCGTGTGCGTGCGTGTTTGTTGCAATTGATGCTCAGGCTAGATTCAACATCAGGCTACAGACACATACACGGATACACACTCCTGCATACACCTCAGGCTACAGACATACACACACGGCCATTCTAAGGAGCGGCGTCACCACCGCTCAAAAAATGAAATGTGTCAATTAATCAATTCGTCCCTTATATCAGGTTTGAAGGGGGTACTTACTCTGAACATGATAAAAAGAACATGCAGGGACACAGTTAAGGACAGTTAATACACTAATTGTTGTATCAAAAAACAAACAAAACAGCAAGTGATTGATTGCATATTTACACAAGTGAACATGTTTGCCTGTTACATCTCAGTCTAAGTTTGCTAAGCCATGATTGGAATGTCTCAATTCTTAGCTAAAACCTCTTATTTGTCACACATACTGAAGTCAGTGTACTCTATAAACAAGAGAACAGCACCTTTTTTTCAACACTACATAAAGCATACCCATAGGCTAAGTGCTCCCCCTTGTGGATGAATCTCTCCATTGTTGGGGGAAAAACAAATCGTTGAACAATGCATGATAGGGACAGACAACACAAACAAACGAAAGCAGCCAGCTCAGTCAGTCAGTCAGTCTGACTGGCTGCATAGACTGAAAAAAAAAACAAAACAAAAAACAAACGTCACAGGGGTTCATGGCTAAATGTTTATCATCAATACATTCACATGACGTAGGCGGTAAAAGGAAAATAGTCAATTGTGCAGAGGATTTAGATCACTTTATTTTCAAACAAGAGATGTTGTTAAACACTGAACAAATAAAGATGCCCTAGTCAAAAAACAAAAAAACTCCTGATTCTTATCATCCATTGTTAGCACTTTCCTTTATTGCGAGCATTGCTGTTGTGCGGGGTTGTCATTGTCTGCAATTTCACCCATACTTAAGAGTAAAAAAAGAGAACGGCGCATATTCCAGATTTTATAATCAAACATGGAATTTGGAATTCTCACACATAAACCTAGATCCAAGGACAGGCGTGTTTTATGCGGAAGCAAATCCAGATTTACCATTTACCAAGGCACATTGGTAGGGATGGAAGGGTCAATGAATGGATGGATGCATGAATGCATGGTTTACACACCATCTGGTCTTGGGCTCATTACTGTCACTTGTGGGCAACAGGTGAATAGAAGAAATAAGGGACTTATGACAATCAGACTTTTGTCAGATGGAAAACGATGTTGCACGCAGCTTTCTCTCCCTCTTCGTTCTACATTGGTTGACACATCACAGACAAATGAGTTTGATAAGAGCGACTGGATATCTGGCGTCTATTATGTACAAACAACTGGAACTTAAGGGTGGTAAAGATCATTCACTATACACACATTTATCAAGTCAATGAAATGACTAACAAGTTGTCAACTTATGTACATGTGCAGGTCTGAACGCTGTACCCTCACTAAGGCTTGATTTGTACTTAATTGTCGCAGGTGTTGTGTGAAAACAGACGATCTACAAGTTTCGCAAAAAATTGAAAGCTTGTAGATCGGCTATGTGGTATGTGACAACTAAGGCAGTTTGAACGTTTCTAAACATCATGTGATGGAATTCCAGAAGGAAATAGACTGAAATGTTTTGTTTTTTTGTACCAATTTGTAGAAGCTATTGAAGGAGTTAGTATCACTCCGCTTAAACCATGTAATTGAATTTTACTCTGAGACATGGACAAATTGAAGCACAGTGGTGACAAGAGAGCGAGAGAGTGGGTGAGGGGTGGAATATGGAATGTTGGTGACCAATCACATTGACCAACCTTAAAAGAAAACAGCATGCCTCTTTTGCATTGCAGAACAGGCCAACAACATTGTGATGCAAACAGGGAAGGAAAAAAAAGCTTGTTTGTTGTTTTTGAACATCTGTTTTGTTACACCTCCCACAAAAAAAACCCTGGTCAAAATAAATAGATGCATACATGGTAAGAAATTTATAATTTAGTCTTTAGATCTCACATAAAGCTTCTCGTAACTGCCAAATATGCGACAGTATTCCACACACTGGGCATGCTTGGCTTTACCTGTGCTAGATGAACTCATTTGAACACCTTTCTTCAAGTTAGTGGCCCAGACTGGACAGCTAAACCCCATCTTCCCTCCAATAATATAGAACCCTGATTTATTTTTCTTAGTAGCTAGAAGGAAGGAAGAAGGATTTATAGTATTGCCATAGTAAACCACAAAGGGCTATGATACATGTACTGTACAGTGGCAAATTTACTCATTTACGATTAGGTAGACCAGATCTTTGAAATACTACAAGCACAGGTATCATAGACAGATTTGAGGTTCCTGTGGATGATACTCTCCAGTTGTCCTTTTTACTTCCTAGAATAGTAGCAGCACTCTACAAGCAGGGCCTCATCATTCCTGTGGCTTTCATTTTGAAAAATAGAACAGAAACAGCCCTTACTTTGACAAACGCAACGTTTTCTTTTATTAAACATCTCTTTTCTCTTTCTATACCAAAACCTCAATAAGATTATCTTTGAAAAGGAGGAGAGGCATGGAGGGAGTTTAGCTGGTCTGGCTTTCCCCAAACTCACAGTGGACAAACAAAATCACAAAGTACTCTCTGTGGAGATGCAGCAAGAAAGGAGTTGAGAGGACAGCCAGCTTCCCAAGCTCCTCAGTCTAGGCAAACATATGGCAGGATGTTCAGTTTGCTTTCATCCCCATGAGGGTCCAACGATATGCACTCTGTCCAGTCATACCAGGTGCCGTTGGTGTCGGAACAACCGTTCACCCCCGACCAATGCTGTGTGTTTATCCTGACTATGTCCTCGTCCGTCACCTCTCGGCTGATGCCCGGCTTATCCACAACCGTGCAGTCCGTCTGCAGAACATGCGTCTTCCTTTTCTCCTTGATGTCGTGTTCCTCTCGTTTCAGGTACTCTGACATGAAGAAGTGTGCACTGGGGGCCTGGACCCCTGAGGAAGTGAGCACATTGCTCTGGAGGTTCAAGTAGGACTGGATGATTTCGTTCCTGGAAAGCTCCTTCCAGTTTGTCTGTTGGAAAGGGTTGGATGTGGTGGCTTGATTGGAAACAGAGGGCTGCTGCTGCACAGAGCTCTCAGTTCTCTGTCTAGACTCAGCAGGGTCAGGCATGAGGGCCTCCTCTGTGTGAGAGGGTTCTTTGTGTACCATAGGTTTGATCTGACCTGTTACAGGGTCAAAGGTTATCCTGCGCTCTTTTAATCGTACAGGCTTAGTCATGTCCTCTATTTTCTGGCCATCTAGGTTGACAGAATAGTCTCTAGACCTGTACTTCTTTCTCCTCTTTCGGTCTGAGGAGGATCCCGCTACTTCTGCATCGAGCTCTGCCCCAGCCACCTCGGGGGACAACAAAGAGGAGGGCATGTGCAGTTCAGAGTTGTGTAGTTGGAGCTGGGGGTGAGAGAGGGGAGGGGAGACTGAAGGGGATTCCAGTGTTGGAGTTGCGTCAGGTGGGGCGCAGTGGGGAGGGGCTTCTGAGGAACTAGCCCAGTGCATTGAAGAAGACTTATGAGGAGGAGGCAGCCCATCACCAAAGGGCGACGGGGCTGGGGAAGTTAAAGGCTGGGACAAGGGCATGGGTGAACCCCTAGAAGACGGGCTTGGGATAGATGTCCCTTTTGGTGCACATGTTGAGGAGCGTTTAGACATCGTTTCCTGCTTCACGCTCCTTGGACTGTTGGTGGTGCCACGGGGACTTTTGGCTTGATAATTCCCCCCTCCTCCGGCACCACCACCACCTCCACCCCCTTCGTCCATTCGGGCATGCTGTTGCATCACAGCAGCCTTGATCAAAATGGAAGTACTAGGTAGTTTGGCCACTCCAGGGGAGCTGGGGCGAGGTTTGACAGCATTGATGGGGATTCTGGGGAGTTTATCGCTTTCAACGTGTTCTGTCCGAGATAGCTCAGGAGACGGCACAACCTCCTTGTCAGGGAGAGCCTCTGGACTGCCTGCGATCCCGTTGGTGGGGGGTGTCGACACAGAGTTATTGTAAGAAGAAATCTTAGAGATTTTGGCTGGTAAGTGAACTCCGCTATCTCGGTTCTCACCCCGACGCTTGCGGCCACTCGATTTCTCTGCTTTGGGTGAATATGTGTTGTGAACATCATTTCTAATTTTGACTTCAGGAAGGCCCTTGACTGGCACAGAACTGTCAGGGGGAGAGGGATCTGTCCTGCAGGGATGGGAACCGCCATTAGTAGAACCAGAGACACTCACAGCTGGCCCCGGCTCTATCAACTTCTGCCAGTTCCGTAAGAGTTTCTTCGCACGCTTGGCAAGGTCTTCATCCTTGGTTTTCTTCCTCACGTCATTGATTAGTTTTCCTAAGCGAGTCTCCTGCATGAATAACATTAAAGAGAGAAGTCAGCCTATGAAACTTAATTAACCACCACACACGCGCGCGCACACACACACACACACACACACACACACACACACACACACACACACAGTCAAGTTACTTACCTCTAGTTCTTCTTTGGTGATGGGAACCTTTTCCAGGTAGGTAATTACTTCTAATACAACCACCATATTGCAAATCTGGATGAAGATAAAGAATATACATTGTTGTGCAATAGACATTACCCACACACACACACACACATCAAATTGTAGCTGGTCTGCGATTTTCATAATGCGACAGACTACAGCAGTAATGTGGTATATTGTAGACATAATTTGTTTGTAATTACTTTTAGTATGAAGATGGTAATATAATGACAATAGAAGTTTTAAACTCATTCTGGGATAGGGTGTTCACTTCAAACATCCTTAAAGTGCTTTCTTGAAACATATTTGACTAAGAGAAGTCTGCAAGCGAGCGAGCTTGCTCACTCGCTTGAGAACCAAAGCGACGTTTAAAAGTGGAGGCTGACAACTGTCAACTCAAGGGAACCATTTTACCCTTTGACAGCAGCAGGAATTAATTGAAAAGTAAAAAGTAAATGCGTTGCGTTTTGGATTTACTTGAGTACAGTGCTCACTGCTAAGAAAGTCAGGCGTTGTGAGTGATGCATGTACGCTTGGCTGCTAACGTTTACGTTCAACTTGGAAAGGGAAACTCCGGCTACTTCCTGAAAGGTAGCTAGCGTTTTAACAACTAGCACCTGCCACGATCACTCCCGTCAGTGTGAGCATATCTCTGAACCAGCAAAGGCAACGTTCCTGGGTCAATGACGAGGACTTTAGTGGGACATAATGTGTACAGCGCAGAACACACAGCACGTTAACGTGCGCATGAGACTTAACGCCACACGAACTTGTTCCTTTCCAGAAAATAGGCCAATCCCTCCTCAGTGAGTTGGCTAAGCTAACAGCTAGCAGGCTCAGATGCCAAGGTAGCGTCAATGACGTCACAAACAACCTGGAAGTGTGTGTACCAAGTGTCGCTGGACAAAATGACATTATTTGAACAGCATAAGTACACCCTTTCAGCTAGAAATTCGTCACTTTTTGACGAGCAAACGGCTCTTGCGATTAAGTACAAAGGGTTGTCTTAATAACTTGACATTGGGTCCCGTGAATCTGAAGCACTTCCGCTTAGATGACGCTTACTTATGACATAACTGTCGATTCCTCCATACGTTTACCCAAGCTAGCGGGCTAACAGCTTTAGCTAACGCTGGATAAGCTGTCAACTCAAGACCCCCAGTCGTCGCTCCGCAACTTGAAAGAAAACATGTGGTGAGTCCTCGTGAAACTGCCAGCGCGGAGAAAACAGTCACTTCTTTTGGTCAACATTGTACACGTTGCAAGGTTAAACGACCCGGTGAAGTTTGCCGATAAAAGCAGGTAAACAAGCTAACGTTGGCTATATTTGTTTACCTGCTTTTTTAACACCGCGGCTAGCGCTAGCTAACGGGGCTCAGCTCCACTCACATTGCTGTGACTGTCGATGGCCTGCAGCAGCCGGTCTCTCATCTGCTGCGGAGTTGCGGAGGCCGTTGTCATTGCCCGTTCGGTGTCCGTCCGGCGGATGGTTGGGAGGAATCCTCCTTAAATAAAGCGAACGCTGGCTCACTGGCTGATGACACTCAGACGCCCTCAATGAGATGTGCTACCAGGCGCCACAACTGCATATTCTCCCCCCCCGTCGTCGCTGTGTGTGCGCTATAAGGTTGGTTAGATGTCACATGGAGTCGGGTGTGTGTGCCGTTGCTGTGCCGCTGACTGCTGCCTGCTCGGCGCCCTGCTCTCTGACTACCAGAGGCTGGTTCACAACGCACGGCCTCCTGCTGCATTCTGGGATGCAATTAATTGGCTTGACGTCTGCGCGTCGTACTAGACCACTACGTGTAAACACAGACCATAGAGCGACGGTGGTTCTCAAACTTTCCAATTTCAATCAATGTCTCCCCTTAACTCTGACAGTGTACAAATGGAACCAAATGAACAGTCAAACATGTATCATGGGTCAATTTAGACCCCCCTAAACTAAGGAACCCACAGAGTCCCTGGAATCCACTTTGATAACCACTGCCATAGAGCAGTCTGTGGTTCTCAAACTTTTTCATGTCAAGGGGCCCCCCCATATTGACACTTATTAGCCCACGGACGCCCCATTTGAAAAGATATGCCAGGGACCCTCATATATAAAGAGATTTATTTTTTTACAGCTCTAGCAGTGATTCCCAACCATTTTATTTCAAGGACCCCCAGTTTGACCTGCATTGTAGGCTATGGACCCCCATTTAATGGTATTTCTATCTCTGAGACCCCAATTTATATTGTAAAATCAATTTTAATGGGTCCATGTGGTTCCATTTGTACAGAGTTACACCCATAAGGGTCCATTTGGATCCTAACTATCATTTAGCTGGGGACCCCCTGGAACTCCCTCAAGGATACCGAACCCCACTTTGAGAACCAATGTCGTAGACAGTAAACACAGACCTGCTGCCCACCAACATGTCCATTAAATGCTGAAAACCTATTGAGTTTACAAATGTAATTTGGTTATTTGTTCACTCCCCAAGTTACAAATGACTGTAACACAATTACTGTATTTTTAGATTATATTTTTTGTGTTTGTGTAGTATCCTATATTGTTAGGCTGGTAAACCGATTTTCATATGAGACTGTGGACAGTTGTTAATGAATTCTTGTTGCAATGTTTATATTTAGGCATTTATTGTTTTTATTTATTTATTATGCATCCTGCAGCCTCAGATCTTTGGGCAAAGCACTGCTGGTCATTCCAAAGTGTTGCTTGAACAGAAGGTGACCGTGCTTTTGCAATCAGAGCTCAGACACTTCAATGCCCTGCCCGAGGAGATCAGGTTTGAGTCTGTGCCCAGTGTCCTGTTTAAAATGCAGAGTTGAAGCATTACATTTAGTTTGACTTGGTTCCACAGATAAATATTGTGAAAATAGTCGATCTACATAAGCTCACAACGAGGTGTGAGCTTGTAGATCAGCTATTTTCACAATTTATACCTCTTTCTTTGGTAATATTTGACAATTGCAAGCTGTTGGTTACATGGTATTATATCTTTGAGCCAGTATAACATTTCTGATACATACAGGTCAAATCAAAGTTCCATATCAAATAATCTTTCAGGTATATTTAATCTCATTTGATTTCATTTACAAATAGTAATGCAAAGATACAAAGACACAAGCTTTCACACAAGAAAAATACATTAGTTACGATTTGAATAGAAGCTTATTTCATCCTTAATATAGCACACATATACAGCCAACTTGTTTTGTTTTTTGTTTGTTTTTTATCCTTTTCTTTTTTTAAATTTTTGGTCAGATTTGACATTTAGAAGTAGAAAAAAAAACACAATTTGAAGAACAATATTTGATCCATTCGTTTTAAAGGGTTAGCTCAAAAGTACAGGGTTACCAAGCTGTGCTGCAGAATGCTAGATTTTGCATATTTGATGAACATTGTTTCCTTTTGCTGTGAGTACACTAGCGATGTAGCATTCTCTGACATTGCAGTCAAATGCACGTGCAATATTTGGAAAAAGTACTGTTCTTAGAAACACATTTTACAATTTAGCTGCCATTGTATGAGGCTTGAACCAGCAGTGTGGCCCGTCCTCATAATGCACACAAAGGACCCAATGTTGTTTGTCCTAAGCGGTTACTCTGAGTGATCACATGTAATAAACTATGAGACCATTTCATGTTTGTGGTTGAGTTTCCCTTTTTATGTTGCTGTGCCACCAAGATAGATTATACATATGGATCTATAGGCTGACAGAGCTGGGTTTTGATATCTGCCATTTCATCTAACGCAGATTATAGTTGCAGAAGACACATACAGCGATACTCACTTCTAGACAATTGTTTTTGACAGGAAACCTAGAGCTAAATACTTGATTAACGCAAAAATATGTCAGGTCGTTTCTTAAGAGACTAGAGTTTTTAAATTCGGTATCATGCAGAAGACCTCCCCCACTGACCCCAAGCATCAGGCAGGAAATATCAAGTACATCTCTGCTGTTATGCTGCAACTGCAAGTAACAATTTAAATAAATCCATTGTAAGCAATGTTTTGGCAACTTCATATGGTATGTAGCTAAATTATTTAAAATATAATAATAAAAGATGTTGCTATAACATGAAAGCCCCATAGGGACCTTGCAAATTGAGCTTTTAGTTCACCTGTTGCTTCCGCACTGAACGTGAGGAAAAAGTAGTGTCATGACAGATTTACTGTAAAAACAAATTATGTGGAATGAAGGTTGTATGTCTCATTCCACTCTCTCATTCAAAATAGATACATTTTTTTTTCACGTTTGGATACTAATCAGCTGTCACTAGGAAATGAACAAATACAATTAATTTTGGTACAGTGAAATCCTGCAAGTCTAATAAACCATGGGCTTCCAGCAATAAGTCTGCATGTTGAATGTCAAATGGATACATTTCTTATCGAAAAACTATAGGAAAACAGCAATCGCCTATAATTAACACTGAGGATCTTTTCTGGACAGATTGAAATTACACAAGTGATATAGAATTACATTTAGAAAATGACATTCTGTAATATAGTCAAACAAAACAAAAATAATAATTTACACTGCAAGTGGTTTATATGTTTTCAGTATTCAACTATGCTGAAGCATTTAGTATGGCAGCGGGGCATTCAAAATTGCTCTGCTCTTTGTAAACGGTCTGTAAACTCTGGCATACAGTAATACCAATGACACATTGGTGCATAAAAAAAGGTGGCAGTAACAAGACAACACATCCGCGTTGCTTATGCTATTACAAAAAGTTAAACAAAGAAGCACCGTTAACAGATAAAAGGGGTCTTTCGTATGTATTAAATAACTCTAATCACCAGGAATCTATGGCGGAAAGGGGGGGCAATATCACGATTGCATTTTGCGGTACATAAATTCTCAGTGCGTATTCTCACTTAAACATCAGGATCACATGAAGCACAAAAAACGTTCCTACTAAAAGCAATATAAACAGCTAGATACAATATTGTCATGACATAATCAAATTCTGTGGGTGTTGTAGTACAGCACATAAGCACATACTATATTACAGTGAAAAATGTAAGTACCAATGGATTGCATCTACATGTGCATAAAAGGCAGATTAACATATATCTGGTGCTTCCAGGTTTGACTTGCCAGTTCAATTAATATATTATGCTTAATCAAAGAGACAGAGGACAGCTTTATCAAACATGAAAAACGGAACACATAAGACACAATTTAGCATAACTCACCATTCACTCTTAGCTTAAGTACATTATGTTTTTTTTTTTTTTTGCATTAAGTCACTTAAAACAAAAGGTGTTTACCATACAATACAGGGAAAAAAAGCCAAGCAAAACGGGGAAATATAAGCCTTGAACTTCATGCTGTCACAACGGAATTTTAAAGATTTACACACAGAAACCTCTTTAGTGCTGCTATAGAAACAGATAAGAAAATATAGGTAACAGATGAGAAGAAAATGCATTACCAAATCAACTGTAGTGAAGTAAAAACCTTCAGGTCAATAAAAGAGGAAAAAAGGAGTTGCATGCTTCAGTAACTCAGTGATCTGTTTACATTAATCATAAGGATACTGGTTGGAATAACGGAGGAATATGCTGGCACAGGATACATGGGATATACTGGACAGAGCATTGTAGTCAACACATTGCAGCTATAGAGACAGCCCAGTAGTGTACATCATCTTTCTAAAGATGTTTTAATGTGTTGAAAGCACAAAACTATTCATACTCCTTTAAATTAGGGGCATTTGTTTTATTTTAATAAAGGACTTAATTATTAATAACATTTATTTGAGATTGTATGATTTGTACTGCATCAGAAAAGTTTACACTTTACAGCTGAGATATAATATACTGCTAAAAAGAATTAAGGTGAGACTGTGATCCATTGTTTTGAGCAGTATTCATGAATACTGCTCAAATACAGTATTCTAGTATCATTAGCTCATGAATACTGCTCAAAAACATTAGGTGATCAAACTGCTATATATTTCATCTGTTGAGTATTTATCGTGCTCAATTGATATATTGACCAATTATTTTACTTTTTTGAGGCATCTGCAATTAAGCAGCCGATGTGTCCCCATTTTCAACCTGGCTTCCCTATTTTGCCCATGGCATTAAAGGCAAAAATGTATTTATCTTTTTTTTGGTATAAATGGCGATTCTACTGGATCACGACACGTGATATTGTAGATCACCTTTTTGGGGATCAAGTAGTTAAATAAAATGTTCAGTTAATAATATGTATTTTATTTTTAATTGTTTGCTTGTTCATTGTATAGGCTAATTAAAGTTAAATGTTCTATTTCATATATTTTGGTTTAATATACTTAATTAAAAAATATCGGTCAAAATGATTTGTTAATTTGTATTTATTTGTTTGATTATAATGTAACTATAATCAAATAATTAACTTAAAAAATTTTCAAATTGATTTCAAGATTTTGCACTTTGTTTTGGACAAAATATCAGAAAATCAGTAACCAGTGGTCTAGGACTCTCCAAACTCTGGATCGCATCGGACCCAAAAATCTGACATCGGTTGGGCTCTATATTTATTTGTGACAGTCCATTTGATAGGCATGAATTTGTTGACGTTGTTTGTAAACATGCTTCCCAAGACAGGAAAAGCTACACAGGACATACTGTAAACTGTCAACTACACTGTCTCTGCTGATCTCTAGAGGCATAAAAAGTTTTGATTGGCTTTCCATAATTGAGGAGAAACTGTAACAGTATTAGATAACAAAAATAATCACTGATTAAGTAAAAACGCATTTCTTAAATAGACTATCTATATGATCTTCCAAAAAATATGCTTTCTTTTAGATAATTATTAATTGTATATATTATTATATTTTTAAGAAGGCAAGTCTGACCAAATATAGGGGGAAACAGGTCCAGTGCACATAACAGTCGCAGGAGGTTGAGAAACAGGCCAACTTGACAAAGACACTGAAGAGGGTACTGTAGGAGCACATGACCAAGACACACACACACACACGCACAGATACGCCATACTAACGTAGAAGAAGCACACCCCCTTTGACTTTAAAGTGTAGTGAAGTATGGGATAGAGTTGTTGATGTTGTTATTTGGTCCTACGTTAAACAATAGTTAGAAGCTGGACACAGAGAAGATGAAGAGATGGAGACAATATATTCTATATGTGTGGCCTAAATACATTCTGGTTGTATCTACACTGTTCTAATATAGAGGCAGTTCAACTGTCTTGGAAAATAAAACTATTTTAGCAATACTGAACTCACATCTATGGGAGTTACACAGGGGAGAGCTTTGATGCTGCAGCACCCCTCATTCTTCTTCTCTTATGACTTACAAGTTAAGCTTACACACTGGCTTCCACTATGTACGTCAAGAGTACATGTGTCTGCAGTACCTCATAATCCAAAATAAGTTACTTCAGTTTTGCATAGATATCATTACGCAAAATTGAATCATGTACTGTACATTTGAAATATAAAAGCAAGACCATAAACATCTTATTTCACAAAAAAAGAAAAAAAGTTTCTCTGTTCTTTTTAAATGAACGCCTTAATTTGTTCCTTTCATCCATTCAAAATTCACTTGCATTATTATGAGTATGATTTAAATAGTGAAAATGACAGACAATGGATGAAGACCAGCACATCTTGGAAATGCATCTACATAAAAGTAACTGCTTGAATTATATAGGCCAAACCACATTCATAAAAGTAACAATGTTTTAAGATTTGTCCCGACCTGTTGGTTTAAATAACATTCAAATCCTTTTCTGAAAACCGAATGTCAATCTATTAAGGCAAAAACAGGTAATCACAGTGCTTAGTGATTTCATGCATAACTGAAAACAGCTGTTTGGACTTGAATTCTGAATTTTGCCACAGCAAATTGACACTTGCTATAAATACTGTTAGTAGAAAAATGAGTGTGATCAATTGTTTTAGGGTGCATTTGTAACGTCGTATCAGGCCTGTGACAAACCACATGGGAAAGGGAAGGATTATCACTCTGAATGATACACGATATGCGAGTGTTGATGAGAACAAGAAGCTTGGCACAGAGAGGGAGATGGGACAAAGAGCCGTTTCCTATGAGTCATCATGATCATCTATGGTGTAGACAGGTGAGATGTACAGTTTGCTCTATAGCCATGGTTTCAGTCAACTGTTAATAAAACTCCTGTCAGCAATCAAATACCATCTTTCTGAAAAGATATAGCGACCAAGCATTCTTCCAGTGCTCCTCTGTGGGATTGGGTTGGGCCATGGGTGTGTGGCAAAGGTGTAGGATGGATATTCTGCACAACCTCTTGGGCCGCGACTCCCTCCTGCGCCCTGGGAGTCTGCCACACTCCTCTTGGATATGGGACCTGGCTCCCTCAGTGCAGCAGGGTTCACACACCTAGGGTGTGTGAGGGTGGCATAGTTTAGAGCCGGTCAAGGCGGAAGGCATCCTCCGTGGCCGGGTCAGTCAGGACCATGTCAGGATCATTGAGCATGTGCAGTCCATCGAGGGTGAGCGGGTCAATCTTCAGATCGTCCAGTGGGAAAGGGGCGTCCATGTCGAAGCTGACATCAGTGGACAGGGAACTGGTCAGCTCCTTGGGCGGGCTGGGTGGAGATTCTCCACTCACTGCAGAGTGAAAGCAAAAACGGGAAGGACATCAGCAGTTTAAATAACCACATGCGTTCCTATTCTGGGCATGTCATATGCATTCGTGAAAATAGGCGAACATTTGGCAAAAATAGTCGATCTACATACATGGGTACAAAAGGGGGATATACATGGGACAACACTGACAGACACAGAGATCTCCATAATATGGGCATCTCGGTTGGATCGGCGGCGCTCTAGTGCATCAAAAATCAATACCTGAAAAAGGTTTGTTGAGTGATTCCACTAAGACACAAATTCTATTAATATCAATGGCCAAAATGTACATCCTACAAACGTGTCTTTGATATGAACTATGTTTCTGAACATTGAGAACTCACTAGCTAGTAGAGCAGCTGTCACAATTATTACATAATCGTCTAATCGCAATTATTTGACATAATCGCAAATATTTGACATAATCGCAAATATTTTGTCATAATCGTCATAATCGTGAATGTTGAAAAATGTTCATACATTTACAAACATTTTCAGAAATAGTGGAAATAGCAGATCTACAAGCTCATGAGCTTGTAGATCGGCTATTTCCACTATCAATGTTATTTTTTAAGTAGAAAGTTGTCAAATATGTCAGTAATTTCTTTGTAAATTATTTAGGTTATGTGTCATATCTACCATGTGCAACTTCAAAGCCTAAAGCCGAACAGAAATGTAATTATCAACGACAAAAACACAATTACATCGTTAATCGCAATTATGTGAGTGACAATGAATCGTCATGTAAAATGTCATATCGTGACAGCCCTGCTAGCTAGCTAGCTAGTTATTTTATTGGAGGGAGCGCCACCTGAGACAGAGTCACAGCACCTGTGAAAATGATGTTGGGGATGTTGCCATGGCTACTGTAGCCCAGCTGCTGGGAGTCCTGCAGGTTGCCATGGCTACCAGTCAACCCCATCATGGCTGCCTGGGAATAGTTGAGCGTGGAGGCCTGGTTGTACAGGCTGTTGGAGTCAAACATGTTGAACTGCTCCAACTGATAAACACAACAGAATCAAAATACATCATCAACAATACAATTCATGAAAATACGTTAGTTCAAGAAGTATAGGATATATTATTCAATATTCTTGATGGATTCAATGTAATCATTGTTCTTAAAAATCGAACCTCGATTCGAAGTGAAGCGGTGAATGTGTTCTAGAGCTATGAAATCTGTGTTCTAGATCTATACATTCTATCTTCTAGATCTATACTTTCTATGTGCTTTAGTTCTATATTTTCATGAATTCTGAATGAATGAATGATTTTGTCTGAAGGGCCAAATTGTCATTGAAGCTTGACCAATCCTCAATTCTGGATGCACGGGACAGACATGGGACAGACAAAGCCTATTATATACTGTATGATCTGTGCATCTGTCCAAAGTGAATTCAAACATGCACATACAGGTTCCTGACTTGAATGCTTGGTGCATACCTGTTGTGAGAGATCACTGGTCTGTCTGGATGTGAGCTGCTGATCATAGAAGTCTGCGAACACACTGCCCAGGATGGAGCTATGCTGCAATAAGAAGCAGACCCGCTCTCTTTGTTAAAACTAAAACACAATGTCAGATACAGAGCCATAAATGTGAATCCTACAAATTGTGCTGTCAACATGGATGTTCTGGTGCAGGGAAACGAATGGGAGTCGATGGGTATTTTTTCACAGTACATTTTGGCTAATTCATGCACCATTTCATAAAGACCAAATGTGTTTCATTTGTTATACTGCAGCCAAAAGTAAATTCTGTTCAAATAAAATGTTTGTTTATACACTTCAGGCAACAGAAATCGCTCTACACGTTCGCACACCCGCACCCGCCCCCGCACCCACCCGCACTTACACAAACATTAACATAGCATAAATGTTGTAAAATGCCACTATAAAGCAAGGCCAAATACAGAGCAAACAGTACAAATTGTGTATGTATGGCTACCGGATGAGTGGTTTAGTGAATTAACTTGAGGCTAATTAGAAAATCAATTATTCATTCATAGAAAATCACTTCAGACCATTAGATCAATCACATGGACGACGTCCTCCTATTCCTTTAGTGGTTGTGGTAATGGTAGCAAGTATACTGTGAATATCATGGAACATGGAGATCAAACGTGGTGCGGCCAGAGGGAGGCGTTCTTTCATTTTATACCAAAGTAAATGAAATTCACATGAGGGGGGGGGGGGGGGTAAAAAGAATTGAGAATGTGGGTTATGCCACCAGTATTGGACTCTTTTAGTTCAGAGTAAATTCCCTTGAGGTTTCTTATTTGAATCTTTTGATAGAACTGACAGTAGGAAAAAAATCTCCTTTTCATCGCAGTCTCGTTACCACTCATAACATATTAGTAATTGGATCATATCGCCTCCCTTGCTGTGCTCGAAACCAAATTATCTATGCATGCTGCCAGTCTCCCCGCAGGGCAAAGTGGGATAATAGAGTATAGCCTGTCAGTTGTGATTTAACCCCTGTATATGATGTAACCTCAGGACTCCCAGTGAGCCACTTCAACGGGAAAGACTCGGTGGTTAAAACAAACAACGGGACAACCATATAATGTGTACACACACACACGCGCGCGGCGCGCGCGCGCACACACACACGCACACACACAAGCCAACTCCCTCACTGCCTCTTCCTCTCTTTCACACGGTCAAACAGTCAAACTCACGTACAGAGGATTCATGTACAGACAGAGGAAGTGAAACTGAGGGGACGCTGCGTCCCTCTGTAAATAAAGGCTTGAGGCGTTTTAGTAAATTAAATTAAATGCATAATACAGTTTGCTGGAATAAATGAGAATTCTACATTGTTAGACTTTTTTCAGATTCTGAAAATTCGATTTTAAGGTTGTGCTTCGAATGTTTTTTGCCAGACAGTCAGACACTTGAAGGCTAGGCAATTAAAATAGTCAAAGCCATTTGCTGTACTTGCTACCTACTAGTATATCTCAAAATCGCCAAACTTGTATAGCAGCCCCATCAAAAATTAACAAATATAAGCCATGTTTACCTAAGGTGCGCTTAGCTTAACTAACACAATGCACCGCCCTACTAGCAAGCGTTGAGTTGTTTCAAATTTAACAACACATTTACATATACTGTACATACATACAGACAGACAGAAAGACATTCTCCATAAAACCAAAGCTCAAAAGGAGGGTCGTCCGTAAACATTTGTACTTAAATCCTACAATAATCCACACTCAAACTTACACAAAGACTGTTAAGCATCTATAAACACTGATTCAGATATTAATGCAAGTGACTGGACATACAGTACAGTATTGTGTGTGGGGATACAGTGCAGTCACCACAGAAGCAGCAGCAACAGAGGAGGGTGGTCAGGGCCACAGTTACATTGCAACACATCAAGGACAACAAGGGCAGGAGATTACAGAGAATTGATGCTCAGACCTGGGCAAAATAGGAACAATATCCCAGTCAAGTATTTGCAAGAGAGGGGGAAAAGATATCTGATGTTGATTTGCGATGCTGTTAAGTGTTCGATCAGCCTAGGCTAATAAAATACACGCCAAAAAAAACAATGCATTTTTAAATATAATTTTTGCCCAGATCTGCTTTTGGCAACACAAGAGAACAGCTAAGAGAAGACAGCTACTTGGTGACGACCACAGAACTACGGTGCAAGGGACGTTCACGACGTGTATACACAGCGAGCCAATGGTTCATTTGGTTCAACACCCTTACTTGAGGCGAGCCTCCGGGTGAGAAGCCTTGATTGGAGACGGGAGAGGTTGGAGACTGATTGGCAGAGGATCCAATCCTACTGCGGTACTGTTGGAGCGAAGAGGCCTGATACAGGAGGATATGTTGGCATTATTATTCTCTCTCTCACTCAGGTTATATGAAATTGTCTTTATTAACTGAGGTGGAATTTATGGATATAATTTCCAAGATGAAACAAAGCAGAATGTCACCATGAGATCGGGTCATTGGCTCATCGATAACTGAAGGCGGTCCTTCAGTTGTGACCTTCCATACCGTTTTCCATTGAATGTTGTCGAAGCATTTGTAGAAAATCGTGGTTATGTCAAAAACAAGTCTTAGCTTTCATAATTTGTGGACACATTTTGATGTATAGTATAATTATAGTGTTGACGCTGGTAAATATTTGATTGCACAATAGTGCAACAGTTACAGGGTAACAACACATAGCCTACAACCATAGCATCCCTATTCTGGGCATAATCTGTGAACATTCAGCAAAAATAGCTGATCTACAAGCTTACAATGTATCACGTGCGCAGTGTGAGCTTGTAGATCTATTTTTTGCTAAGAGATTTGATAAAGAGGGAAAAAAGGAGGGGACCGAGTATAGACCAAGTATAGATCAAAAGCAAGCGGCATGCTTGCTGTTGATGGTTTGATGATTGGGCTGACCTTTTTATCTTCATCACCTTCCCCTTGCAGGCAGGTACAAATTGTAGGAACAAATCAATGGGCATAGATAGCATAACAATAACATGATATCCCACAGGGCTCTATTCTTGGACCACTATACTTAGTTTGCACACATTTGTGACTTATTGTCACAAATGAATCTTTTCACGAATGATGGACGCAAAAACTAAAACGTATAGATCTACAGTAAGTTTTTTTTTTGCCTAATTTTCATAGGGGTAAAAAGAAATAGTAAAGTAATACTCTCCTACAACTTAGGTGCCCTATTTCACAGAACAGACTCCCTGTCAAAGGTAGAATACAATTGATTGATTGAATAATGTATTAACAGTTTGCAAATATCACAGTGGTACCATTATACAATGATGCTAAAAGGATAACACAAAAAGCCCTGAGGGCTCCTCTCCATTGTGGTCCTACAACACACACATGCTTGTGGCCTTGTGTTAAAGCATACAAAGCAACAGGGCTCCCTTTTGCTCTATTCCTCTATGATTTAATTTCCCTAAACAACTCCTTTTATTATCATCTTTTTGCTTGTTTCTTGAGTTTGTTTGTTTTTTGAGGTGCATACAATAGTCTATTGAATGATCCATGAGTGAAATTGTTTGATTTTTATGCTACTTGGGGGTACAGGGTTCTCATTCCTCTCCCGAAGAGGACCTAAATCCATTTTTATTTTCAAATAGAACAATAGTTTTCAGTTCAGTTTCTTAGCTTGCTATACTACCAAAGGATATTCAGAAAAAATATATTCAATACCAAACACAAAGTCTGAGCGTTTTGCAAAAAAGAAACTTGGCCATCAGTGATCACATTTGTGGACAAAAATGAATAGGAAATAGAAGAGAATAAAATTATATAGTACAGCTATAACCGAACGATTAACTCCAGATCTAAAATGCTACAAATAAATATACTGATAATCTGTTATCATATGAAAGCAAGCTAGAACATTCATAATCTATTGATAAGCTATCAAAATACAGATATAGAGAAGAGTTCAACAGCTGAAAGTCGCAGTACAATATTCTACGTCCTCCCAGTGTTTCCCATCCTTGTGTCCAGGCCCTAAGCTGCCAAAGATCCCTGTAACTTTAACACAGCTAACTCCCATAACATCATCGTGAAGCACAGTAAAACACTGTTAACCCCTTTCAACCTGGCAACCCTATTTTGGCCATGCATTTGGCCTCTGCAGGCCTATTACATTACCGGTATTATGTACTGTATGTTGTTGTCGTTGTTTGAGGACCACTACATTAGGTCTAGGCATATTGTTCTCAATCAGTGTTGGGAGCTGGATTTTGGACCAGATATATTCAAAACAAACGCCTATGACCATGACAGACTCCTCCTTCAGGCAAGAAGACAAGGCTCGTCATTAGTTTGATGTAACTGATTCAGTCACTGCATGGCGACCAGGAAGTTCGCCATGCCACATTTTGAAAGGAAAATCATCATGCTTTATGCTACAAGAAGTAAAGTCACATTGTGCACTCACCGTGCTGATGTCCATAGCCATGCTAGTCTGAGGGGAGGTCTGGCTGCCTGGAGTGGAGGAGGAGCTTTGGTTCTGGACCATGGAGGACAGCTGGTCTAAGCCTGTCTATTGCAGCGGGAACAGTACAGTATAATCGTCACTGTCTGGCCAAAACCTCTTAACTCTATTTTTGAGGTTTTTGATTTTTGGCATAAATCAGGGCTATTGAACAAACACCCTTTACATCTGAGTGTTAATATAATATTATATAATATTGAACCAATGGAAAGTAGTAAAAAGTGCTTGGGACAAAACCTCCTAACTCCACACTTTCTGCCAAACCAGCGAACTCAACTCGATTGGTCCTCTCTTTTTTTTCATAAATATGTGCTATTGAACACCCTTTACGTCTGTGTGTTGGTTAAAATAATATTGAAACAATGAAAAGTAGTAAAAAGCCCTTCGGTCAAACTCCACTTGAGCTAATTTTCCAGAAAATTAACATTTTGGAGTTAGGAGGTTTCGGCCTGACAGCAGAGATATACAGTATGGTAAATCTTGAAAACCACTGGACCAATCAGCGCCAAATGTACTGTACACACTGCCAGTAGGCCAACTTATTGGCCATGTACTGTATGTTTCATATTTTATAAGATGTACTATATCTGCCAGATTTTTCAGATTCCATTCCGACTGGCAACGATTGGCTTTCAAGTTGGCGGGAGAGGAACGTTTTGAACGAAATCCCACAAATCATGAAACTTTGCATTCACACACTCCCAGTAGGCCAAGGAAGAACTGCCACCTTAAATCTTTCAAATCGGCCTCATAGTGGCACTATAATAGCCTATTTCCAAGGCCTAAAACTTATAAAAAAGATTTTATAAATGGAACTCACTGGCTGATTCTGGTGTGACTGGGACGAGGGCTCCTGGGTGAAGAAGGCATACTGGGACAGCTGCTGTTCCAAGGACATGGCATTGATGGCTGCCTGTGTAGGACACACAGAAACAGATACGAGTTTTAAATGGGTTACTCAATCACCTTCACTGTGCCTCTCATAATTCTCAAGGTAAATTCAATGTAAATTGAAGTTTGTCTGTCTGTCTGTCTGTCTGTCTGTCTGTCTGTCTGTCTGTCTGTCTGTCTGTCTGACTGACTGACTGATGAGGTTGTGGGTACCTGAGAGAGGGTGAGTGGAGGGGAGAGCGTAGGGGAGAGAGTGAGGGGTTGGTGTTGGTTGGAGTCTCCCGTCACGTTCAGGATGAGAGGAACCATGTTGTCCTGCCCCGCCTGCATCACCATACCTTGAGAGGTGTTCACCAAGTACACAAAAAGTTGATACGTTGAGTTATCAGAGTAGAACCTGTACAAATGTTTAGATTTATTGCGACCGAAGGTCGCAGTTTACCATGAGAAATGTCACAGCTTGTCCGTGTAGACGTGCACACATTTTTATGGGTTTCTATGGGTTAGCTGCTCTGACATCATGCTCTGATGTCTTTGTGACAAATCACTGTGACATCACAGGTGAACTCCAAGGCGGGGTTTTCGTTGACGCGTCGATTTCTGCCACTGTCATGTTCAGGCGCGATCCCCTCCGCCTGCTGCAGCAGATGTCCATAAGTCCATATATGGGTATTCCCAAGAAACCCTTTTTATGACCATATACAGAGATCCCTGATGTTGATCTATTGATCTGATGATCATTATTAAGCCCATGTTGGGTCTCAGAGCATATCTGTGAGACCCCAAACACATCCAATGGCCTTCATAGTGCACGGTGCAGGAATTGAATTCTAGCCTCCACAGTGGTGGACAGGAACTTTACCCACGCACCACCCAGAAAATAGTATGTAAATGTTTAATGAGAAAAAGAAATTGTCTGATTTCAAAGAAGGTTATACTGTGTATCAAAGGTGTTGGTTATGAGGTAATTGAAGCAGGGTGACTCATTCTAAAGCCTTATTTATATAGCACATTTCAAGATTAGAGCGTCACAATTGGTTACCAAAGAAAAGACACACTGAAGACAAAACATAGAATGGACTCGATCAAAACAGAGAATCACAGAAGGGCACACCACAAATGGGGATACAAATGACAGAATTAGAAATGCTGTGAGACGCAATCACAGGAGTGTTGTGTCTGACATTCAAGAACACACTTGATCATGCCATGTTTTGCTAATCAGTGAGTGGCCACCACAGGTGATGTGTCTTAAATAGTATCCATGTCATCTGTCCCCATGGGGGTAAGTCTCCGTACGGACGGATTATGTTGGGTGGAGCCTTCGTCTTGACACGAGTCTTGACACGATAGAGAACAAATATATCTGGTAGTGCAAGATCAACCTTGAGAACACTCATTTGAAAAGACAAGCTATAACTACCAAGCTAGTAGTTAAAGCCTTCCTTACAGGTTCACCACGAGATTGATTAAGCGACTGCTATGTTTGATCGAAAAGTATGAAAAGGGAATTAACTCACGACTCACATGACAAATTACTTAGTGCTACATAGCCTCTGTCTAGCTGGTTCAGTTCATTATATTATTTATTACATAATACATATAGAACATTTAGGGTCTCTTTCAAATCTCTGTGACCTTTCCAAAACGTTATAGATAATTCATGATTTTCCAAAACGTATTCAGGCTTGGAAAATTTAAGTTTAAATTCCATTACTTTTCCAAGATTGTCATGACTGTGGGAACCCTGATTGTAGCATCCCTGCCGACTATGCTCTTTGTTTTATGTGAATAGATGTGGTACCTTGTGTGTTATTCAGGTCTCCAGTGCTGTTAGAGGTTGCTACTGCATCGTCTGTATCCAGAGGCGTGGGGAGAGGAGGGGGGAACTGGATGTTGGTCAAGTCTGGCAGTGAACCGCCAGTGTTGTGGGGTGCTGGGATCAGTGAAGTCATCAGCTCCTGGTCCGGAGACGGGAATATACTGACGGAAACAGAGGAGCATGATGGCGAGGATGCTGGGCTGAGTGCAGTACAGTTTAAATCCTTTTACTGGGATCTCAAAAACAAAGATAATGAAGAGCTACATATTAGTAGGGCATTCACCAAGTATTCAAAGTCACTATTCGACGATGTTCACCGAAGTCGAATTCGATTATTATTATTATTATTTTTTTTATTGTTTTTCTCTTAATATATAGTTTATAAAGCTTGGCTAGATAGGAAGTCATAAGAATGAGTTGTCAATGCCCTTGGTGGATGAATTTGTTAATGCTCTATACCAGGGGTTCTCAAACCTTTTTAGGCCGTGACCCCCAAAATAAACATATTTGAACTGGGGACCCCCACCCTGACAAGCACTTGGAATTGTAGGTATTACATTTAATGTGACTCGGTCCCGCAGATAAATATTGTGAAAATAGCAGATCTACATGCTCACAACGCCTCGCAGCGCTGCGAGGCGTTGTGAGCATGTAGATCGGCTATTTTCACAATATCGCCTATTACTTAACTCATACCCTGCCAAAAAATATGTTTCTATGATAAAAACGTCTTTAAAACGTCTTTTTCACTATGGACCTCCCTGCCAGACGTCTTCTGAACGTCTTTTTTAAAAAAAATAATAAAAAAAAAAAAAAAAAAAAAATTGAAAAAAATTTTTTTGAAAAAAAATTTTTTGGACCTCCAACAGTGTACTAGGCATGATCGCGATCGCGAAATTGCATGTTTAACCCCCATACCAACCCCATCTTTCAAACATGGCAGCCATGTTTGTTTACATTTGAAGAAAACATAAGGGCCCCTTTCTCCTGAATGCCTGAACGGATTTCCAAGCGGATTTTTTTGTTTGAAAGCTGTGAAAAGCATGCACATGCATAGTGCATGATCTGTGCACGAATGTGTGCACCAGCGTGCACACTATTTTTTTAACCCTTTGTTGGTGAACCGGCAATATAAGAGGTCATCCCACTTTAAATATGGCACCGACTGAGTTAATTAATATTTGACAGTTTTGACAGTCCTGTAGAATATTCGACTATTCGAATACTTTGAGGTCGAATAATTCGAATACTAAAAATCACTATTCGTGAATGCCCTACATATTAGTCATCAATGGATTTCCATAAAGCCTGACACCACAGAAATAGCCAATCTACAAGCTCACAACAAGTCACATTGTGATACGTTGTGAGCTTAGTTGTAGATCTGCTGTTTTCTCTCTTCAAAATGGGCTGTGGGCTGTGGAACACTCACTTGATCCCTGGCACTTTACAGGGCTTGGACCTTGAGGCATTCTAAAGGAGATAGACACATAATAACCCAGTTAGAATACTGGGTCAGGTAGTAATGAGAGCTGCACTGAACATTTCACGTGAGTGCTGAAATCCCACCTTCTTGCACTCCCAGTTCTGTTTTTGTCCATCCTCATCCACCTCTTGTTTAACGGTCTCAGATCCTGGTACCGTGAGCAAGAGGACTGAAGAGAGAAGCAGTCAAAATAGTTTGAAAATATGACAATGTCAAATGTTGCATTTAAATGAGTGTATGATAAGCAACCAGTAAGACTCCCTAATCGGGAGATAAGCGACCGTCAGGTCGCAGCGTGATTTGAGAGCAAAATGTGTAGGAGCAGTGTCCAAAAAAGTGTTTGAAAAAATCGGCCTGATGGTGGCGCTATATGGGAGAGATCCATGTTGATGACATGAGTGTAGACATATTGTGTACCGATTTGCATGATTTTAGGGCAAAATGTGTAGGAGCAGTGTCCAGAAATGTGTTTGAAACAATCGGCCTGATGGTGGTGCTATATGGGACAGATCCATGGTGATGAGATGAGTGTAGACATACTGTGTACCGATTTGTGTGATTTTAGGGCAAAATCTGTAGAAGTGTCCAAAAATGTGTTTGGAAAAAAAAAAATCGTCCTGATGGTGGCGCTATATGGGACAGATCCATGTTGAAGACATGAGTGTAGAGCAAGTGTGTACCGATTTGCGTGTAGTGTCCAAAAATATGTTTTGCAAGAATCAGCCTCATGGTGACGCTAGAAGAGGGTCATGTAAGAATTGATCGGGGCAGCGGTTGCGGAGATATGAGCAGGGCAAAAGTGTGACGTGTGACAGACTGACTGACGGAAAGCTGGTCGAGGTTTTGATAGTAACTGCGACCTGACAGTCGCAATAAGCACATGTGATTATTTCATATGGTACTTAAATAAACCATCCCAAGACCCAAACAATTACTAGAGGAGTGTAATGTATGTCTGTAGAGTATTTTATATTTTATTAATCTTGTTTTCTGGTTTAGTTCTACTACTGTTGCTGTATCATTATACTGTTCACCAACTGCTGATATATGATTCATGAAAGAGAATCACATTCACAAAGGCAATAGCAGGGGAAAAAAGAATCTGTGAACTGTGAAGAGCTCAGATGGTCCCTGCGTTCTCACAAGTCATTTTTCTTCTCCCCTGCCTTCAAATCCATGCTCTTTAGAATCTAAACCCTTTTATCTTGTACCAGAGGGCTCTCAGCTCAACAATGACAAGGCAAAGCAGAAAAACACATTTATAAAACAGGCAAACATCAACCCAATGGCAGTGCACGCCACACTAAATAATAAGATTGTTTTGTTTTTGTAATCTGACTCATCTGAGGTTAAACATCATACTATTCTATAGGCATTGAGCGGAAACGTGATTTTTAAGTCTTGAAATGTGGTTTTACCTGAATGCAGATTAGAGGTGTTTACTGTTTGTTTGATTGATTGAATGAATACTTATTAACACAGGTAGTTGACAGTTCAGGTAGTACAGTCAAAGGTTATGCTAAAAGCATAACACAGAAAGCCTCAGGGGGCTTGTTTCCATTGTGGTCCATTGTACTCAATTCATCAGTAATACATATAAGTCATACAATACAATATAAATACAAATACAATACATATTGGAATAAAGCTCAGTAGAAGCCTGTCACTTGGTAGGAGCATTGTAGTCAGTGACATTCTTGTACTTCAATATTCCTCAATAGCGTGGATAACAATAAAATAACAAAAATAAAACCGAATTGGATCATCTGTACCTCGTTTAGGCTGGAGTTCCTGTGAGCCTCCTGCAAAGGCAGCCTGTTGTGCAGGAGACAGAGTGCTCTGATGGAGCGCCGAGTCAGAGTTTGTCCTGCAGCATGACAAATTGTACATCACTGAATGTGGTGAATGGTAAATAAGGGAAGAACACGTGTCATGGGTTAAGGCAGGGGTGTCCAAACCTTTTTCAAAGGAGGCCACATTAGAAAATATTAAAACACTCAAGGGCCGACTCTATAATGTACTTTCGGTCGGACCATAACAAAGTCACATCGCATTTAAACTATTTTATTTGACTAGCATCGTCAATATTTAATATCAATGGTCTTTTGTCCTGGTGTCTGCTCTATACAAAACACAAATAACTTATTTCACATTACTATATGTAACCAGACATGCAAGGTAAAAAGTACAACAAAACAGCCCTTTTTGACCCCTTCAGAATAAGATAACAGCGACCAATCCTGACAAATTACACTTTAGGAAAATATTCTTGTTTGACGGTGATGGAGGGCCGTTTATAATACAGTTTAGGAATGAAGCCACGGGCCGTATAAAATGTGTCCTCGGGCCGCATTTGGCCTCCGGGCCGCAATTTGGACACCGCTGGGTTAAGGTGTGCGGCACACAGATGCATTGGTCACCGAATGTACAGTACGCTATTATTCTAAACGTAGGAGACGGTGGAGGAAGGAGCGCTTCTTTTCAGTTCACCAGCGTCGGCTACTCACCAGCATCAGGGTTACTGAGGTTGGGGTTAGGTTAGGCATAGTTTTACTGAGGTTAGGGTTAGAGTTAGGCATAATTTTACTGAGGTTATGGTTAGGGTTAGGCATCGTTTTACTGAGGTTAGGGTTTGGGTTAGGTTTAGGCATAAAGGTTAACATTCACACCCGTGCGGTCCAAGTGACAACAGCCGAGCGCTCCAGCCAATCACAAGCCGCGCCTTCTAATTTATGCGACACCGTCTCCTACGTTTGGAATAATCGCGTACAGCACAGTGTACATTCAACAAAGTTATTAGGTTCATTATTCTGTCATCTGAGCAAATAGGAAATCCAACTTTGGGGAGCATGAGTGAGGCAGGGCAAGAATAGATGCACGCTGAAAGGTTGTCTTCTCCGCACTCTGACAAAAATTCTCACCTCCTCCAACTGGTATCGGGTGGTGGTGACAGATATACTGCGGCATATGGACAGCTGTCAATGTGAGATCTCAGGTTAAGAAAACAAACCTGCAGACTACGGGGATCGACAAATGAATGAATTACTCGCCTAAGTCATTCAATGAACATGAACCAAAAAAAAGTGCAAGCTACAACATGGAACCCTGTTGGTGGTTTTATAAATGATGCGTCTTAAGGTCTTTACACACCGGCGAATTAGCGAAGCGTCGTGAAAAAACGACCGGAAATTATGGGAAGTATTCGCCTTACGCCTTTTCCCATACACAAAAAAGTGTGATGCGAATATGCGTATAACATTTGCCAATCTGTTGTGCGAATTGGGGCTGGCTCACACAATTCCATCACATCACAGCAGAGTGATGTGAATGTTCGCTAAATTCGAAACAAGAGCGAATAAATAATAGCCGCTTTTTTGCTTTTTCAAAATTCGCGGTCGGTGTGGAAGCTGCCATCGACTTTATACGTTTTTTTTTTAAGTGAATTGTTTGCAAATTCGCTATTTGCAAATTTGCCCCTGGTGTGTAAAGACCTTTAGTATGAACAACATTAGCAGTTGCTGGTAGAAAATAGCACACAGACTGGAGCCAGTTAACTTTGAGATTTTGAGAACTAAATAGATGTTGTTAAAAGGATATCTGTCGTCCGTGTTTGTCCACAGACAGGGGTCTGTGATGGGGTGACGTGATGCGATTGCGGTCCCGGTAGACTCTGTCTACGAGACCGTGGTGCCGCGTCGTTCTGTTTGTGTCCAGCCCTGAATTCTGAAATGGAGCCTGATAAAAGACAATTAACTAATTGCATTACATAAATCATTAATAGATGCTGACATAGATTAATAATACATTTGGGGATTTTATTTCTCCTTCACTGGGTTGAAGTTGCTTTTTATTTATTTTTCCAATAATGTTGTTATATACATCTCATTTGGACCATATTTATATGTATTGCTCTATGCAGGAATTGTAATTAATTGTCGTGAAAATGTCAAATCATAAATATCTGATTTGGAGATTTCTTTTTCTAAAGACTTAACTTGACCACAAAACCTGACAGCCATACCTGAAAAGACATGTCAATAGTGCTGCTTCCAAGCTGGTTAACATTTGGCAGAGACCCTCCATAGTACTGGCCACGGTTCTGGCCCAACTGCAAATACTGAGTCTTCTGTAACTGTAACTAGTAGCGTGGAAAAAGAAGAAAAAGAAGAAAAGAAGATTGTGATAACATCATGAAAACAAATGAATGCACTTGTTATCCAACCAGAATAACATGTTTTTCATGTTCCACTCTTTATTCATTCATAATTATAATTATAATAATAATAATAATTATTATTATATGCTACTCTGAGTGACTGAGTTTTTCATTAACCATCCAAGGGGAATGTTACTCCTGGCTGATACTGATAGTCAAGTGGGAGAACATCTAGCATTGTAACCATGTTTATTCCAAAACAATCTCAAATTCCATTAGACAGACTATAATCGGTCCAATTAAAGTCCAACATTGGTGCAGGGCATGATGCCATAGTAATAATAACTATAACCAAAAGAGCATCATCAGTGCTACATTTGACAAGCTTATACAGAGCTCATTACATGTTCTATTGACAAAGGATTATGCTACAACATTTTTTATTGTTTCTTGATCAGGAGGAGCATCACCCAGTCACTGGGCCCTAGTGAATGAATATAGGCCTACAGTAAAGTCTAGGCTTACTGTAAAAGTCTCCACCAGTCACCACAGTCAAGAGTTTACATTGTGAGATAATAAAGGGGTGGTCACAGCCTCACAGGTTTAGCTATCTACCAAGAGCAAAATAAGAAAGCTTATTTTCAATGGACAAAAATTATATCTGAAATAAACAGCCTATGAAAACAAATAGCAAGCACTGTCTTGCAAGAAAGAGGGCTTGGGATGGTTGGTTTAATAATTTCATATTTGGATGTATTAAACATTTCCCAAGGCCTACATAATTACAGTATAATAAGGATAATAATATTTGCCACTGAGCAGGCTGATTGCGACCGTCAGGGAGCAGTTTACTATGAAAACCTCCACCGGCCGTCCGTCCGTCCGTCCGTCCGTCCGTCCGTCCGTCACACGTCACACCTTTGTTTGTGTACGGTGTGATGTCATATATCTTCAGTATGACATCACACCACATGTGTACACAAACCTTTGTGTACGTTGCTGTGGCAACAGTCTGTTGTTGCTGGTCTGTTAGTGTACGTTAGCAACCACCTTAGCAACCATGGTTTTACCCTAGCAACCAACTGTTTACCCTAGCAACCAACTGTTTACCATAGCAACCATGTTTTTTTACCCTAGCAACCAACTGGGCATAAAAGGGATTCTGTTAGGGATCTCCATATATGGGCATAAAAGGGATTCTGTTAGGGATCTCCATATATGGGCATAAAAGGGATTCTGTTAGGGATCTCCATATATGGGCATAAAAGGGATTCTGTTAGGGATCTCCATATATGGGCATAAAAGGGATTCTGTTAGCTGTTAGTGATCTCCATATATGGGCATAAAAGGGATGCTGTTAGGGATCTCCATATATGGGCATAAAAGGGATTCTGTTAGGGATCTCCATATATGGGCATGAAAGGGATTATGTTAGGGATCTCCATATATGGGCATAAAAGGGATTGTGAGAGGTGGAGGTTGTGATATTTGTGGAGATTATCTCCCGATTAGGGAGTCTTACTGGTATATAGGCCTATACGGAATATCAGACTGTCTCAGAGACTCTCAGCTCCATTCATTGTAGTAGCCGAGCCACTGTATTTATTTTGGAGGCCTGTTTACAATCATCATAATCTGCTGGCTTTATCTTTTGATGTGGTTGCTTGCTGCTAGTACTACACAGAGGCCAAGAGACCAGTCTGACAAGTTTCAGATCCCAACCTGTACAGCCCATGCAGGTATTGCCACAAAGCCGCAATACGCGTGCGCTACGTTCTCGTATTGTGTAGCTGCTTCCGATCGGGGAAGTCAACGTGGAATCGATCAATCTCGATCGATCAAAAGGAGTCGGACGAGTCGACAGTACTGAAAAGCAATGCTGCATTTTAATGCGCGCTGTCAACGCATCATGCACGCCCCTTTGCTTCCCACCACCACCAGCAGTCTGTCTGTCTAGGACAACATAATATACAGTGCAACTTTTTCACACGACAGTCCTTGTCATAATGTCTCTGTGCGCCACAGAACGGACACGCCAGGCTGTTTTAATACGTCGCCTGTGTGGAAACAATGGAAAAAGCAGATCGTAGCTGGCAGCTGGGAAGCGTCCCGTTTGTTATTGTTTACCACCGAGCAGCAGGCTGCGTGCCGCCGCGCCGCGCCGCGCGCTGCCCAGGCTAGAGATGCACATTTTGACAGCTCGCCGAAACGGACAGAAAACAACACGTTCTCACCCTGGCCGCTCTGGTAATACTCAGGTCTCTCATCACTTCATCGAACGCCGCCGTCTCCTCCGCCTGCTTCTGGTTATGTAAAGCGATCTTCTCGCTGAATTTCCGCGGATTGCTCGAAGTCGCCATGTTTCGCCCTCCTCCTCCTCCTCCTCCTCTCTCTGCTGCTCCGCTTTCCCTCGATGAGAGAGAGAGAGAGAGAGAGAGACGCTGCGTGCTCACGTCCCTGCGTGTGCGTGGGCGTTGTTAACGCGCACGGGCACCGATCCGAACCCGGCCGCACATCTGGACTGTGGTGTGGACTGTGGATGATGATGGATCCACGCATTCTCCACTTTTTAGGCATTCTTCTCTCGGTATAAAAATGCTACTCTCTAAAATGCCCGACATCTTCGTATTTGTATTTGTTGGCATAACAATTCAATTTGGCACAGAAAGAATAGTTCCACTTTGATAGTCAGATGTCCTAGAGATTAATTAATTGGCATTGTTTCAAAATATAGAGTACCCCCCCCCCCCTCTCTCTCTCTCTCTCTCTCTCTCTCTCTCTCTCTCTCTCTGTGTGTGTGTGTGTGTGTGTGTGTGTGTGTGTGTGTGTGTGTGTGTGTGTGTGTGTGTGTGTGTGTGTGTGTGTGTGTGTGATTGATTGATTGATTGTTGATTTGCATAGGAAAAGGTACAGTTTCATAACAGTTGCTTACTTGGGTGGGTGACGTGACGTAGCGTTTTCGCTGTCCTCGGTGTCAAACATGTATAAATAAAAAATATATTTGTCAAAAACCTTCTGAATATTGTGCAGGACATTAAGCTTTATGTGAACTTACTCAAGATTAAAACATTTCATTCCTCATTTCTTCAGAATCTTCAACCAAACATGGTAAATGTCATCTGGTGTGACTGTCCCGACCTTGTTTCTCAAAGTGGGAACTTGAATAAAACTAAGAAAAAGAATTGCTAAAATTCATTTAAAAATGAATTTAGGCAAAAAAAATGTCTATTTGTGAGCCTATATCTTTTCAAAGTCCAAGCATAATGTTTTCAGTCATTTCTGATCAAAAAGATTTTGTCCCCCAAACCAAAATCATCTGGTGTGACACTAGTTTGGAAAAATTAAACAGGCAATAATTTGGACACCTACTGGGCTAGAGAGGTCCTTCTTCTGTAAGGCTATTCAGCACTCCCAGCACAACTGCAAGACAGGTGTCTGAGGTGAGTTATGATTTTAACATTTTCATGAAATGCCATCTTGTTGAAACTTTGACAAGTGTGGCACTTCTGGATGTCATCTGGTGTGACACCTTTTTCATTAATAAAGCAAAAGTTATTTGAAACTTTGGTCATAATTACATGTAAATCTAGGTTGTTTTGTTATAGCTAGCATGTTGTTAGCATGCTAATGTGTACCTGGTAGCCTCAAGGTAGTCCTAAATGCAGAAAACGTCATCTGGTGTGACACTTCGTCATCTGGTGTGACATATCTGCTTGTCACGCCAGATGACTTGATTGTCACACCAGATGATATATACTGTATTTTCCTACAGACATAACAATAAATAACAAGTCCCATGTTTCTTTTGTCCATTTAAAACATTTTAACATGTTTAAAACAATGTTTTAAACATTTTTACATAATTTAATTTAGCTTCATTCGGTGATACAGCAAATTCATCAGACAGAGCAGAAACCCCTTCACAGAAACCTAAACCTTATATTGTGGTAACACTTTATAATAACTATCCGTTATAAGCAGTTAATATAAGACACTTGACAACAGAAAATGGGTGGTACAGAAAATGTGATTTTATTATTTCCAAAATACACAAACATGGAGAACTCACTGATGTGTTCAACCAGAGGCTCAGTGCGATTGCAAGTCATCAGCTCAACTGGCTTCATCAGGTGAAGCAGTTCAGACACATCAAGGAGAGCATCCAACCCAATGAAATGGTCTTGCATATAGACTTTTCTGAGAACTATGCATGTAAACTAAACACAGAGATTCAGGCGTTTCATTTTGGTGGCAATAGGCAGCAGGCAACAGTGCATACCGGAGTTGCCTACTCAGTCAGTGGCTCCCAGTGCTATGCCACCATTTCACAGTCCTTACGCCATGATGAGCGTGCTGTGTGGGCACACATCAAGCCAGTTATTGATGATTTCCGAGGAAAACAAGACAATGCAATTGACACCCTGCATGTCCTCAGTGATGGGCCAGCAACCCAGTACCGGAATCGCACAAACTGCTTCCTCATGAGCAGCATTCCTTATACATGGGGATTCAAGAGGGTCACCTGGAACTTTTCAGAGCGTTCCCATGGAAAGGGCGCACCTGATGGTGTGGGAGGGGTGCTGAAGCGTAAGGCAGACATGTATGTCCTCGGAGGCAGTGACCTACAAACACCGAGGGATCTGTGTGAGTATTTACAGAAGTCCTCTGAAAAAGTCACTGTCATGTGGATCGAAGAAGAGAAGATATCCAACATGGATGAAATGGTCCCTCCATCAGTGCGTCCAGTGACTGGCATCAGCACTACGCACCAGGTTCTTTCTATCTTCCCGGGAAAGATAGTTTACAGAGACCTGAGTTGTTTCTGCCAGTTTCCTCAGATCTGCACCTGTCACAACCCACGGAAATTACAGTTCGACCAAGTCTCCAGGGCTGAGGTGCCAGGTGACAAGACAAGTGATGAGTAAGTATAACTAAATCATTCTCTTTGCCAATTTTATGATACCTGTAATTGTACCTGTTTAATGACAATAAAGTAACTTATGTCATCCATTCATTCCTTTTCTTCCTTAACTAAGTGGTGGCCCATCTGCGGAACTGCCCCCTTCCCAGGTCAGCTGCAGGCCCAAAACAGCTTCCGGAGCTCAGTGAGTATAACATACTTGGCAAACTTGAGGACTTGCTAGTAATTACATTTTACTACTAAAAACAATCTACCTGACAAATAAATTACATTTAAATGTCTCCTCCTGAAGGTCTTCTACTCAGGTGCTGGACACAAGTGCATCTATTGGAGAGGCCCAAGCTGAGGATTCAGACACCTCCTCAGATGAATACACACAAGGACAGTTTGTCATAATCAAATATGAGGGAAAGCCATATGTGGGGCAGATTGTTACCATTAATAAGGAGGGGCTAGAGATAAACTGCATGAATCAACTTGGAAAAATGAAAAATGGTTTTGTCTGGCCAAAGGGGCGAGACTGCATTTTCTACAAAGAGCAGGAAGTTGTCTGTGGCATAGCAGAACCGCAACAGGGCAAACGGTTTGCTACCCTCACCAAATGTGACTGGCTGATGTACAATACAGTCTAAATGTCTATACCCTCACCAAATGTGACTGGCTGATGTACAATGCAGTCTAAATGTCTATTCTAATCTAATCTAATACTTTTGTACTTTCACTCACTGGACTGGACAATGAGGTAAGGTAGGACCCGAGACAAACATAGCGAAAATAGCTGATCTACAAGCTCTCAACGCATTGTGCTGCGAGAGCTTGTAGATCAGCTATTTTCGGAGTTGCACAACCCAGCACTCTTTAGCTAGTGGAGATGTGGTGTAACGACATGATTCGTAAATAAATGTGTTCAACTCAAAATGCTGTGTTCAAGTTCAGGAGACTTCGGAAAAAAGTAATACACCTGAATGCTGAGTTGTTTCCAATAATTGGTGTTAATAAAATGTTGCCTTGGCTCCCAGTGTGGCTATGCACCTTATTGTCTCTTTAAGATCCTTCTGCCGTGGGCCGGCAGAAGACTTAGGTGTGCGTAGCATTCCTGTGCACATCCTCATCATCCATCTACTACTACAATTCTTTGTTATCCTATGTTAAGGCCCAACAATACTATCCTGTTCAGAAATATTAAGGCCATGTTATTTAATGTTAAAGCAATTTTACTGTTGCTGTTTTTCCTGGGTAATTGTTTAATCAATCAGTAAAGTTCAGTACTCACTAATAGGTAGGTTAAAACACAGTTTGCTTTGACACATGAAGATATGGTCATCTGGTGTGACACTAAGTCATCTGGTGTGACATTCCAAATAGTGAGAAATCATACCTTTATTAATGATGAAACCGAAAAAATGTGTATGGTTTACATAGAAAATAGTATCAGGAAGAGTCACAAATATTTGTGTAATTTTAAAGAAAGTTTTTGTCAGAATAAAATTAAAATATGTTGAAAGATCGACAACATGGGCCTCACACAGAGTGTTGATTATGAAAAAAATATACAGATTCAATTAATTTTCACAAAACTATAGTGGATCACAGGTTAGTTATGATAAAGGACTTTGATAAAGTGAGTAACTTAAGAAAGGTGTACTCCATTTTCATTTTATGAACAATTATTGTCATGTCACACCAGATGACGGTTTTAGGCACAAGTACAACAAACTGCTCAATAAAGTCTGATTCCAATAAAATATCTAAAAACAAAATGTGTTTCCATAAAGTTGAGAGTGAGTAGAACAAAAGTAAATAATTTTTATGCCTGCTATTTAAAGTTTTTTTAAAAACATGTTTTTTGGGGCGTCACGTCACTGACCCACTTACAGTTCACTGGTAGGCCTACAAGGGCAACTAAAAGGATAGGCTACCTAAAATAGGATGGCTTTGTCTTCTTTTACCAGTTTCGTGGTGTGTGTGTGTGTGTGTGTGTGTGTGTGTGTGTGTGTGTGTGTGTGTGTGTGTGTGTGTGTGTGTGTGTGTGTGTGTGTGTGTGTGTGTGTGTGTGTGTGTGTGTGTGTGTGTGTGAATGAACATAATGAAAGGTAAAAGTCATTCTTGAGGTGTGCTCAGGCCCAGGGCAAGGGGGCAGTGGGTTAGCTTGAGTTACATAACATTACATGTCTCTTTCCATAGGGATCACAAGTAGGCCTAGACCAATGACAGATGCAGATGCATAAGAGCATCAAATGGTCCCATGCACTTCCTGCTAATTCAAGAGAAACAGATACTGGTGCATGTTGTCAGTTTACTTTATTTCATATGACATGCCAGTGATGCCACAGATTGTTCTGTTCTTTCTTTCAATTCAATTACATTTCAATTCAATTCAAAGGGCTTTATTGGCATGTGAAAACATACGTTTACATTGCCAAAGCAGAAGTGTACACAATACAATACAATCTGAACAAAATATGTACAGGTGAAAACTGTTTTCATGCATCACGGTTACGTGCAGGCAGAGCAGGGATATATACAATGTTTTTTAAGGTGGTTGGGTTTTCTCTCTCTCTTACACACTGTATTGTAGGCCTAAACTATGAAACAACATTGCCGTTTTGCGTGCCATTCACAGAAGGGGCTGGGGACTAAATTGGCTGTGAAGTAACCACCAGACTTGAAAAAGAAGGGCATGGAAGAGAGTATCTTTAGATATACTATAGTGTAAATGTTAAGGCTGAATGAAAAGGGCTAAATAAAATGGTGAAAAAACACTGCAGATTAGTACATTCTTCTATGCAGCTGTCATTGGACCATCCGTGTTAGTGTTTGGTTTATGTAAACACGCTGCTGAGTACATCCCAAAAGCATGAGGCAGGCATTCCTCTGGGAAGACATATAGTCATCCCCTGGCAGGAATGTTCCTCAAGTTCTCCATGTCCTCACCGGAAATGTGTTTTTATTTAAAAATGTATTATTTTTGTTTCTGCATGAAGCATGCCTTTAATGATATAACATAACATCAATCAGTTACATCCTAAATGATGGACTTAACCTGAGATCATAAACACCTAATAGGCATCACAGGGATCTCCATATATGGGCATAAATGGGATTTGAGTCCCCTATTTGGCATCACAGGGATCTCCATGGCAATAAAAGGGATTTGGTTCCCATGACATCACAGGGCGTGATGTCAGAACATTAGAGTCAATCAACAAAAAAGACAAGCGTTACTCAGACAGACAGACAGACAGACAGACAGACAGATAGACTGTAGACTGTATGACCATTTATGGAGATCCCTGTGATGACAGGGGAACAAATCCCTTTTATGCCCATGGAGATCCCTGATGTCCACATCACTGTGACATCACTGTGACTCTGTCCCTTTTATGCCCATATATCGACATCCCTGATGTCCTGCCATACTGGCCAGATGGCCAAGACAGCAATGTGTCAGGGGAACCACAGTGTCAGGCGTTATCCATCCGTTTACGGAGGAGCTGTGCCGGTTCTGACAGTAAACTGCGTCCTCGCAATCAATTAGTTCTACCTTTGTAACAACAAAGAGGTCTCTAAAAAACAGCGATGAAGGACTGGAATCGTTCTGTATATAAAAAAATATATATATATATATAATATATATATATATATATATATATATATATATATATATATATATATATATATATATATATATATATATATATATATACACATACACACCCTATGAAGATAGCTTCACAGTACATTGGTTGCACAGAGATCATTAAAATGAAAAAAGATTAGAGGAAGGCATCAATCTGGGGCTAAAATGATTCTGTGACCTAGGAGTGACATTGGCACCAGGGGGCAGTGTATGCCCTGCATATACTGAAAAGTCACAATTCCTGTATTCCTGTGTGTGTGTGTGTGTGTGTGTGTGTGTGTGTGTGTGTGTGTGTGTGTGTGTGTGTGTGTGTGTGTGTGTGTGTGTGTGTGTGTGTGTGTGTGTGTGTGTGTGTGTGTGTGTGTGTGTGTGTGTGTGTGTGTGTGTGTGTGTGTGTGTGTGTGTGTGTTCTTTGCACAAAATGGATAGAGATTGGTTCTCCCCTTTCAACAAGGTTATTTATTTATTAGGGTACCTCTGGGTTATATTTTATGAGCTGATGATTAAATATCATATAGCAAAAAGGTAAAATGTCCTCATCCATAGTTATAAAACATAATATGTACAGTATTTGATCCTCAGAAAAACCTTTATTGAATTATACGTTATCTTTATAAATTCACCTGTGCATATTTTACATGTCTAGCAGACGCTTATCTGAAATTTGTATCTCAAAAAGTGTTGCCAGAAATCATGTCTGATACCGTAAATACATTTAATGACAAATTAATTTAGCTCAACTTCCCTCCTTTTATGAAAGAGATTTGATACTGTCAAGTGTCAAGAGAAATGTTGCATCCTTGACAATCTTCAGTAAATAAAGTTGATATGATATGATATGATATGATATGATATGATATGATATGATATGATATGATATGATATGATATGATATGACATGACAACCTAGGAGAACAAACTTCCTTTTGGCACCTTAAAGAGCTAGACTGTTCCTCTCCCCAACTGTTATACGGTATCTTTACTATCTTAGCAGCTGCTGAAAAATGTATGCTGTGTACATTTGTGATGTATTTTTACTCTATTAGTGTTAGCCTTCTGTCTTTTTCCTCATTTCCCATTTTCCTTCATTACTATTATGCTGCTCCAATCTGAAGGAAGCCAAAGTTTTACTCTCATACTTGACCAAAAGAACCTCGAACCTTGATATGATACTCTGAAAACAACGGGTGGGAGTTTATTGAGTCACCCTTTAAGTCAATGTTTTGATTTAGATTTTTATTACAGATTATTACAAAATGTATTTAAATAACAGAAAAGACAACAGAAAAGTAATAGAAGATTACTAAAAGGAATTACAAATGGCCACATATTCAAAATTTACCCAGGAAATGGTGGTATAAAAGTATAAATGAATGT
Source organism: Nannobrachium achirus (assembly GCF_963921795.1). Classification (NCBI taxonomy): domain Eukaryota; kingdom Metazoa; phylum Chordata; class Actinopteri; order Myctophiformes; family Myctophidae; genus Nannobrachium; species Nannobrachium achirus. The sequence goes on along the minus strand of NC_137814.1, from coordinate 39,300,004 downwards.
GCATGCTGTGAAATTTAGCTCATCTCTCCTGAAATCTGGTAACCTACTGTATCTCTCTGAGTTTGCAGATTTAATGTCATCAACAGGATAACCACTTACAAGTCTAACTATTTTTGACATGCTTTGATTTGGATCTCTTATAGCCCATCGGCTAATCTTCAGTCCAGTCCACATAAAAAAAATAAAAAAATAACATTACAGCATACAATAATGATAATCAACAACCAAGTGTTACAGACATCAAAATACAAATTTACACGCACGCACGCACGCACGCACGCACGCACGCACGCACACACACACACACACACACACACACACACACACACACACACACACACACACGTGCCTGCCCATATACATTGCCTATAGTACCAGCACCTTACATCCCACAGTACAACAATGTAGATATAGCAGAAAACTAACAAAATAAAATAAATCCATCAATAAAAAAAGCTATCCTAGTTATAGTAATGAATTCCATAATTTGCTTGATTGTCCCACCCCTAAAACACTCACGGCACAGCTGTATGGCTATCACTTCACCACCAATGAGGCTTTTACAGGAAATCTTAAGTTAGACTTTCTTTTTAGCTAAGTTCCTCTATTTCAGGAAAAAAGGGAACTTCATGTGGTTTATTAGAGACAGCTGTATTAGACCAAAGACTCACAGCTTCACCCAGATCACAAGAGCTTTGTTTGGTAAGTCTTCATGCTTAAAATGTACACATTCTTCTTGGTTAAATTGTTATCTTAAGCCATAGCTGGCAACCCTATTTTGGGTATGTCATTATACTAAAATAGTTGTTTTCAAAATGAGCAGATCAACTAGCTTACAACACATTGCAACACGATGCATTGTGAGGTTGTAGATCTGCTATTTATAAAATGGGCTTAAGTGGTTAAAGCAAGCAATAGCATAAAGAGTGTTTTTTTGTTCAGTTTTATTATTGAGCAGCATTTTCTTAAATTATCAAATCAAATATGTGTCTTTTTTATTAGACTGTTCAGGGCCCATACTCTATAAAATAATTTGTAATTCATAGCAAGATGTCAATTATGAACTAATAGTGCTCTTTTACTAATGGGAACTAAAGTATAGTAAGAGTGAAAACATCTTCCTTAACCATTTAAGCCCTATTATATTCTATGTAAAAACAGATGATCTAGAACCTTGTAGATATTCTTATTTTCAGAAGACAAAGTTAGACGTTTCCTCTCCAATTTTTGGATGCCAGGGTAGAATTGATCTTTATGCTTTCTGACAACATTTACTACCAAAGTTTCAACTAAAATAAAATGTCTTGTGATGTTATTTTGACAGTGAACACATCATGAGCCTCAACTCAACAACTTGTCCCCTAGTCAACGGTACAGCCGTGTGTGTTGAACCCTCCAGCTCTACAGGTCTGGCTGTGGGACTGAGCCTGTTCTTTCTGTTGCTTGTGATCGTAGCTGCCCTGGTTGTGTACACACAGCGCACTCGATGTGGGAATATGTCCGGGAGCAGAAGCTCAAGAAGCCTCAAGAAAGAAGACGATGATGAGGATAATTCCCAACGTTACACTATGACCAGAGGACAGTCCAGTGGCGGTGGACAGACTCCTATCTATGAAAACTTTAAGGTTCAAACGGCTGGCCAAGGAAGGACGGCAATACACATGTGAGTTAACTTTGAACCTGCATATTCTGAAAAATGTATATCTGACAATTGGCAAAAAAATAAGTCAGAATTATGTTTTTTAAGACTAGTATTTATTTATATTTGACAATTGGCAAAAAATCTGAAGTTTTAAAACTATGGTATTGATCTGACATTAATTTTTTGCCAAAAAGTCAGAAATTGGAATGTTTTGAAATTGGGTTTATGCTATAACTTACTGCAATAGAATGACGTTTTATGACTATAGTACATTTATAGTACAAAACTTCCAATCAAAGACCAAAAGTATTACATTAATGGAAAATTCCCACAGAAAATTATGTAATTGCAAAGCTAAAATGTTGTCTGCTTGTCAAAGCAATTGTTAAGAAAAAGAACACGGCGGATGTAGATTAGGAAATATTGTGCATAATTATTTCCCCATTTTGCACCACACACTCCGGTATTTCCAAAGTTGACCCATGAAAAAAAAAAAGAAAAAGAAAAGATGAATCCACTTTGCCAACGAATGACTATATTGGACTTTTCTCCAAGCCAGAGATGAATGTTGACAACAAGAGAGACATTATTTGTCTTGTAAAAGAGACCTTTCTGTTCCAAAGCTGTACTGGGGAACACATTATCTGACATGCAGCCTATTAAACTTCACTTACCACCCTGACCCCTGCGTGTCTCTCACCTACAGGCCACCCAGTGACCCTGAGGAGGATTTGTACCTGCAGTGTGATTCACCAGATGAGGCAATATACAGCAATGACCTGGCCTGCAGGCTCTCCATGCTGCCGCCGGTCAGCCAGGAGGAAGACGAGGACCTTTATATCGTACCAGATGCTGTGTAAGCTGGAGAACAACAATGGGAAGTCTATACCAATATATCAGTCTCCAAATTACCTTCACTGCATACCTAGAGAGGCTAGAGTCGTCGTTTATTGTAACAAAAGAAAGGTGGAGGCAGGAGACTCCACTTTTTACTACTGCTGAGCGGAAAACAGTGTACAATATTGGCTGTAGACGTACAGTAGATAGTCTTTACAAATGTTTTATTTGAATTCTATAGAATATCATATCGATGAGAAAGGCTAAAAAAAGTTGACATACTTTGTTAAATTTCTTTTTTGAAAGAAACCCACCCTGTTTAAATTATCCTATATATAAATATAAATGTGTATTGCTGTTGAATACAGCAGCAATTTGATCTCTGTTAGCTTAAATCCCTTGTATGCCTGTTCATCATAGTGAAATTGCTGAGTTTATACTTTAAAGCTTCTGCTTTCGTACAGGAATAGGAATAGCAGAGGAATGCATTTGAACCAGTTCTGACCGCAGGTCATCCAGTGACCAGTGGAATGACGTCAAGTCATGTGTTTGACCAGATTCTAGAGAATCTGATGTGTGCTCCCACCTCCCAGTGGGACAAATGTACATCACAAAGCCTTTACTGAAACTGATCAAATGTACTGTGTATATGTATAGGAAATTATGTTCATTGAATTTATGTTTAAAGTGCTGTTCAAGATCAACACAAATCATTGTATTATGATTGATTTCATGTTCAATGTTGGCCCCCTCCTCCCATATAGAAGCCCATAGCACATACCGTATAGCACTTGCGGTAGGGAAGTGCTAAATGACCATGTGTAAGTCAAATAGCTTTTTTAAAATGTTTTTATTTTTATATAAGGTTTTTTACTGAATGGGTGCTTGGTTTACCTACGTTCTTTTTCTTGGATTGCTATTTCTATGCATTTGATGTATTGATGTTGATGTAGCGATGCCTTGCTTATTGTAAATTGCTCTGGATTATAAGAGCGTCTGCTAAATGCCTAAATTGTAAATTGTAGAGGTTTATTGTTTACTACCTGCTGTTAATACTGCTAAATACGCATGGTAATTCCTAAGAGAGACAAAAATAGACATTTATTTTTAGTTCACCAAGATGTCAAGGGAAAGGTACAAGGTTAGAGCCACCGTGTTCAGATAATACTCTTGTTGCCTTAGCAGAACAGATAAGGGCCAACTGGCCAAGTAGCAGTTAAACTGCTAAACACAGTGAAATCCTAGCAAGAGGAACAAAATCCAAGAAACGAGGAAGTAGTTTTTATGTTAAAATTATTTATTTATCTTTTTACTTTCAACTTTTCATTTCTAAAGCTTGCTCACCTCTTCTTTCTTTCTTTCTTTCTTTCTTTCTTTCTTTCTTTCTTTCTTTACTGTCATTAGTGGCTCCTTCAATACACATTTCCAGGAAGGCTATTTGAATAGCAGTGCTCAAAACCAGGAGACAGCCGTCTCCCTAGCAGAGGGCAGGCTGCCATAGAGTACACTTGGAGGAGCATGACCAATGTTTTTTTATACGTGTATACTTTGGGTGGCAGCACTGCCACTCAAGGCCTTTCAGAATATAAGATTGAGAAGGTTTACATCAGTCCGTGGTTGTGTAATTATGGAGGATGTCATCCTTGAAACAACACTGGGCAAAAAGACCAAGAATCCCTAGATATCGTTGCCCGAATATTACCAGATACAAGTCATGTATGATGATATCCGGATTGGATACTCTCCGAACAGCAAGTGAAATACATTTCATGTTCGGAGCATATCGAACCCCCATTATGGGACCACTTTATTCTTGCTAGAATATGGAGTTAATCTTTATCCCGGATACTGTATACGACCACATGCCATATTCGGAAAATAACTCTAATCCCTGTCTAAAATATCTCATCAGAAATGGACAGCTGTCATTTCTGGAAATGATTCTTAACTCATATCCAATGTCAAGATATTGTACATATATGACCACTATCCATATTTCAAGTCCAAACACCAGAAGTATCTTAAATCCATATATTGTATTGATATGACCTGTAACTATATATGTGCTGATATCCAGATTGGATACTCTCCGAACAGCAAGTGAAATACATTTCATGTTCGGAGCATATCGAACCCCCGATATGGGACCACTTTATTCTTGCTAGAATATGGAGTTAATCTTTTCCCAGATACTGTATACGACCACATGCCATATTCTGAAAATAACTCCAGGCAGTGTCTAAAATATCTCATCAGAAATGGACAGTTGTCATTTCTGGAGATGAGTCATAACTCATATCCAATGTATTGATACAACCTCTAACCATGTTTCAAGTCCAAACACTGGGTGTATTTTAGCTCAGGATACTGTCTTGATACGACCTGTGACCATATTTCAAGTCCAAACACCAGATATATTTTAGCTCAGGATACTGTATTGATATGACCTGTGACCATATTTCAAATCCAAACACTTGGTGTATTTTAGCTCAGGATTCTGTATTGATACAACCTGTAACCATATATGAAGTCCAAACACAGGGTGTATTTTAGCTCAGGATACTTTATTGATACGGCCTGTAACCATATATGAAGTCCAAACACAGGGTGTATTTTAGCTCAGGATTCTGTACTGATACAACCTATAACCATATATGACGTCCAAACACAGGGTGTATTTTAGCTCAGGATACTTTATTGATACGGCCAGTAACCATATATGAAGTCCAAACACAGGGTGTATTTTAGCTCAGGATTCTGTACTGATACGACCTATAACCATATATGAAGTACAAACACAGGGTGTATTTTAGCTCAGGATACTTTATTGATACGGCTTGTAACCATATATGAAGTCCAAACACAGGGTGTATTTTAGCTCAGGATTCTGTACTGATACGACCTATAACCATATATGAAGTCCAAACACGGGGTGTATTTTAGCTCAGGATTCTGTACTGATACGGCCTATAACCATACATGAAGTCCAAACACGGGGTGTATTTTAGCTCAGGATTCTGTACTGATACGGCCTATAACCATACATGAAGTCCAAACACGGGGTGTATTTTAGCTCAGGATTCTGTACTGATACGGCCTGTGACCATATATGAAGTCCAAACACGGGGTGTATTTATCTCAGGATTCTGTACTGATACGACCTGTAACCATATATTAAGTCCTCTTCAAATATAAAATAGGGGCTAAAACCCTCCTAAGAGCACCTAAATTATGGAAAAACAAGTGTACAAATGGTAAAAGTAAAATGAGCTAAAACCTCCTTAAAAGAAACATTTCTCAATTACTGAAAAACAAGGGTGCATGTGGTAAAACTTTTGAACACTGGTGGTTGAAAGAGTGGAAAAAAGAAAAAGGACGAGGAGAACAAAAAATAAAATAATAAAAATAAAAAACACCAGAACACCCTTGATTGGCTGTGTTCAAAACTGCAATCCCAGGTTTTTCATTTACTCTGGCAGCCAAATCCAGCATGAATCAGATCTGGGCCACATCCAGATTGGAATCCAATTGGTTTTAATGGTCACATGATGTTAATACCGATTGGATTCCAATCTGGATGTGGCACAGATCTGATTAAGGACAGTGTAAAACAAAAGGGTACAGGTGGTAAATACTGTAAAATAAATAGAACACATCCAATTCTTACTTAACACACTCCAGGTAGGTAAGAACACTATTTGAAACAGGTCAGTGTTGGACAGAATAAACATATCAGAACCAAAAGCATGAACAGAACACCACCGTTAATTGGCACTGTGCAAACTATAATCCCATGTTTCCAGAAGATGGCATGAATGGTTCCCGTTCTTCCATAGCTTGTTCTGGTTATTCTGGTTCAAATCTGCTGCTGAGCCAATGAAACAAAGCCATGGGAATCTGAACAGGAAACATTTATGCCCCTTCTAAAAACCCAAGAGTACAGTTGTACACAGAGCCTATAACAAGCCTTACTAAGTCCCAGAGGTGTCCTCCTCACTCTGCTGCAGGTAGATCTGCTTGCCCTCGGCAGGAGGGGGGGCTCTTCTTGTGAACTGTCCACGATAGATGTGAACATGGGTGGACCTGGGCTGCACAACCTTCTTCCCATTGTCATCCAGGACCTTCTGACAGTCCGCCATTTTTGGACAGCCGTGATGAGCGCCACTTTTGTGATTTGATTTTGAAAACAGTTTTGTCCTTGTCACTGACGAAATTGGCGACTGCACCGCTGAGGTATAGCTGGTCCTCTTTGGACAGTATCTTCTGTCCAACACCGACCTGTTTCTTGAAGAGCTGTGTAACAGATGGGAAGAGGAGGTTAGACTCAACATGTTCTATTCACCCATTCTGGTCAAAAGGAAAACCTTTGATATGGGGCCCCCAGTTTTGCCTTGTCTGCTTCTGATAAGCAATTTTAGGCTTGTTGCCTCAACCAGGCCGAAGGCATAGGGAGACAATGTTTTTGCTACTGGTTGTCCGTTTTCACTATAACTCCACTGAATAAACATTGTTCAAACATACTACCTAGAGGCCAAGGAAAAACCCTTGCCCTGGATTGTGTAAAATATTTGCCATTGATTTCTGTCTAGACCAGAGCTCCATTCTAAAGTTAGTTGGTGTTACAAAAAACATTGTGCAGCAGGTTGTACATGTAAAGACAAAACAGACCTACAATGAAAATAATTTAACTTGGCAAAAACAATATATATTTTTTTAATTTGCATACTGTGTGTGTTTGCGCCATCGTGTGCCCTTCATGCGTGACAGCATATTGGGCTGTGCATATATTTTACAGTAGTCTCTGAACATCAAAACCACTGAGGACATCCCTAAAGCCCCTTTTCCCACCGAACAGATTTTGCAACGCAGCGTTGGAACAAGTGGAAAAGCGCCAAAAAGCTGCCTTTGGGAGCCTTTCAGCAATGAGGAAGTAGATACTCTAGTTCTGTGGACCTCTAGTCTGCAACAGAAACAAGCCTAAATAAGCCAGGGACATTTTCCCATTGCACATTTGAACCAATACCATATTACTGTATCTATTTCAACATAAATCGATCAATTCCTAAGCAAAGCTTGAATAATAAAATGTGGGTTTGATTGTTTGGTGTTGCCACATATATTCTGTGAGTGAAACATGGGGAACAGGTCTATGTACTTAAAAGCAAGCCCAAATAAGCAACCACACTTACGAAAACAAGTCCAAACTAAAGCAACCCGCAACTATGAATATTTACAAGCGACTATACAGGAAAACAAGTCCAAAGTCTCTTATAATGAGCAGACCTGGCAACACACATCAGTACAAAAACATGTTCTTTCAGACGACTAAAGTTTGTGCTTAGTCTGTGCCAACTAAAGCGACAGACTGCCAGTCTGAAGGAGCTGCAAAGAGTCTCTTGTAGTCTGTTTGGTGGAAAGTTACCTTAATGATGTGACTTGGTCTACATCATTGAGCACCATGTCGGCCAGATAAAGAGGGGAATGCTGCCTTTCCATCCTCATTTGTTATAATAAACTTAATATCAAACAGCTAACCATATTTTGAGCACACTCTGAGCAACAGCTGTGGGCCAGCATGGATAGGAGGAGACGTGATCAGGTTAACTGCACACATAGATGGTTAACAAACCTTATAGATCTGCCATTTTCAAATAGCCGGTGTACTTTAGAGTGGTCAAACTTAGCCTAGTTCTTTTGTGCTTGTTTTACTTATACCTAGTCCCTTGTTTCTCTTGTCAAACCTGGCAATAAAGCGATTACCTGCATTACACTTGCTGCCCACTAAGGAAGAAGTTGAATGAAACAGATAAGGGCAATAATCAATGCTGGCGACTAGAGAAGGACCAGGAACAAGTTAATGTCAACCCTTTCCAAACTCCAAACCAACTAGGATCTTAAAGAATAGGGATTATTCTGGTCCAGATGAAACACTTATTCAAGGTCACAAAATGAATCTGACCCTGTTCTTGGCAACACAATGTAACAATGAAATAGGCATTAAAGCTCTGGAAAACCAGAGATTACTTTCATCCAATATGAACTGTATGACAATACTCTACATGTTACAGATGGGAAGAAAAAGTAATGTTATTAGTTACTACTTCAATTGGTTTACAGATGCATTAACTTCAGCTCAACAGCTTGTCACAGGCATCATCCAACTCACTGCTACCAGCAGCCCTTGCTGCCAGCTTCCATCCAAAATGACTGTATGGGGGCTATATTATGTCTAGAAAAAAAAAATAACAATCATACTTGAACTGGGGATGCCCACCCTGACAAGGACTTGGACTTGCAGGAGTTGATTTATTACATTTAGTTGACTGTTCCACTGATAACTATTGTTAAAATCTACAAGCTCACAATTAAAGCAGTTAAAAAAATATGCTGTATGTTGACATGTTTACAGTTGGATGAGAAAACAATGTTGCATTAGTTACTCATCAGTGGACCACCATTTGGGAATCATCAACACTTGAGTAAACAGTTTGATATTTACTGACTCAAAGGCAGTTTCATGATACCATCATGAAAGCTTATGGTAGGAAGCCTCTCAGAACCCCACCTTTTGGGTAAAATCCACCTTTGGCCAGGAAATAGAATATGCCCACCAGACAGAATTTTTGATTCACTCAAGTGTGCCACCTATCTGGACTGGACAACAATGCTATTGCCCAGACCTGTAGAATAAACTTAAGATCATAAACCTGCCTTTGTTTTTGTGAGTAGTGAAACCATTTCTCAGCAATGACCACCTCACTGTTATATCCCTTACATAAGGTAATTGATAAGTTACATGATCAAACAAATGCAACCGTAATACAACAGGGCAATACCTCACCCGATCTCTCTTGCTGGTAATCATCTTCCTCCTCTTCACGTCCTCTATGGGCCCATCCAGCTCCATCTTCTTGCTGGCCTTTAGGTTTTCATAGCTCTATTGCAAACTTCTAGTGAATTAAACAACAAATACAACTAAATGAACTCTAAATATGAAATAAAGGCATCTCAAAAGGATGATAACTCGAAGAAATAAGCAGACCAAATGTACAAATCTGCAATCTATTCTAGAGTTGCACCACTAACCATTGACAGCCCGTACATCCAAACAAACAGTCCTAACTGACAGTATAACTCACCTTTTGTTTTCTGATTTCTGTTTAGATGTATGGGCTGCCAAAGGTTGTTGTTGCAGCAGCTCTAGATTCAACATATTTATGTTTTAGCAAACATTATAGAAATCACTAATGTTTGTATAGAAAACAAACCTTTTCAAACAAATCACTTGCACCAATATTACATTTTTCAATATTAGTCAGTGTGCCATCTGTTAACTTCAACTGTGTAATATCATATTTACAATTTAGGCATTTAGCTGAAGCTTTTAATTCAGAGCAACTTACAGTGAGCAAAGTTAACACATACATAGAATGCAGAGAGACAGTGTAGTAACTCAGTAAACTAGGATCAAATGTATGCCAGGACAGCCTATAGTTAAAATTACAACCAATGTAAGGGCATATGTCCCCAAATTAACGCAATATCATACTTACTTCTGATGAGGCAGGTGGACCATTGGGAGTCGTCGTCTTTTATGGCCTGCACCTCAGCCTGCGTCACGGACTCATTGTGTGCGGTACGGAATCTATGGTGGGAAAAAAACACTTTTAAGATAGCACTCATTCAGCATAGCATTATACAAATTGACATCTCACAAAGCAAGGCATTTTCAGAAGGAAAAATAATAAAAATGTAAAAATGCCATCTAAGATCCTCTCCAAGGCCTCTGTAGATTTGCTTGACTGAGGACTGCAGGGACATTAAAACAGTGGTGTCAAATCATGTGCCATGGAGAAGTCAGAGTGCCAGAACACACAGCTGTGGAGACTCCACCACATGCAGCTCAGCTGGTCCAGTGAAATTACTGATAGCAGAAAGGATAGAGTTGAATGCGTATTGGGGATGCAGTGATACTTATTGTGTCCTTTATTAAACATATGTGTCAGGGACGCAGGATGCAGGGCTAGCAGCATCATTGGGAGTTATCACTTTGCACAGAATGCAGCAGACGAGATTTGACTACTTACCTGTTTCAACACTAGAGGGCACTGTTTACCAATATATGGAGTCAACATCTATGCAACTTTAACACAATTGTATACACTGTATGTAATGGGGGGTTCCTGCTTGATATTTCTCAGATAAGGGGTCCTTGGCCTGAACAATGTTAAAGTACTTACAGACAACTCTGATGGGATTTTGGATGAGGAAGTCCTTGTGTCCACCCCATCAATATTCTCCATGATGGCATCCCATTTTGAATGTAGGTTTTCTGCCAGGTCACCAACCCGTTATTGAGCAATTATAGTTCTCTAAAAATGTGGGAGAAAATAATATATAGTTATGAATTTAGAATTACTGTCTTACTTGTTGGTGAACTCACTAAGTAGCCTAATACTAGTAAATTTTCTGTTGAAATGATTTTGACTGGGCAGAAGCATAATTGCCTTGATGCAGATTCAAACTAGTGTCAGCTGGTGGCTGGACAAACACACCTGCCCTCTGCAGTGGTCTAATTTGAATGTATCTTTCTCAAAAGCCCTTGAATATGATGGAATATTATTAAGGATTACTGGGATTATGGTAAAATCACATTTCATGACACACACACACACACACACACACACACACACACACACACACACACACACACACACACACACACACACACACACACACACACACACACACACACACAATGCAGTATGAACTCCTGTAAATCAGCTCCCACTCCCACTTTGAGAACCATGGCAAAAAAATCAGTGTTTGTCAACCTTTTTGATATCAATTATTTATGCATTTGAGCCATGGACCACCAGTCCACCATTTAGTGAGATTTAGCCTCTCAGTCTCATACCCAATACTTAAGGAATACAGATCATGTGTAACAATAATTTAGCTTGTCCATTTGGTTTGATTTTACAATAATTAAAAGATCTATAGGGGTCCATTTGGTTATCAACTCCCCATCATTTAGCTGGGGACCACCTGGAAGGCTGGAACCACCTCACGGACCACTTGTGCAGTGGTTCTCAACCTAACATGTTACTAAACAAATACTCTATAGCAATGATTACTGTCACAATAACGCTATTTAACTGCTGAATAAATAATGGACCTTGGAAACATTATATAATGGAAACATTTTAACAGGAATGAGGGTTCCTGTCACATATTAAAAGGGGTCTGCAGCCATAGTCTACATTTTGGATTGTGGGGTCCTTGACATGAAAAGGGCTGAAAACACTGGAGTATGAATTCTAAATAGTGAAGTTGTAAAAAATACTGGAAGCAAAAGCAATCAATTGAAATAGCTTTACATACCTGTGTCATCTCCCTGCTCCAAAACTCCTTCTCTGTGTGCCAAAAGATTTTATCCCACAAATAGATTGGCAGCAACCTATCTTCCTGTTCAACAATCAACAGTGATTTTATTTAGTTTAGCTTTATCCTAAATCACTTTTACACAAGCAGCTCTCATGCTTGCTGTTGGTGACAAATGTAACTGCTGCTGGCTGTTTGGATTTCAAAGTGGGAGTGTGCTCTCAGCAGAGCCAATGGTACCTGGCCACGTCACAGTCACATGACACACAGCCAATCAGGCATTTGCAATTGCATTGTGGGCAGTGTAGTTGATTTTCAAACTGCTTTCCATAAACACACATATATATCATGTTCCTCTCTGTTCCTCCCTTCATATTTCATATGTTTCCTCCAAACTATAATATCCCAAAAGATAGGCATTAAAATGTGTTTTAATCAGATTTAATTACAGATGATAATTTGCTTATATAACCTTGTATGTCGTGTCTGTTGTATGATGATGTTTTTATTGTATTGTACTCATTTCAAGCAGGATAGTTAAGCTTCTGAAGCATTGAGGAATACAGTATGGTAGTGGATCTCAAACATTTCAAAGAAGAAACATTTCCATTAGAGAAGATTTTGATGAGTCTAGCAGTGATTCTCAACTATTTTAATTGCAAGAACCCCAGTTTGACATGCATTAGTCTAAGTACGGACCCCCATTTTATGGCATTCTATCTGAGACCCCAATTTATTGTAAAATCAATGTTAATGGGTCCATTTTGGTTCCATTTGTACACTCTGAGTTACCCATAAGGGTCCATTTCATTCCTAACTATCATTTAGCCGGGGACTCCCTGGAACTCCCTCAAGGACCCCACTTCGATAAATAATGCAGTTAATATCAGGTTGCCATTCCATATATCTTTACTGTTTTTTTTAACCCATTAAGACCTAAGGTCGATACCTTCTAAAGCCTGACCTAAGTTTTCAGAAAAACAACACAAAAATGTTTTCCCCACCTGAGGGATAAAACAGGGGTTCCCGCGCATAATGGGTTGTGTATGTTGGGCTGAGTTGTACACTTTGTAACAAGTTCTATGTCACATCTATAATGTTTTACATTGATAAACCTCATAGTTAATAGTATGCAGTATTAAACTGTGGATATACCCCAGGCAGGGTTCATCGTCATGCTGGCTTGCGGTGGACATTTTTGTCTGAACGATATTTTTGCCATGGAGTGAACAATAATGTTACCAGAAGCACACAAAGTGCCAGTCTCAAATGTATACTAGCACAGTGGTTCTCAAAGCGGGTTGAGAGGGACCTCAAAGTTCCTTGAATGTGGTCCAAATCGAACATTACAGGTATGTAACTCTGAGAGTGTATGGAACCAAATGGACCCATAAACACTCTCAGAGTTATGGGTCCTTAACAATAATAATAATACAAATAAATTGAGAACCACTGTACTAGTGGACTATAGTGTCATACATATCCTGAAGAAACCCTGGAGACTGGGACAGAAATTTAATCTCATGATCAAATTTTCAACATTGTTATGTAAAAACAAAATCTAAAATCTACCATGGACAAAGACAAGTCTCGCCACATATGTCAATGTACAGACATTGATGATCCCTGTGCCAGGAGATATGATGGGATATGTTGTTTTTGTGTGAGTTTTATTTTTTTATTTTTATTTTATCTTTAAATGGGTATACCCCATTTGATGGTGTCCCATAGATGTTCAACAATGACCTATGACAGCTGAGGTCAAGACCTTTCCATTAACAGTTAGCCATTTCTAGCCTATGTAAGCCCTTCTGTGGCTGAATGATATGCCTTTAATCATGGACTCTAGGGTTCAAGATTCAGAGGTCATTATCAAAGCAGTGCTGCTGTGTACTGTTAGATAAGCATCATGGTGTGCCTGTCTGTCTGTCTGTCTGTCTGTCTGTCTGTCTGTCTGTCTGTCTGTCTGTCTGTCTGTCTGTCTGTCTGTCTGTCTGTCTGTTTGTCTGTCTGTCTTTCTCTCTCTCTTTATCGCCCGAGTTCAGGCCACAATGCATTTTGTTATACCCCCTCTGAAGAAATATAGGCCTACTTGTCCTCTAAGTTCCTGTCATTTCAGATTAGATAGACTAGCTCTTATTTAGGATTCAAAACATTGAAATTGAAATGGTCTTGGACTTTAAGGACAACCCACATTCGTTTATAATCGGCATTGTTGCGGCCTATCTTTAGTTTTTTGTTGAGTCAATGTAATGGTACGCTGGACCAATGAAGTGGCTAGTGTCCTCAGGGGTTGCTTATCAAGGAACTTTGACATTCTTGCTAGATACCTTGTTCACTATGTCAATGCCAATAAACTCCCCAGTTATACTCGTCTTGTTAACTTCCAAGATTAACGTAATGCTCATGCTTACCTGTAACTACCATTACATTCAAGAGAGACGCTGATAGTCCAATGAATGCTATGATCCTAATTAATTTAATTTCATAAACATTCAGATGTCCCTAACTGTAATGACACCTTACTGTCCCTTCAACTGCATACTTTATGTGGTCTTTAACCAGAGATGTTCTGTTTTTATCCCCAGCAAAGCATAATCCTTTGCAATGCATACAGAAATAAGGACATTTACAAGCTGACTCAATTTGTTTATTAAAGGTATAAAAACAGACTGATTATGCTTAGCTTCTCTGGTAAGGTCTTTGGAATCTATAGGCCCAATCCCATTTTGACCTGTGAGACAGTCTGTATCCACTTAAAGCTCTTGAGCTCGACCCATTTCTTTTGTAACTTGCATCAGTTAGATATTTTACATAATATGAACCCAAGATAGACTGTAATTGTGACACACAAAGATATGCCATAGATGTAATCGGTATTATACAATACTGATACATATGAGCACTCTTTGGGTTATGCACTCACTGTGTGCACAGTATATGCTTAGTTAAACTTCAGGAGTGGAGGCTGATCATTTGATCATGGCTGTGTGTAACTCAGTCATTTACCTGATGTTGAGTAAGTCGTTACCACAACCATGAATAGTGCATGATTTTGCTCTATAAATTCACAGTTCAGAATGAAAGAGAGGAGCAGAGAAGTCAGTTTGGGAAATATATAATAGTTTATCAATTGCTTGTACTAGACAAAGTTTAAAATCTATTTAGCATGAACACCTGCAGATCATGTCTGTCTGTCTGTCCGTCTGTGCGTGTGTCAGTTATGCCTTATATCAATCTCCATATATTGCCAAGATCCCTGTTGTCATAAATATTGTGTCAGTCTCATGATAACCAGTGTGGTCGATCCCTGAGTGATCAATATTAAGCCCATATCTGGGAATGCCAATATGGACATGAACTTGTGACCGGGGAAATCACGCTCTTTCGAACGACCATCATTTCGACCGAAGGGTTAGCGACTCACTCCACGGAGGTTAGCGTTAGGGTGAGGGTTAGAGTCGGGTGTCGAAAAGATGACATGTATTAACAGCGACACGCTCCCCCTGTGACCTAACATACCACCAGATAAACCCAAGCCAGCCATCTACTATGATGGCCTGGTGTGTTTCATTTTTATTAAACTAGCAGTCATCTGTGTCTCACCTGTCTTGATTAGGGGTGATTAGGGAGTATCACATAATTAAGGATTGCCTACAGGAAAGGTCAACCCACTACACTTACATTGTTTTGGGCTGCTAGGTTATACCGGTATGTGCAAACAACAATGTGCAAATAACAAGGTTTAACATTGCGCCTGTGAATAAACATTGTTCTATGGACATGATATCCAAAGCTATGCTCATAAATGCGGTCTTGTGTGGACACAGCTCCACAAGTCCTTTATAAGACCTTTTAGTAGCTGTCGCTACTTCTTTCTTGTCTGTTTCTTGTCTGTGTGACAGGGTGCGAGTGTGTGTACTGCATCCTGTAGCTATAATTCCATCCACTGCCTGGGACTGTATCTGTGACAACAGAGCTGATCCCATAACCTGGGGGACATAACCTTGATAACAGAATAAAGTGAAAAATGACATATGTCACTGTCTTCCAAGGTTCCAAGGTAATAGAAAACTAAGAATAAGAAATGGTCCGTATTCCATAGAAAAGTTGGGGATTTCACCCAGTAAAAATGACCAGATTCTGTCACTTTTCATGAAATATCAGTTTGGACTGTCACCCAAAACTCTCACCCTAAACAGGCCCAATATATGGCAAAAGGTGATCATATGCTACATACAGTATAGGCCCTATTGTCATCTTAGGTCTCAAAATAGGTTATCAACATTCCAGACAGTATACTGCATGCATTAAGCCATATTCATACTTCATCCATATTTGATTAGTTATGCCAAGAAAATCGAACCATCGAAAATGGGACACCTTCAGATATGCCATAGATTTGATCTGTATTCTAGAAAAGGATAGTGCTCATCAGAATGTCCAGATAGGACATACGGTCATATTTGAAATACGCATGACAAAAATAAGATATAAAGTGATATTTAGAACACACACGACAAAGATTCCGTATATAATATCCTCATGATGTATATTGGGTTCATATTTGACCAAATATGAAATACCAATGACACTGGTCTGGTCTGTTTTGCCCAGTATAAATCACCCAATTCTGTGAATTTCCATGACCTATTAATATCATTTAAATGCCTCACCCAAAACAGGCCCAATGGCAAAATCTGTAGTAGGCCTAAGTATATTGTATAAGTTACGGTGACGATATATGCTACAGATATTGCCATTATTCTACTCAATATAGGGTGTCAATATATTCCTACACTGCAATACCTCATATTCATATACTTCTTATATGAGAAGGAAATGAATACTTCCATATTCCATATTTGATTAGATATGGGTTGGGCCAAGTGAATATTGAATATCGGAATCCAGAGTAAATATATGACTTTAAGTGATATATGAATGTAATATAGACTGTATTTGTGACACATTCATATACATACCATAGATTTGATCCGTATTCTAGAAAAGTTGTTGAGCTCAGATATGTCCAGGTGATATTTGGAACATACACATGACAGAAAAAAGATGTAACTGTATCCTTCTATAAAATATGTCCTCATGATGTATATTGGGTTCATATTTGACCAGATATGACATATCAATGAAATGTAGGATATATATCAGAAATGTTCTGTTTCGTGACCTATCAATATCAGTTAAAAATCTCACCCAAAACAGGCCCAATGGCAAAATATGTAGTTAGTATATTTTATATGAGAATATTTGATGATATATGCTACAGATATTACCATTATTCTACCCAAAATAGGTGTCAGTATATTCCTATATACTGCAATAGGTCATATTTATATGTTGTAAATGACAAGGAGATGAATACTTCATCCATATTTTATAAGATATGGTTGATGTCAACAAAACCTTAAATATGCATTAGAAATGGTCTGTATTTGGAAGTGGTTATGCTGTAAATATATGACTTTAAGTGATATATGAAGTCAAAGTCTGATACATCAAGATTTACCAGAGACTTAAAGGTATTCTAGACAAAATAATGTGATCAGATATTTTCAGATATGACCAAAGGTCATTTACGGAACACATACATGACAAAATTAAACAGCTGCTTGTATTCATGAACATTCATGATGTATATTGGGTTCACATTTGGCAATATATGGTGCATATCAACACAACTCAGGATATTTATCAGAAATGTCCGTATTCCAGAGAGAATCCAAAATCAGATATTTGGGGATTCTGGATATTTTAGCCCAAAGGTAATTTACGGACCACGTACATGACACATTTTAAATTATGCTTGTATCCTAGTATGATATATGGTTGTCATGATGTATATTGGGTTCATGTTTGACCAGATATGTTGCATATCAACAAAACTCAGGATATGCATCAGAAATGTCCGTATCTATAGGGAATCCAAAATCAGATATTTGGGGATTCTAGATCTTTTCGCCCATTGAATATGCCTCAGAAATGGTCAATATTCTCTAGCAGATCCACTGTAAAGATATGACTTGAGGTCATATATGAACTCACTATCTGACATATGAAGTATTCTAACTAAATATTGTGATCAGATATTTCCAGATATGACCTAAGGCCATTTACAGAACATATACATGACAAAAATAAAATGTTGCTTGTATCCTAGTACAACATATTGTCTTTATGATGTATATTGGGTTCATATTTGACCAGATCTAGCATTTCCATGGAACTCAGGATATGCATAAAAATGTACTGTTTCATGACCTATCAATATCAGTTAAATATCTCGTCCAAAACAGGCATAATGGTAAAATCTGTAGTACGTATATTTGATGTGTAAATCGTTGATGATATATGCTACAGATTATTTTAATCAAAATAGGGTGTCAGTATATTCATATATACTGCATTACGTATATTCATACTTTGTATATGGCAAGGAGATGTATACTTTGTCCATATTTGATAAGATATGGTTGATGTCAACAAAACCTTAAATATGCCTCAGAAATGGTCAGTATTCTCTAGCAGATCCACTGTAAAGATATGACTTGAGGTCATATATGAACTCACTAGTTGACACAACAAATATTTTAGACAAAATATTATGATCAGATATTTCCAGATATGACCTGAGGTAATTTATGGAACATATTCTTGACAAAATTAAAATTACGCCTGTATCCTAGTACAACATTTGTCTCCATGATATATATTTGGTTCATATTTGACCAGATATGGCATTTCCATGAAAGTCAGGATATGCATCAGAAATGTTCTGTTTCATGACCTATCAATATCAGTTAAATATCTCACCCAAAAAATGCCAAATGGCAAAATCTGTAGTAAGTATATTTGATATGAAAATCGTTGATGATATATGCTACAGATATTGCCATTATTCTTAACAAAATAGGCTGTCAGTATATTCATATATACTGCATTACGTATATTCATACTTT
The DNA here is from genome assembly GCF_963921795.1 of Nannobrachium achirus. NCBI lineage: Eukaryota > Metazoa > Chordata > Actinopteri > Myctophiformes > Myctophidae > Nannobrachium > Nannobrachium achirus. The sequence continues at coordinate 39,281,164 of NC_137814.1, read as the reverse complement.
GTAAATGACAAGGAGATGTATAATTTGTCCATATTTGATAAGATATGGTTGATGTCAACAAAACCTTAAACATGCCCCAGAAATGGTCATTATTCTCTAGCAGATCCACTGTAAAGATATGACTTTAGGTCATATATGAACTCACTATTTGACACATCAAGTATTCTAGAAAAAATATTATGATCAGATATTTCCAGATATGACCTGAGGTAATTTATGGAACATATACTTGACAAAATTAAAATTACGGCTGTATCCTAGTACAACATTTGTCTCCATGATATATATTGGGTTCATATTTGACCAGATCTAGCATTTCCATGAAAGTCAGGATATGCATCAGAAATGTTCTGTTTCATGACCTATCAATATCAGTTAAATATCTCACCCAAAAAATGCCAAATGGCAAAATCTGTAGTAAGTATATTTGATATGAAAATCGTTGATGATATATGCTACAGATATTGCCATTATTCTTATCAAAATATGCTGTCAGTATATTCATATATACTGCATTGCGTATATTCATACTTTGTATATGGCAAGGAGATGTATACTTCATCCATATTTGATAAGATATGGTTGATGTCAACAAATACTTAAATATGCCTCAGAAATGGTCAGTATTCTCTAGCAGATCCACTGTAAAGATATGACTTTAGGTCATATATGAACTCACTATTTGACACATCAAGTATTCTAGAAAAAATATTATGATCAGATATTTCTAGATATGACCTGAGGTAATTTACAGGACATATACTTGACAAAATTAAACTTACGCCTGTATCTTAGTACAACATTTGTCTCCATGATATATATTTGGTTCATATTTGACCAGATATGGCATTTTTATGGAACTCATATATGCATCAGAAATGTTCTGTTTCATGACCTATCAATATCAGTTAAATATCTCACCCAAAACATGCCAAATGGCAAAATCTGTAGTAAGTATATTTGATATGAAAATCGTTGATGATATATGCTACAGATATTGCCATTATTCTTGTCAAAATATGCTTTCAGTATATTCATATTTTACTTCATTACGTATATGCATACTTTGTATATGACAAGGAGATGTATACTTTGTCCATATTTGATAAGATATGGTTGATGTCAACAAAACCTTAAATATGCCTCAGAAATGGTCAGTATTCTCTAGCAAATCCACTGTAAAGATATGACTTTAGGTCATATATGAATCAATATTTGACACATCAAGTATTCTAGAAAGAATATTGTGATCAGATATTTACAGATATGACCTAAGGTCATTTACGGAACATATATATGACAAAAATAAAATATTTGCTTGTATCCTAGTACACCATATTGTCTTCATGATGTATATTTGGTTCATATTTGACCAGATATGGTGCATATCAAAAAAAGTCAGGATATGTGACGGAAATGTCCGTATTCCAGAAAGAATCAAAATTCGATATTTTGGGATTCTTGCTCTTTTCGCCCAGTGCAATGGAATGAAGGGGTAGCAACCGGACAAAAACAAATGAAGGAACAGTTACTGGCCTACAGAGAAGAGGTAATGGTAAACATTTGTGTCTGCAGTTAGCGATTAATTACCCTTTGACTTAGTTACCTTTTTATTTAATCATTTAGGGTCACTTGAAAATGCCACACCTTTAAATTCATCTACTGTACTTTATTAATGGAAAAACAAACTATACGCTTATACATGACCTTTATACATACTTTAGCCAAGAGCTGCAAATTGTAACTGGTCTGATTAACTGGTCTAAACTTAACACCAGAACCCCACCCCCAACTGTTTACTGTACATGTATTTTGCTACTGGTGTTATACTAGTGAAGATGATGTCTAAATATAGAATTGTATATTATTGCATGTCTTTAATGTCTATGAATTGAATACACAGGACTTCAATGGAAACTTTTTTGGGACTTTTTGGGGTTATTCTTTTAGACCAACTGTACTCGTGCTGTTTGCATGGTGCCAGTCTAACATTAAAACAAAAAAATTAAACATGTCTATTTGAAAAATATTATAAATATGGTTTGCTACCCTTTACAAACATTATTTTCTGGGTCCCCAAAATACAATTACGAGTCAACAATGAGGATTTTACTGTGTGGACATCAGGTTGCTTCGTTACCTAACTCACTGAATATAATATAGCATTGCTCTATTTAATGATGCTAATCATTTGTTGTTTTCTTTACCTTGTTCCAGATAAAACTAAGATATGGTGATTACACTTATCATATTATATCTCATATTATTATTTGCTCTATTACCTATAACTAATCTCAGTGGCATTCAAAAGTAATCACCGCAGACATAGTCTTTGATAATCTGCAATGGAAATACATTTACAGTATCTTCACAGATAGGCAATCTGAATGGTTCTGAGTTTACACAGAACACATCTGTCTAGGATGTGTTTTACCAATACTTTTCAGTGTATAATTCTGTTAGCTTTGCTCCTTAGCAGGGACGTGCAGAGAATGTTAGGGAGGCAGGGGCTGAAATTTCTAAAAGGGCATTTTGGTGAAAATATATCGAAAATAGCAGACCTCCAAGCTCACAACGCGTTGTGAGCTTGGAGGTCGGAGGTCGGTATTTTCAGTTCTTGATACCACACTGAACTATAGCATAATCAAGTCAATACTGGAGATGTGCCGCAACAGATTTCTACACAGAGAGGCCAATTCTTCCAACATAAGATGCTGCATTCAAGTTCAGAGGAGTTTGGACAAGGCAATATTCTCTTGAACGCTGCCTTCAGGTATGGCATGGAAGGGAGGGCATTTTAATTTCTTTCACCATAGTAAAAACTGCATTCATTGTCTGGAGAGGGCACTTTTTACAGACGAATAAAAGGGCAGGGGCTCAAGCCCCCTTTCATGTCTACCGGTATGTGTGCACGTGCCTGCTCCCTAGGTCAATGACTCTGATCAAGGCCGTGCGGGGAACTGCTGCGAGGTCAAGGCTAGGAGACATACCGTACTGTAAATGACGGGAGGCAGGGGCGTCACAAGGGGTAGGAAAGTGGGACTGAGTTACCAGGGCCCAAGGTGGAGGGGCCCTAGTAACTTTAGCTATTGAAAAATAGCAGATATACAAGCTCACAGCGCGGCACCGAGTGCCGCGCTGCAAGCTTGTAGATCTGCTATTTTTGAAAAGTCGTGAAAATGTGTGCAAATCTTTGAGTATATGTATTTTTTAAGTGAACATTTGTAACTCAAATTTTGCTTCTGGGGGGTCCCTGGAACTAAATATTTTTAGATGGGGGGTCCTTCACATGAAAAAGTTTGAGCATCACTGAAATGGAAACATAGGTTTCTTGGCACACATTTTCACGATTTTTCAAAAATAGCAGATCTACAAGCTCGCAGCGCGGCACTCGGTGCCGCGCTGTGAGCTTGTATATCTGCTATTTTTCAATAGTTAACATTCATGGGGGGCCCGCAGTGAATCCTTGTACCCAGGGCCCAGAATTTGGTGTGACGCCCCTGCTAGGAGACATACCGTACTGTAAATGGCAGGAGGGATATGCTATCATATCTTTTACACTGTAGGTTTCTGGAAAACTCTGACCGAGGACAATGTTGACGTGCTTGTAAATGTTCTTCCAATCATACTTGTTGCAGTATAAATAATGAATTGTATGATTTGATCAAACCAAATATGTTTATTTCAGCATGTACATATTTCCAATACATTCGAGTGCAAACATTTCTTCATCAATAATGTATTGCATTTTATTCATCTGATCATATTTAGGGAAATGTATTAGACAGTAAACTAAATTACAAATGTAAAAAGGGTCTAAACAATTAAAGTACCTCACAAAATAGTGTTTTCAAGATCCATTATGGAGGGAATAATACATAAGATGACTAAAAAAAATAACTTACAATAAATATATTTATAAAGACAAGGATGTGTAGTATACCTAGTCTTTCAACTAACAAAACATTTGCATCAGACATACAGCAGTGCTTATTTTACAGTAACTTCTTGTGTATACTATTTAAAATGCATTTTGTAGTGAACACCAATTCAGTTTAATCAAAGGACCACGATTATCTGGCATGTTTAGGCCATGATGACATGATGAACTCAACTCACAATGTGACATACTGTACCTACTGCTGACGATTTTCCAAATCATCCCATGGTTTGTTTGATTTCCAAGAAAGCCATTGGGTTATGTTCATTTCAGTATGGTATGAAAATCTATTTAAAACAACTGAAATTTAAGATAAGATCCAACACATTAAATATCACTGTGTGATACACAAGTTATGCTTCAACCCATTTTAAAGTGCAGGTTGATCTGAAAAGTCTAGCAAAAAATATTACCTGGAGAAAAGATTCATTTCCTGACCTCTTAAACAAGATTGAGAACATTTACATCAGTCCGTGATATTTAGCTAATATTGATTTGATTATTCAAGTAAGTTTAGTAACATTTTAATGACAGGAGAAAATGTAAACAAAGCTAAAAAATGGTGAATGTAGCTGTCAATAGGCAATGAATGATTGTATTCAAGTAGTTCAACATTACTGTTATAATGTTAATTTTTTCGTGCCTGTTCTTCACTCAGAGTGGTTCAGGGCTCAGGCACAATGACATTTGCTGACAATCAAGTCATTAAAGGGAGTCAGCTTCAACCTTCCCCTACTGTCATAATGCATGAGCACCATGGGCTCGTAGGCCGCAGGCACACAACAGGGCTGGTGGATCTCTACACTGGTCAGCTGGTGCAGCCGAGATTTCACCTGTGTGTGCATGCTGGCTGGTTTATAGTTGTGGGGGCAGGAGCCATCGCAGAAATGCATGGTGTAGGTGGTCGGGGCCACCACCCAGTCTGACCAGCCAATGTCCCTGAACGACACGGTGACGGTCTTTCGACAGCAGCGTCCTTGCTCATCACAGTTGTCTTCTCTGTTAGAACGCGGCTGCCTCCTCCTCCCAGCTGGCCTTGGTTCTGTGAGATCTAGCTCCAGATCAAGCCTGGGATTTGCCTTTGAGCCGTCTCTTTGATCCCAAGGCAGCCCAACATCCACCACTAGCGACTGAACATCACTCTGTCTCCACGTGTCCACCTCGGATTTGACGTCCACTGTCAGAGCTTCGGTGGTTGACACATTTGCATGGAAAAGAGGAGTTTTCAGTGGCTTCGCCCCAGAGATTCTCACTTGGATCTTTTGCCTTATTTCAGCCAGATCAGGCACCGATTCATCCAAAATCTGCCTGTAAACCTTTAGCTCTGCCTGCACTAGTGTCAGTTCTCTTTGGATGTTAGGGTTCTTCTTGAAAACAGCTCTGTACCATTGGATGTGTTGATGTGATTCAGTGTGTTCCCCCATACTGCCAAGGACTTTCACAGGGTCTACTGGAGGAAGAGAAACACAAATGTGAACATTGTGTGAACACTGATGTGGTCATTTCTGTGCCCTCGCTTGCTATGCTCTGTTTAAAAATGCACTTTCTGATACAACGTCATGGCATGAATTCTTTATTATTAAAAACTGGGGGGTGCCAATGTGAGTGATTAAGGAGTCCCCAGTTTGAGTCCTGGGCTGGACAGACCAATAGCTTCATGTCACTTCCCTACTCTCTCACCTTGTTTCCTGTATAATCGCCACTACTACCAATAAAGTCAGAACCCCCACACATTTTGTGATATAGCACGAAAATAACATCATTATGCTTTAACGTCACAAAACATTTTCTTATATTCAAATAATATGCCCTGCACTCACATAGAAGATTTGATACAATGTTTAACTGCTCCTACAAAGGCTGCATGACCTCAAAAAGCTCCTTTTGTTTGCGTTTTCTTTGTTTGTTTTAGGGGCAACAGAATCTATTTTAACCACTACACAAATGTTTAATCTGTTCACAATTATGTTCCATACAGCCAGTTGATACCTATCTTTTGTATAAGTGCTGGAACTGACAGGATGGTATTTTTTAGCAGAAACCAGTACTGTGACTATTGTCTGCATGGGAGGACTCACACAGCAAGTTTTTTTCTTTTCTATTGTTATAACTAATTAAGGGTGAAATTTGCATAGTGCCAGACCAGTCCAAAATATATTTCTACTTCAGACCACTCTAGTAATAAAGTCAGAAATGTTTAAGGTTGTGTGATGATGACCAAATCTGCAACTATTTTTCAATATGCATTAAATAGTTGATTCACCTGTAGCTGGGTAGAGCACAGTGGACATTCTGTGTGGAGAATACTGGTGTCCTGTCATTGTGTGGGTTGAATTTCCACTGAGCTCCCTCAGTTTTTCTCTGTAGAGCCAAAACATCCTCTTCAGTTCCTGGTCAGAGGCCCTTTCAGTTGGCCTGGGTTCTCTGTCCATGCCCAATGAGCTCAGGATCCCTGTCTTCACTGCCTCCAGGAGGAGGGCTCTCTGGCTCTGCTCCCTGCCTGCATCAGGTGCACCACCATCAGCCATGTGAGGCCGGCCCTCCCCTAAGCTGGAGAAGACGAGAAGAAGGTGCATGCATGTGAGAAAAGAGTAGGGAGTAAGCATGATGATGAGTCAGCCAGGTAGCTTTGGTCTTTGACTAGAAGTGAGTAGCGTGTCGGTGGATATGAATGAAACTCTTGACATGCTTTCATTTATAGAGCATCTGTGTTGCCACACCCCTGGTTCGTCAGGTGAGCACTCCTTTGGCTTAAAAGCCATTTGTCATTAGAATTTATGCAAGGAACATTCTGTGTTACATGTTCACAATATGTAATGCTTAATACGCATCAGATAAACATTGCTTATGAGATTGAAGCTTGCACAGCTGATATGAGAAGTTAATGTACACAATACAAATAAATGATTCCCTTTTTATATATGTATATGTGTGTTATAGTCAATGACACAAAAACAGACAAAGGCTCACTGATGTCTTGGGGTAAAGAACCAATAACACGAGTACACTTTTGTTATACATCAACATTTAATCAAACAAATGACCAAACGGTATACTACAAAATCCTGAGTGCCAATTAATCTAATCTAATCTAATCTAATCTAATCTAATGTACCATATTATGGGTTATAATGATGGCCAGAAATATAAAGTAGGCCTACCTGTTTCTGGATAATTAAGTAACTAAAGTATGCTGGTCACGTAACCAATTTGATCAATTTAGGGACATCATGTAATTGTTTTTATTATACTGAATCCTTCAGGCACTAATAGCAGACTGCTTGAAACACAATGTTGAGGTTAAGTACCTTGCTCAAGGCCTTTTCAATGTAATTGATGCGTCAGGTGACAGAATTTCTAATTCACTTCCTCTATTAATGTAACCGCATCTTCACATAACTAAGTGATGTAACATTGTAGAGTCCATCACTAGGACTCTACTGTGTTACATCAGTAGGATGGAAATGTACTTTCTGTCAAAAATCTGTACTGACTGGAATAGTACAATGGAACCAAATTATTTCACTTCTAGTAATGTTTGTTGCTAACTTGCTATTGTTACCATCTTTTTCATATATTTAGGTTGCCAAACAGCTGCAAGTGAAAATAGAATCAGTACGTGTCGTCGTTGTGAATTCACTATCAGTTAAGATCAGTACAGTGCGTGTTTATGGAGCGCAGTCCCCACCCTATGACGTGTCACACAGGCTAACATTGGACCTTATTCTTTTCACATAATAATGGTTTCCCCGATTGTTGCCTGATAAGAAATGGTGTCTCCCTCTATCTTCACATATAGACCTACCGGTATTCCCCTGCCTCATACAAGGCCCACAGCATACGTCAATGTCTGGCCAAAAGAGATTTTTGACACCCTTTACATCTGAGTGTTGGTTAAAATAATATTGAACCAATGGAAAGTAGTAAAAAGTGCTTGGGACAAAACCTCCTAACTCCTCACTTTCTACCAAACCAGCTAACTCCACCCGATTGGCCCTCTCTTCTTTTCATAAATATGTGCTATTGAACACCCTTTACGTCTGTGTGTTGGTTAAAATAATATTGAACCAATGAAAAGTAGTAAAAAGCCCTTAGGTCAAAACCCCCTTACTCCACTTGAGCTCATTTCCCTGAAAATTAACATTTTGGAGTTAGGAGGTTTCAGTTTCTTTGACCTTGACCATGGGTGCAGCATGTTGGGGTGCACCAGTTAAAGCTATACGTTGCTACTGAATCCCTGTATGAACAATCATTCAATTTGGACCCCAAATTAGGTATAGAGCAATGTGCATTTTCAATTAACAGTAACAAAGCAAGTGTTTTCTAAAGCAGTTCCACTTAAACTGATGCTTACAATTCTCTTGCGCTTTGATTTATTTATGTTCTCCAAAATATGAGGGTTGTTCATGGCTTATGGTAAGCCATGAACAGGTTTCTGAACCAGTGATGTGTTTTATGGTTTAAAGGTACTCCAACGGCAATACAAGGTGATAAGAGTTGGAACATAGTTTTTTTCCCTGATCCTCTCGCGTGCAGAGCGAGGATTTCTGAGCACTGAATCACCGAGGTGATGAAATAATGGTCCTCCGCAGCGGTCATACCTTGAGAGGGGTTAAGTGTGTGAAAGGTGTCCAGGTGTGTGATTCAGCCTGTTAGTTGTTGGTTCACAGATTGCTTCTCTCTCATCATTTTAAGATTTGACTGATAATAAAATACAAAGGTTTGTGCTCTAGACTCAGAGCTTACCAAAGATTGAGCCAGGTGCCAGCATTACAGTCCAAAATAAACAGAAAAGGTTCGCACGGCACACTGACAAAACTTGAGGCTCTTTAGGGGTTCAAAAATAGATTTATTGAAGTGAATCACTCAGCGTGCTGACGATGGTTTGATGACGAAACAGCCACTTGTCAGTGTGCGTCTTTTCTGTTTATCCAAGATTTTACTGATGACTTTCATATCCTTGCCAGGCCAGGGTTAGTTACATTTGAGATAATTATGCTGATCCTGTACGGTATTATGCCTCACATAGATCCTGAGATAGGGCTCTCTTGGTTGTTCTTAAAACTTACCTCATTACACAGGGCGATCAGGCTTTTGGGGCCAAGGGACGAACGCCCTACTTGAAGATCCAAGGCTAGCAAAGTCAGTGTCATCTTTTAGATTATTTCTGAAATCCTACTTTTATATAGGTCTATACGTATAACAATATAAGTATAACTATAACTATATAACTATATAACTATATGTAGTTCATTTTATGTTTTTCATTTGTTTTTTATTTATGCTATTTGATGATATTTGCACTTTGTAACCCTGTTTCATAGATTTATTTAGAAATAAAGATGATTATTTATCCCTCTCAATCCCTCTGCATCTATGGAGTATAAAGACAGAAAAGACAGTGAAGAATGCAAGAAAAGACATGAAGAATGCAGACTTCTGTCATCAAGACAAAAATAGGTTATTTTAGAGTGACAGAAATTATGCAATAGTTTCATCACATGAGCTGGTGACAGAGTTGTTGGTCTTTCCTCATTGAACCTGCATTCCTCGTTAGATGTGGGCATGTGGCAATGTCAAAGAAACAGAATATGTTCACAATTCACACTTCACAGGCAGCCTATAGTGCAGTATGTGTGTCCAAATGTTCCTACAAAGATTAAGAGGTGAGGTATGAAAAACTGGAAAGTGAAGATATTTAGCTGTTTTTTTTTTTTATTCTATCAGGGTTATGGTTTAGGGCTGTTTAAAGTTAAGGCAATGATTGACAGTTAGCCATACTGTTGAGGATTATATAGGGTTATAGGAGTTTGAGTTTGTGGAATTAATGAAAAGTCCTCACAAGTAATATTACAAATATATGCATGTGCACAAGTGTGGAATCATGTGACGTCAGAGCTTGTGCACATATGTACTGTATGTGTTTGCTTGCATGAGTTCACAAATACATGCAGCTATACAATCCTGTATGCTGCCCCATCATCGGGTAGTTTAAGCCAGGTCGGGTTTCCTAAAATGTTTAGCTCAATCTTTTGGTCTCCCCGGGACCCAAACTTACAAAAAATCTATTAGGATTGTATTATAAACAGAATCTAATCATAATGTTGTGAGCTTGTAAGCCTACATCTGCCATTTTCACTATTTCTCACATGTTCTTTTGGATCTGGAGGAGGGGGGGGGGGGGGGGGAGTGTCGTCACCATGGGCCGCAGGCTGAAACAATGCCCAAATAATGTCTGTCTGACAAATTTGGAGATGTCTGACATCACTGACTGACATCGCTGAAGTGCCTAAATCTGGAGATGACACAACTGGACGTATATATATATGTATATTAGGGGTGCAACGATACACAAAATTCTCGTTTCGGTTCGGTTCGATATTTTGGTGTCACGGTTCGATACTTTTTCGATACAAAAAATAAACAGAAATGTCCTTGATTTATAAATGTATTTTTATAACTATGTATTATTTTGTTTTAACTTTGAACAATACGGTACCCAACCTATCGGGTAGTGGTTCTCTAAGTGGGCTCTGCGGACCCGTAGGGGTCCTTGAGGGGGTTCCAGGGGGAATGTGGATGTGGAGTGGTATTGTATTGTATTGTTCGATACATCGATACAGGGTCATTCGGTTCGATATTTCTCGGTTCGATTCGATTTTCGATATTCGGTTCGATATGTTGCACCCCTAATGTATATGTATGTATATACGTATATACATATATATATATATATATATATATATATATATATATATATATATATATATATATGTATATGTATATGTATATGTATATGTATACGTATATGTATATGTATATGTATATATATACGTATACGTGTATATATATATATATATATATATATATATATATATATATATATATATATATATATATACCAGTATATATATATGGCAGGAATTTCATGGAGGCCATGAAGGCCATGGCTGTCATTGCCCCTCAGTTTGGCCTTGTGCCCCTCAAACCAATGGCATAACCTGAGGCCACAGTGGCCTTAATGCCCCAGCTGACAGTAAGACTTTCTCCTGTGTCTCTTTCTTGTCAATATGTAGACAGTAGACACCAGCACCGCGTTGTGAGCTTGGAGATCGTCTATTTTCACCACTTCTTGAATGTGTTTTCTAATTTATGGAATTTCTTAAAATTTTCTTTGTTTCTAAATTAAATTACAAAAAGAAAATAATTGAATTTAGGTTTTAATTCATACATCTTTTTCGGGATTTGTATGTATTATTTTTGTTTTTGAAATAATAATAATTAAAAACAAAAAGTAGGAAACCCAAAAAATTAAGGAACACACAAAAATGTGTTCCACGATACACAAATGGGTCCCTTCCCAGTGTTTGGGAAACAGGAGGCAGTCAGAAGTCAAGAAATGTGACAGAAAAGGTAGTGTGGCCTGGGTGAAGTCATCTGGAAATGTGCCCATTTTAATTGGCTATTCAGTGTATTCCACAAAAGAGAGAGTGTTGCCTGGGTGAAGTCACCAGGAAATGTTCCCATTTAATTGCATGCAAGTATTTGATCACTTATACATGAGACATCAGCATATTAGTTAACATGAATTTAACTTGGAGTCAGTGTATTTCACTGACAAAGGGCGTGTAGTGTAGGCATTTTTCTACAGTCTATGAGTGTAGGTAGTAGAGTGCAGTGTTTCCCAACCTTTATTTCTGCCAAGGCACACTTTTCATAGCCAAATTATCCTAGATACATGGCACACCTAGATATATGGTGTGTGTGGCTACTGGCTATTTTCAAAATGTTTGCCTCTTCCTTATATTATTTTACAATTTACCAGTTGATTACTTTTGATACTTTTTTCTTTCTTGAGGTATTAAAAAGGTTTTAAAAGTCCTTAAATTGTGACCTAATTGTCAAATTTCAAAGGGCACACCAAAGCATCTCAAAGGGCAAACCAAAGGTCCGCGGCACTTCACTTAGACACTTAGTGCCCAGTTGTCCAAGTGCCCACATGTCCCTAGCCACATCTCTATCTCTATCAAAAAAGATAAAAAGAAAAGGAGCCCACATTTCCCTAGTGCCCAGTTGTCCAGGTGCACACCTCTCCAAGTGTCCACATGTCCCTAGCCACATCTATTAAACAAGAATTGACACACAGTCAATATAAAATCTGTGGATTGGTGTGTTGACGTTAGTGTAAAAAAAATTTTTTGAAAAAAAAAAAAAAGTTTGAAAAAAAAAGTTTAGGTCCAAAAATGTGTTAAAAAATCGACCTGATGGTGGCGCTATATGGGACAGATCCATGTCGATGAGATAAGTGTAGACATACTGTGTAGCGATTTGTGTGATTTTAGGGCAAAAACTGTAGGAGCAGTATTCAAAAATGTGTTTTAAAAAATTTGGCGGGGATCCCTGGAGCTGCGGGGGTCCCTGGAAGGGTGGAGGTTGTGGATTGGCAGACAAGGATTGTGTGTGGAAAATTTCACATGGATAGGGGCAAAAAAGTGTGATGTGACGTGACAGACAGACTGACGGACAGACAGGCGGTGGAGGTTTTCATAGTAACTGCGACCTGACGGTCGCAATTATAATCATTAGTATTGTTTATTTTAATTATTATTATTAAGGAACTCTAGAAATCTCAGTTGGAACTGATGGATGGATGGATTATTTTAGAGTAAGCTACTTTATTTACCATTATTGTGTACTCCGCCACATGGGGAGCAATCTTCAATTCAATCTTCAATTCAAAGAAGCTTTATTGGCATGAGAACACAAACGTTTACACAGTGGTGGAAAAAGTACCTACATTTTTATAATTAAGTAAAAGTATCAATTCTGCAATGTAGAATCACTCTGTTACAAGTAAAAGTCCAGAATTAAAAATGTACTTGAGTAAAAGTACAAAAGTATTGGTATCCCACCCAGACGCCCCAATACTGGACTGCCACCGGGTCCCAAAAGGCAGCCCCCAGACATCAGAAATTTAAAAAAACAAAACAAAAACATAATAGGTTATATAATCCCAGAGGGAAGGTGCTATGTGGCGACATATTTATCTAAAAGGTAAAAAAAGAAAAAAAAAACTAATGTCCATGAGTCAGTTGTAAAATAAAGTAAGGCCTGCCAGTCGAGAGAGGCTGCTGTTACAACCAAAAAAGAAAAAGTAACAAAAATAGTAGTGATACCACCTCCCAGCCGGCAGAGGCAGCGTAGAACCATTAATTGTCGAGCGCATAGGTCGAGCGTGGTTCAGAGTTCAGAGTTCACAGTTTGGTCCATCCTGTCAGAGGCACACAATGGCGGCCACCGACCAAAAACAAACAACTCAGGCTATCAGCATATTAGAGCCACATCGTAAGATGAAGTATAAAAACAACGAAAACATGTCGAGAAGTCTCGACTACAATCATGTCATCATAAAGTGCAAAGCATTCGATCGCTCTCTAACACTTAACTAAACCGCCGTAACGTAATCGTCATGTACGGAGAGAAAGAAACAGCGCATATTAGCATACCACAGGCGCAATAGAATTCGCCGTAAACAAAATACCCAATTGAGTAAACAAGTGGTTCGCATTAACCGTTGGAACGGACATGTCTACATACGCCGTTTGATCATATAATATCAGTCAAAAAAGGGTTGCGTATTTTCGTCAGAAAAAATAGGAAAATTAAAGAAAGAAAAAACCTGTTAGCATGTACTAGCTAGTTAGCCAACCCCACACACTATCGCCCATTCCCGTCTGTCTTTCAATGTTATATGAGATACTTAAAGTGTGGTTCCTGTGGAAATAAGCCTCGGCTTTCTAGGATCTCTAGTTGACCTTGTACCAGTGATTTGTACTGTCATGAAACTGTACTTTTTTCTATTGCAAACTTCTAATAAATTCTTCAATCAATCAATCAGTTATTGCTTTGTAGATTAGCATTATTGGGCTAAATGTAAAGACGCTACGCTGCGCCAACCGTGAGCAGTTTAACAAATTTGCTACGTACGTCTACACAAACGGTCAGATTACAAAGATAAATTGCTTAGTGAAGGCTCACGGATGTCACCATAGGGTACGCTCCAGCAGAATGTCCCGTAATGATCGTATTATTTAAAGAGGAGCATTTTAATCCGATCGGTCGTCGTTTCCTTAAAAAGGTATTAATGTATCTAAGTGCAGTACACCTCGCAACCGATGGGGTCGCATGGCTGAAAAACAACAGAAAATGACGTCTGATCGGATTAAAATGCTGTTTATTAAACAATACGAAAGATACAGGTAATTCTGCTTGAGCGTACCATACTGTGACATCTGTGAGACTTCAGTAAGCACTTTATCTTTGAAATATGAACGTTTTTGTAGACGTACGTAGCAAATAGGTTTAACTGCTCAACACGAGGTTGAAGTGAATGTATTACACACCGTGACTCGTGCGTTAGCCTGCAGCTAGCGCTAGCTAGCGTTAGCCTGCAGCTAGCGCTAGCTAACGTTAGCGTTAGCCGTTAGCCACACATCCAGAATAGTCTAAGTCAATTTTCCAACGGCGAGTGAACGATTGCATTCCGAGTTGGGTCGCCGTTTTATTCCATGAGTAATTGTGTATAACATGTCTGCGTTAGCCTGCAGCTAGCGCTAGCTAGCGTTAGCCTGCAGCTAGCGCTAGCTAACGTTAGCGTTAGCCGTTAGCCACACATCCAGAATAGTCTAATTAATATATGTCAATTTTCCAACGGCGAGTGAACGATTGCATTCCGTGTCCTTCATGGATTTTTTCCCCCCTGGCTGTCAATGTTTTTATTGTTCAAAAAGAAAACGTTCTGAACGTTAAAACTAGATAGTTTTACGATCATAACAATGTGACAAACGGATCGGATCCTTTTTTTCCAAACTCGAGAAGAAGAACAGCGCAAGGCCGCTCCCAGAGCCCTAGAATGGAGAGTTGCGTGTCCGCGGTGACACCACTCTCTGATTATACTGCTCTGGCCGCTCCCAATCATGACACTAGCTTGGTTACCATGTGACATGCGACAGCCAATCGGCAAATAGGTGACCTAGGTGACCTAGGTCGCCTGAATGTCTCAGGACAATGTAACGCGTTTAATGTAATCTGTTTCACAGATTTAAAAAGAGCACTACATGCCAATGGAAAATGATTAAACATTTTGTGATTATGAGAAATAGAGACACATCTGAAGGTTGAAAATAGATGGTCAGCAAGGCAGAAGCATTATTGATTTTTGTAGTATGTATATATATATATATATATATATATATATAATAAAAGTATATAGAAGACCTTCATCAGAAGGGACTGCATCAGGTGCTATACATCATGTATAGCACCTGATGAAGCCTGATGCGGCAAAACGCGTTGTGCTAATAAAGAATTAATAATGCAGTAAGCAGTGGTCCATCGCAGTTCAGGGTTGCAGTCCCTTCTGATGAAGGTCTTCCATATACTTTTATAGTTTACATGTCTGCTGATTAGACTGCACCTTCGATACGGGCCTTTTGGATGTGCAGGAGTCCCTTCTCTTTGTCATATATATATCTAAATATATATATATATATATATATATATATATATATATATATATATATATATATATGTATATATATATATATTAATAATTAAGACTAGACTAGACTAAAACAATTGCAGAAGACTAAAACAGGACTAAGACTAAATGGTGTGTTATTCAAAAAACTAAGACTAAGACTAATAGCTGTAAATATTAACACTGGTATGAAACTGTGCAATGAAATTAAAGCCAAGTACATATTTTATCTTTACATTTTGAGAATGGCACTATCTGTTCTTTTCAAATCTTGTTGATTTTGCACAGAGAGTAGCAGACAGTGTCAGATGTGATCGATACTGTTACTATATCATTTGCAGAGCAGAGATTTTGTACCTGACAGTGGCACTTGTGGCACACACTAGGCATTGTAGCCTATAGCCATAGCAGTTTTACTTCTTTTGAGAGTTACCTGAACATTGAACAACACAAGACTAAAATATTTTGATATTAGTCGACTAAACTAGACTAGACTAAAACAATATCAGAAGACTAAAACAGGACTAAGACTTCATGGTGTGTTATTTAAAAGATTAAGACTAAATCAAAATTTGCTGAAAGAATTAACACTGCCTTGAGGGGAATTTACGGGGTCCCTGCTACAATGACTGATACAAATAGAGCCCCTGTAGCAACTCATAATTTAATAACGGCTCATAATGTAATTAAGGGCTCATAATCCCCTGTTTATAACTCTGAGAGTGAGAATCTAGGTGAGGATTTTACAGTGTAGATTGTGTTCCCAGAGATACAAAATAAAAAGTACAGTATCAAACTGGGGGCCTTGGAATTAAAAAGGTTGAGAGCAAGACAGCAAGTGCTGTATGGTGATGCTCTGCACTCACTCACACCAGTAACTGTGCTTATATACCTCAACCAGATCAGAATTGGCATCCAATTTGTAAGCAGCGCTTTAAATGGGCAACACATAAATGGGGTGCTAGGTGAGAAGCCCCTCACTGCAGAGTGCAGAACAAGGTCTGTCAGAAGATCTCATGAAACACCTTCAGACCCCACTGGTTGAGATACTCTGGCCAAGACTTTGGCAAGACACAAGACAGATAGTCAGCACAGCTCCAGGAGGCCCTCTAGTGATAATGAAGATGTCATGCAGCCTGTGTATTGGGCCTGTTTTAGGCATGTCATGTCATTATAAAAGAACATTTAAAAGGAAATCACAAAAATAGCAGATCTACAAGCCTACTATAATGTTTGTCTAGTAACAGTGGTCTCCCTGTCTCTTCAACTCTTTAGTACAGGGGTCTTCAACAGGTGTTCCGGGACCCCCTAGGGTCCCCAGAGTTACTACAGGGGGACCTCCTGTCAAGGTGTGGAAAACGGAGGTGTAGGACTCAGGTGCAGATACAACAGTCTCAGGCAGAATAATGAAGATGCTGGGGTATTTATTAACACGACGCAGGAAATACAAGCAACAGGGACAAACTAAACTGGGAAAACTAAGGGCAGGAAATACAAAATGTTCAAGGACTAGAAATACACAGGGTTAAGGATCACAGGTCTTACCACATCAAAATACGACAACGAACTGACAAGGAACTGAAAACACAGGGGCACATATATAGACTTGGACTAACTAGGCACAGGTGCAAAAGATTGGCTAATCACTGGTGAGACAAGGCAGGTAACAGAAACTAGACAGACAGGAAACACTGAGAGCAATACTACAAAATAAAGGTACACAAGGAAATCATCAACGATCATAATACAAGATTAATACAGAACAGGGATACACAGGTTAAAGTACAAATACCAGTAGACTAGACCAAGTCACGGTTCTAAGGACCAGACTGTGACAGGTGAACGCCTCTAAACTCCCAAGGCTACTTACAGTAGATAACTAACATACAAATACACATTTTACAATAGAGGCTTTCAAAGCATTGCAAATACTTTCCAAAAATACTGACAAAGTCACGGCCCTTAGGAGCGGACCGTGACAGTGCCTCCCCCTTAAGGGATGGCTTCCAGACATCCCACAAGTTACAACATAGTTCAAAACATAGTCCATAACATTTAGCAGGGTGGGTGGAGGGGGTCTGGAAGGAGGGCCCAGGGGCAACAGGAAAAAAAACCCTGGGGCAAAACCCTAAACAAACTCTAGGCAGGGACAGGGCACAGAACAGGGCACAGAACTATACTGGAATTACAGGGCGGGAACGACCTGCACGTAATTCAAAATTCTGGCCTAATAGGGACTGGGCAAGAGAAAACACAAACAACTACACAGGGAAAACACACAGAAAGTCAGGCAGGAAAACACACAAAAACAGTCATACAAACCAGACAGGGAAAGAAGCATACACATCAGGTACACAGAAACAAGCACACAGGCGACATTCAAACAGACACAGATAGAAACAATTAAGGCCAACATACAGAACACAGACTAGATGACTGACAGACAACTAGCTGTAAAGCTGACAACCGGGCAGAAAAACAGAAAATGCAGGTATACAGACTAGAGCAAAACAGTCAAAGACCACAGAAAACAGAGGGAATCACACAGAAAGGCAGACGGGCAAACACGCAGACCAGCAAACGGACAGACAGACAGGCAGAAGGTGACACAAACCAACAGAGAGACAGATCAACTGACACACAAGCAGGCAGGCAGACATACACGAGGTTTGACACAATAGTTGAGTGAATGGGTCAGAAGGGAGCGAGGAGGACAGGGGAGAAGAGAGACGGACAAACAGACTGGCAGACACACTAGCAGCCACACAGGTAGAAAGACAGGCAGACAAACAAATAGAGTGTGCATCTAATGGGAGGATAGAAGGAACTACACCCTTGGCCAAATAGCTGTGTGTTCTAGCATGGAACTGGGTGGATTTAACAGACTGGCGAAATGGGGAATTTCGTGGTGAAACAGGAGGGTTTGGAATGGGGCTACAAACACTGCTGGGACCAGGGCTAGATACAGTGCTGACATTGGCATTATAACTGAGGGACAGGGGTACCTGAGGACAATGAGACACTGGCACTGGCAAAAGGCAGGGGTCAGGTGGATGCAGAGCAGTTTGGGGGTCCGGTGGTTGGCGTGTAAGCCCAGGGTCAGGCAACTGTTGCGCAAGCCCAGAACTCAACATTTGGGGTGCCGGTCTGGAATCCAACCGCTGGAGTGCAGACCCAAGGCCCAACGACTTGGATATGGGCCCAGGGTCCAACGGCTGGAGTCCTGCTGTTTCGTACAGCAGTGACAACCATTGGCCGTCAGAAAGTTCAGCAAAGTCAGCAGGGGAAACGGACGAGGGTCCCGGCAGACTGTCAGCAGAGACAGCTGAATGTACATTTGGCCGTGCAACAGTATTGACCACTGGCAGGGCGTCGGCGGGGGCAGCCGGCAAGGAAACAGGGGGGACACAGGCAGGGACAGATGATGAGGACTCCGACGGGGCGTCGACGGGGACGGCCGACGAGGGTTCTGACGGGGCAGCGGCGGGGACCGCAGACGAGCGTTCAGACGGGGCGGCAGCGGCCTCAGGCAAGGCGGCGGCAGCTTCAGGCAAGACGATGGCGGCAGCGGCGGCCTCAGGCGAGACGGCGGCGGCTTCAGGCAAGACGATGGCGGCAGCGGCGGTCTCAGGCGAGACGGCGGCGGCTTCAGGCAAGACGATGGCGGCTTCAGGCAAGACGATGGTGGCAGCGGCGGCCTCAGGCAAGACGGCGGCGGCTTCAGGCGAGACGATGGCGGCAGCGGCGGCCTCAGGTGAGACGGCGGCGGCTTCAGGCGAGACGAAGGCGGCGGCGGCCTCAGGCGAGGCGGCGGCGGCTTCAGGCGAGGCGGCGGCGGCCTCAGGCGAGGCGGCGGCGGCTTCAGGCAAGACGTTGGCGGAGGCAGAGGTGGCTTCAGGCGAGACGTCGGTGGAGGCGACGGCGGCAGAGACGGCCTCAGGCAGGACTGTAGATGGAGTCTCACTGGGCAGTAGTGGAGTCTTGGTCTCACTGGATACCGGGGACTCTGCATCGCTGGGCAGTGGACCCTCGCTGAAGCTGGGCAGTGTAGAGCCGGACGGCGTAGAGCTGGGCGGCGTAGAGCCGGGCAGTGTAGGGCCGGGCGGCGTAGAGCCGGGCGGTGTAGAGCCAGGCGGCGTAGAGACGGGCGACGTAGAGACGGGCGGAATGCCGGCAGAGACGGCCGACAAGGCAGGCAGGGCATGCAGGGTGTCGGCTGGTATTGCTGACAAGGCAGGCATGGCAGGCTGGGTGCTGGACAGCAGAGGAGGCTCACCGTCGCTGTTCAGCAGTGGAGGCTCACCGCTCTCCTGCAGTGGAGCCTTACCACCACTCATCAGCCGTGGAGTCTCCTGGACACTGGGCAGCAGGTGACGCTGGCGCTGGCGGGAGCCATGGCGATCTCGCCCCCTCCTGGAGGACCCACGGTTTCCCATGAACGCGACCAAGCGAAACCCCTCAGAAGGGTCTTGGACTGGAGTTGACTCAGGGTAGACAGGTACTTTTGCCTGGCTGCAAAAGTAGGCAAGCAGGCTTGTAGGCTGGTCTTTCCGTGGTGCAGGATTGGGGCAGGCAGGAGCAGATGAAGGCTGGAGGCCCACAAACCCAAGTCTAACTGACTGGGGCATGGGCTGGTCAGTAGCAGGCTGGGGAGCAGGAGAGATGGAGCTGGACTGAAGATAGGTCTCCAACTTCTCCTGGACCACATTTAGGTGAGGAACAAAGTGGCTCACCCAAGGCCTCTCCTTTAACCACAGCTGCTGGGTGTTAACTCTCTCTTGTAGTTCAGCACGCTGACTGGAGGAGGAAGAGGCAATAAGACATGCCACTGAATGGTCGAACTCCTCTACCTTTTGTTTAAAGAGCTGTTGTTCTGCTGAGTCCATAATGGTCAGTTCGTACTGTCAAGGTGTGGAAAACGGAGGTGTAGGACTCAGGTGCAGATACAACAGTCTCAGGCAGAATAATGAAGATGCTGGGGTATTTATTAACACGACGCAGGAAATACAAGCAACAGGGACAAACTAAACTGGGAAAACTAAGGGCAGGAAATACAAAATGTTCAAGGACTAGAAATACACAGGGTTAAGGATCACAGGTCTTACCACATCAAAATACGACAACGAACTGACAAGGAACTGAAAACACAGGGGCACATATATAGACTTGGACTAACTAGGCACAGGTGCAAAAGATTGGCTAATCACTGGTGAGACAAGGCAGGTAACAGAAACTAGACAGACAGGAAACACTGAGAGCAATACTACAAAATAAAGGTACACAAGGAAATCATCAACGATCATAATACAAGATTAATACAGAACAGGGATACACAGGTTAAAGTACAAATACCAGTAGACTAGACAAAGTCACGGTTCTAAGGACCAGACTGTGACAGGTGAACGCCTCTAAACTCCCAAGGCTACTTACAGTAGATAACTAACATACAAATACACATTTTACAATAGAGGCTTTCAAAGCATTGCAAATACTTTCCAAAAATACTGACAAAGTCACGGCCCTTAGGAGCGGACCGTGACACCTCCAAATCTTTGAGTGATAGAAAAAAAATCTCCTTTTTTATATTAACCACTTGAACCCTAGCGTCCATGTTCTGAGAACTTTAGCCAAAAATAGCAAATCGGCAAAGAGCTTTGGTGTAGAGGGGGAAAAGAGCAGACTAAGTACAGAGTGAAAGGTCAAATTTATTAAGTATTGACGGTTCAATACAGTAAATGTCTGAAAACACAAATTAACATGAATCCTAAAATACACTGATGATTGTGCTGTCAAACAATGAAACTATATGGAATCTATGAACAGCTTGTGGGGGTCCCTACTTCATCTCTCTCTCAACTAAGGGGTCCTTGGCCTGAAAACGTTGAAGACCCCTGCAGTTTCATCCAGTCAGGAGAAGTCACAGGACACAGGATATTAAACAAGTGATATTGGAACTGATGAAACCAAATAATCAGAAACACTATAAATATAAGATCAGTATCAACTTACATTTATAGTGTTGCAGATCCAATTTTGGAGTTATCCTGATTGTCTGAAATTGATATCCTGACCTGAAAATATATTTTCTGTTTACTAGAGAGCTGGGGGGTCAGAGAAACCCCTGTTACTGAATAAACATTCTATAGCAAAGGTTACTAGGAAGCTTTTAACAAATTAGGCCTAGGATTATTGACTGCTTTAACAATTGAAAAATAGCAGATATACAAGCTCACAGCGCGGCACCAAGTGCCGCGCTGCGAGCTTGTAGATCTGCTATTTTTGAAAAAGTTGTGAAAATGTGTGCAAATCTTATGTATTTTTTTTTTTTTAATAATCAAATTTTTTATTGAGTTTACACAAGAAAATGAGTGACAGAAAAGTAATAATATACATAATATACAAACTGCAATAAAACAAATTAAAGACAAACAGAAACAATAACAAAAAGAAAAATACAAACAAAAATACGGGCGGGCGAATAGCACAATACAATATTCATACAGTTATCCATACTTATCCATACACAGTCAATTATTCAGAATCTTATGTATTTTTAAAGCGAACGTTTGTAACTCAAATTTTGCTTCTGGGTGGTCCCTGGAACTAAATATTTTGAGATGGGGGTCCGTGGCCAAATAAATATCATTTTGGGGGTCCTTCACATGAAAAAGTTTGAGCACCACTGACATAGTAGTCTCTCAAGAACAGACTAACTGAGCTACAGTTAAGTGAAAAGGACCTTTTCTTTGACGATGGCTGGCCAGATTGCTGACATAGAAACATAGATTCAAAAGACACTTATAGAATCGGGTCAAAATTCTAATTTTCACAATTTTTCAAAAAATAGCAGATCTACAAGCTTGCAGCGTGGCACTCGGTGCCGCGTTGTGAGCTTGTATATCTGCTATTTTTCAATAGTTAAAGCATAAAATAATAAAACACAATAATGTGTACCTGGGCCGTTCTAAATGGGATAATATCACTTACACACTCTTTAATCTGAGCCAGGATTCAAAGTGTGATGAATTAGATGGCATTGTGGTATTGTGTTGCCTATCATTTATTAGGCTACACATACTGTATGACATTGAATCTTGTGATACAGGACATACAAAGCTCACATACTTCAATGACCAAGCATTGCAGATGAAGAGGGGGAGAAAGAGGTGAGGCTTTCATGCTTGGCTCCACTAATGAGCACAGATTATTTGAAGTTGACCTCCCCTGAACAGGAATGGACAAACACAGCCCTCAACCACACAACTAAATATTATATTCACATATGTTTCTAAACACAACACAATCCTCAGTGTTATCAATTTGTAGTTTAATTAACACTCAGTATTATATAGGCTACATAGGCTGGCTACAGGAATTGGCCAGAAATGCATATGACAATCATATACTGTAAAATATAGATGACAATATATATCAGTAAAGGTTTCATGTTCAAAATCGTAATTTGGCCACTGAAAATGTAATTTCTCCCATGTCCATAATGAATTATATATGTAAATGTTTTGGTATTATTATTATTATTGCTGCTGTGTATTTTAAAACTATTAAAAGCTATTCTGTGTACTCTTTTCAAAAAACACTTGAACACACTCTACGTTTGTCTTTGTCACCTTGGGTTGATGTTTTTTTTGGGAAACCCACAAGGAAGCTGTCAATGCTTTTGGTCATTGATTCTAATCTTGTTTGGTGATGATGCCTGGAAACAACATTGAAGAAAGGTGTATGGCAAAGAAATACAAAAGAAAGGCCATGAAAGGTCATGTCAAAATCAGGGCCAAACTGCCTTACATAATATATGATGGCAAACGATTTAAGACTGACAGCTATGTACCTTCAATCCTTATGAAAATACACTGTGTCTTCTATTCAGCATATGGTTGAATGAGCAATTTCAATTATCCTTTTTAACCACTTAAATTAAAAAAGACATTATAGGCAAACACACAAAAAAGAGTGAATGTTGTTGCATATCTGCAAGCTAATGAGGCATTGCAATACAGTGTGGTTATTCATTAATAAGATAAAGCAAATGGTATAAAACAAACTGAAATCAAATGTTAAAAACTGCAGTGATTGTAAAGTGCAGCAAGGAGCATGGAGCAAGTGCATAGAAATAGGCCTAAAATGATCTATCAAATCTCTGTGCTCCAATTTGAATTTAACATATTTTAGGCAATTTTGTTTTTTGGAGTTCCCAGACAGTTTTATAGCCCAATCAGTGGACACGCCAAAGGCTTCTCAGTCAGGCCCTAAAATGTGCTTAAAACAGAGAACAAGAGTGTGTATTCATGCTCCAGCCCTCACAACAGTGGACATGTGACTCCACCCAACAAGACACCGACCATTGTATGGAAAAACACGATGGTACCATTGAGTGACAATCATAAATAAATCACACTGCTGCCCTTTGTAGATGACCAGGCTCCATTATTCTTCCTCGCCCTCTCTTTGGATGTGTATCCTACAGTACAAATACCACATTATTTCACATGATCGGAGAATAGTAGATCAACAGTATTGCATTAAACAGCTAAATGCACTGTACAGAACAGACCACAACATATGGAGAGACAAGTGGAGGACATATGCTGGAGGGCAGAGTGCAATAAATGGACACGTTTGTATCTTGTACTTGTTGTCAACAGATGCAGTCTATTTATTGAAACTAAAGCACAATATTAACCAAAGACCAGGGAGTTACAACTACTCTTGAAGATATGCGTCACATATGACAACACACACACGCACACACACACACACACACACACACACACACACACACACACACACACACACACACACACACACACACACACACACACACACACACACACACACAAACACACACACACACACACACACACACACACACACACACACACACACACACACACACATACACACACACACACACACACACACACACACACACACACACACACAACACGAGCCTGTGGCATCACTGGGGCCATGCACTATCAGTAGCCTTGGAATCCCTTGGTATATCCCAGGGCAGGGATTAAGGAAATACCTGTTAAACAGGTAGCCTATTTCCTTGATGGAAATACCTGTTATGGCATTGATGCACAGTAGAAGGCTTACATACAACATGCATGAGAGCAGGGACGTGCTGGGCCCCTGATTCAGCCCGGGAAAAAGAGTTGGAGAGGCCCTCATTGTGACAAGCCAGTGGGCCTATTACAGTTATATTTCGTCGTTGTCCGGTGGAAACCTTGTTTGTCCAAAACCGTTTGTTTCGTATTTATCATTTTAAAAATGAGTTAAACTAGTGAAAACAGCCGATCAACAAGGTGCGAGGCGTTGTGTGCTTGTAGATCTGCTGTTTTCACTACTTTTGTGCGACGGCCTTGTATGATGAAGCAGGGCTTTGCTTTGCGAAAAAAAAATACAAATTTGAAACTTGGAGGTTTTCTGCCCGACAGTGGCGATTAACTTTGTTGGCCGCTCAGCCCCCAAAATGGAACAAAGGCCGACATTTTATTTACATTTTTTTCCCTAATGGCCGGCCTGGACTGGCCGGGAATGAACCGGCCGTTCGGGAGTTGCCCCGCTTTTCCCAATGGCCAGCACGTCCCTGCATGAGAGGCTGCTAAGCACAGCAGCAGCAAAATGCTAGTTCACCAAATTTTACAGGAGGGTGGGATGATGAGCAGTGGCGTAAAGTAACTAAGTACATCTACTCAAGTACTGTACTTTTTTTTTACTAGTACAATTTTGAGGCATTTGTAGCCTACTTTACTTCTTTTCCAATACTTAGTTGTAGGCCTACTTCTACTTCACTACATCTCGGATCAAAATATTGTAGGCCTACTTTTACTCCACTACATTAATTTGAACACTTTAGTTACTAGTTACTTTGTAGATTTAGATTATTATTACAAAACATATATTAACCACTTCAGCCTCATACATTTCGTCCATTTGAAAATAGCAGATCTACAAGCTCACAATGTGTTGTGAATGCCACGCATTGTGAGCTTGTAGATCTGTTATTTTAAAAAGATTTGTATAGGTCTACATTTAAAACTTGAAATTGGACATTCTGCACAATGAGTACTTTTGCATTTGGTACTTTAAGTACATTTTTATACCCATACTTTTGTACTTTTTGATTGATTGATTGAAGACTTTATTAGAAGTTTGCATAGGAAGAGGTACAGTTTCATGACATTCTGGGCGTATACTTGTAAAGGCCCATTCCCACTGGGCCAGATGAGATAACAGTTAAAAAAAAATCTCTTTCTCCAGATATTTTTCCATTTAAAGTGGATGGTAGATACAGATAAAAAAATATCTACCACAGATATTTGCCACAGATACTTTTATCTGTGGAAAATATTTTTTGTATCTGTATCTACCATCCACTTTGAATGGAAACATATCTGGAGAAAGAGATTTTTTTATCTGTTATCTGGCCCAGAGGGAATGGGCCTTATTTCTGCATTGCATTTGCAGAATTTATACTTAGTAAAATATCTAAAGTAAAGTACTTTTTCCACTACTGATGATGAGTCCCACAAGTCCTATCCAAATTGATTCCCTGCCCGGTTGCCTATGAACGCAGCAGCAAGGGATGTTGTGGTGGTGGGAACCGTGGGATTCGTGGGAATAAGCTCCTCCCTGTGGTTCATTCCAATATTCTCATTCGATCAGGTGATCATCAACCAGGCTGGCAGTCAAGCCAAACTGGCCAGACTGGCCACCGATTCGGGGAGATTATCATCATGGGCATTGGGAAGTGTGGCGTAAAATCCACTGAGACCGCGGCGGCGATGAGGACTCTTTGCAGCGGTTGTTGTGATGCCAGAATGGGCTGAATCAAAACTGGTTGAAAGGGGAACGTTTTATCGTCTTTAGCGATGGACGAGCCGAACATTCTGAGACGTCGTGGGCTGCAGGTAAATTACTGTACAAGAGTGTCAAGGCTTTTGAATGTAAATGTTCTTCTCTCCAATGATTATCCTTGATAACGCACGCGTTGTTGGATAGCTGCTTTTCAAGGCAGGTGGACAGTCACAGGCTGATAAACAAACAGTGATTAAATAGCAGTGTCCAATGCAATTGGTAATGGCACCATTATATGAACATTTCTCTGGGTTTTTGGTTTTTGCCTGCAGGGGTGGGAGGAGGGGGATCTCCTCAAATTTTCCATTCACACTTGTAACTAAATAACGTCCATTTGTTTATTCCACTGAGACACTGATCCGGTGTCCGGCGATTGCGTGACATTGTTTTGAAATAGTAATGAATACTATCGATCCGTTTACACCATGAATGGTGTCCAATGCATGTGAGTAGGCGGTGGCAGCGACAGAACCCCTGGCTAGAACCACAGAACCACAAGACACTTGATAATGGCACTCTTATTTACATTTAGATTAAAATTAAAATATAGGCTGTTAGTTGTCATTATATCAAAATCAAATGGACAACACATTGTGAATGGGTCTTTATGTTTTCTATGGTAGCCTAATTTTTAGATAACATGCTAAATAACAATGGATAACATCATACAAATGCTGCTGTATAGGATAACATACTGACATAGCTATCAGATACATTTGGATAGCTATGTCAGTACGTCAAATTAAGTCTCTGTTTTTAATTAGAGTAAATTTTATTAAAAGCAAGCAAAGCGTTATCAGTTGGCTATATTTTATTAATAATATTTATCTGTAAATTACTGCTACCCTGAATGCCTTCTGTGTTCAGAGGTACATGGGTAAAGACCATCCTTGGTTGCCTTGGTGATAGGAGCTTAAACCCAACGAATCAAAAGCCTGAGTGGTTGAGATGTCTCTTTAATTTTTTCCTGTCTTGTTTATCATTGAGGAATGTCCGGAATGCTGATAAAGTGCTTTTTTTCTATCGATCATTCATTTCCATCCTTAGATTGAATGGAGGAAGGCTTGCTTCTCATTTTTTAACACAAATGTAAAATAGGAATTGTGGTTGAATTATAGTGGTGGGTCACTGCACACTGCACAGCCTATACTGAACATGCAATTATGATTTCTGTACATGAGGTCCATGATAATATGCAGTATGTTGATGATGAATGTGAAGGTTATGGTTTGTGAGACTGTGATATCAATCAGGTTTTTTTAAACAACTCTCATGCTCCCTCAACACTCCATTTGTGGATTGTTCCGTTTAACAAAAACCCAATGGACATTTTCACCTCCCAGACATCTATCAAGGGTGACCTTAATAGAATATGTTTGAAACATTTTTGCATCTATCATGATCCCCAGTAAAATACCACATAGCATTATGTTAACCTACTGTATATCTACACAGGACTGTTGGACGGTTCATTTCTGTACTCTGCTGCAATGACCCACCTTAATATTCTAGTTTTAAGAACAAGTGAGGTTCTGGCTTGCACAGGGTGCAAAGTACCCGGTACATACACAGCCTTCAGCAACTCATGACTGTGATGAGGAGAAGACCCATTTGGCACCTAAGAAACTAGGCCACGCTATAGCTAATGATCTTTATGCTGCATGGAAGGAAGGCTGCAAGGATGGAGAGAAGGGTTATCGCGGGAAAATGGGGATATTACAGCGGCTGCAAAATACATATATTTATATTTGATATATTTTCAACCAATGTATAGCATTGGCTACTACTACTACAGTATTTGTTTACATGTTATGAATATAAAGCCAGATTTATATTCCATAGTATGATCTTGTCAGTTGTAAAAAAAATGCAATGGAGTTTAAATTAAGCTTTAGGATTGAAAAAAACTATGAACCCTCAAATTTGACTGTTTCAGCGAGGAGGCGACCACCACCAGCCATACTTGGGCATTCATAGAGAGAGGAGCTTATGACACAAACAAGGAGCACCAGTCAGAGCATAATCTTTCCCTTGTAAGGGAAAATGTTTTTCCTTGCATGTTCCCCCTGTCACTGATGTGGAAATTAACCCTTTTGCCATGCTGCAGCAAACGCATTAGGCTGCTACAATAACAAAGGCTGACATCTCCATATCAAAGCAATATTGTGGCTACCTCGCAGCAGTATGGTTAGTATTCCGTTTAATCATGCTTTCATCTTCATTGTTCCTTTCCAGAAAGAGCTGAGCCTTCCACGCAGGGGAAATGTGTAAGTATTGCCCCCTTCCTCCCTCAATGCACGTTGTTCTAGACTAGCACCACTAGAGCAGTGGTTCACAATATTTTCAGGACCCCCACATTTTATGTATCAGGCCATGGAAACCCATTTGAAAAGACGTTGTACCAGGCACCCCCATAAGAGAAGAATTGTATTGCTAAAATTATCAAAATCTTTCAAGATTTTTCGAAGAGCTTAAGTATTCTAAAAGGGAATCTCTGATAACAAAGACAAGGACCAGCACACCGTCAAGAACTTTCAAAATGTTGTCCCTTTTTGAATATATACATATTTTCCTATGCACCTTTCACCAACCTTTGAGGTATGAATGAGCCTTGTTTTAAGAAGTTTTAAGTATAAAATAGAATTAAAAGTGTTTTTAAACCATTCCTCATTTTGATGGAAACCCCCTGGAACCCCTTCAAAGACCCTCGGGGCCCCCGTACCCCACTTTGATAACCACTGCACTAGAGCCTCCAGGTGTCATTCCGACATTCGTCAGATTTATGCTTGCAATTTGTCAGTTAGACATTAGACGTAAACATATAATGCTACGTAACATGCTTCAGAGTCTGCGTGCCGTATACCTGAGAAGTCAAAGAAGCAGCCTCACCACACCAACAGGTTTTACAGGAGATTTTCGGTGACATACCGGTAGGTTGTAATAATTATATCTGAAATGACAAAGAAGGAAGTGATTTGGACAGGCTATAAGAACGACAGGAGAACCCCACAATACATGGGCCTTAGTTTGTGGAGTGAGTCTGTGCCTTTGGCCTTATATTTTCTCCTGTGCTTCCCCCTTCCCACGACAAGAGAGCTCATAATCTCGTGCATTCAGGAGGACCACTTAACCATATGGACCCTAGCGCCCCTATTCTGGTCATGTTATAATAGGAAAACATTTTGGTGAGCTCACAACGCGTCACATTGTGAGGCGAGCTAGATCAGCTTATTTTAGCGAATAGATTTGGTGTAGAGGGGAAAAAGCAGAGCTCCACAGTATAGGCTCCTGGGGTCAGCGAAGCACAGTTTATAGGGTTGAAGTGGTTAAACCCCATTTCAGAAACAGTAAAAATAGCCTATCTTCCAGCTCATAACGTCTGAGCTTGTAGGTCTGCTGCAAAATAGAGTTGCGAGGGGGAAAGTAGTTAATTTGTGGTTAAAAGATTTTTTGAATTGATTGATTGACAGTACAGGTAGTTCTAAAAAGGATAACATAAAAAGCCTCAGAGGCTTGTTTCCATTGTAGATGGTAGACGATCTGTACGTGCACATATATAGAATATAGAATCTCTTCCATTGGAATCCGTGAGGTCTTGGACTTTACTCAGTCTGAGGCAGTTTGCTAAAATGTACTTTTTAATGATAAAAAAAGTAGTAAAAACCTCAAGTAATTTGAATGCAAGCAGCCTTAGGTGGTATGGGAGAGAGACACAGCAGTGTCAGTAAACTATAACCGGAAAGCTTGGTACAGCAACCTAGTTGGACCCTTTTTTTGCGGATTGCTCGGCACACACAGCCCGCTTGGTAAGAACAGTTGGCACCATAGAGGAGGAACACTCTCTCACTTGGTAAGAACAGACTACAGCCCCTTATATTAAGTTAGGAACTAGTTAGGCAAAAAACAGTTTAAACGCCGCGCCGAGTGTTGCGAAGTCCGTGTCAGCCGACTCAGTGCTGTTGGAGTTACGTCCCGCAGACTCCGCTATAGAGACAGAATTGTTAATCCTGAGACGTCAAACGTGGCCGAGTGAGTTCTGGTGCCCACAAATACCTGGTAGTCCCAACATTCCGAGGTCACCGGATTTGACCTGTCCGACTAGATTGTTGTACTGAGTGTTCTTGAATTCCTGTATAAGTAGGGGTCGCTCCATGACAAAGTCAAATATGTCATTCTTGTATCCAGATCCTTCTAGTAGTCAGTGTTTTCTTAAACACTTTCATGAGCCTGCTTTGGGTTTGTCATTATAGGTCTATATCAGGGGTTTTCGAACCTTTTTAGGCCGTGACCTCCAGGCTCCAAAATAAACATATTTGAACTGGGGACCCCCCCCCCCCCCTCCCTGACAAGCACTTGGAATTGTACGTATTACATTTAATGTGACTCGGTTCCACAGATAAATATTGTGAAAATAGCCGAACAACATTAATCATCTGGGGACCACACAAAATAATTTGGGGACCCCACTTGGGGTCCCGACCCCAAGTTTGAGAACCACTGATCTATATCTATCAGTAGCTGGTTGGATGTGTATACGTATACTATATTTAAACATTTTTATTAGGAGACCATATGGTTTAATAAGGGTCCGTGCTCATTAAAGGCTGGCTGGATGAGTCAGAGAGCCACATTTGGTCCATGGGAGTATGTGGCATGATGACCAGTTGTTTTCACTGAGACTGAGTAAGAGGAAATCAACAGGAAAAGGGGGCAGTAAGTTCAGGTCATCCTGGTATAGACTTACTGGTATCAGTATCGTAGACTGAGGCAGAGGGAATTTACTACTGCTGACTACCAAGGCTATAATTGTTCTCCAAGTCAATAAACATGTTTCAGACATTACGGACGTGTTTAATTTTAACCGTGTCGTGAATGTGGTGTAATTGTGGACCATGAGCGTCAAGCATTAGGGTCCCTAATAAATACTTAATATCTCTCTCTCTCTCTCTCTCTCTCTCTCTCTCTCTCTGTCCTTCATTTTACTATTGGATGTTATTGAAGTACAAACAGCCTCTTTGTTTTTGGTGGAAAGTAACTAAATACATGTAGGCTACGTAGCCTAGATTTGAGGTATGTTTACTTTTAAGTATTTCCTTTTTCTTTTTAACTTTAGACTATCTTCAACTACATCTCAGAGGAAAATAAAATGTTGCACTTAAAGCTATACTGTGTAAGTTGCTAAACTAGTGGTCAGTCACGGTATTGCTTTTTTCGTCCGTTTTTCGCCCGGAGTCGTCGCGGACCACCGGAGCGGCGCCGCAAACCACCGCGACCGATACTAATCCATGGAGGGGTAGAATGTAATTTTCTGAGCAGGATTTGGGGAGTGAGAGGTTAAGAATCCTTCACCATCGTAAACTCTGGTTGCTGAGGGAGGCTACTTCCTGAAGAGTCTGTTATTGGCCGGTAGTGTATCATGTGTGTATGATCTGCGATGTGATTGGACAACGTATACAGATGATGCAGATGACGTCATTTTGCCGTGAAATTCTACCCCCCTCACGGCTCATAGAAAACATATAAAGAGAAG
Organism: Nannobrachium achirus; assembly: GCF_963921795.1. Taxonomy (NCBI): domain Eukaryota; kingdom Metazoa; phylum Chordata; class Actinopteri; order Myctophiformes; family Myctophidae; genus Nannobrachium; species Nannobrachium achirus. The sequence goes on along the minus strand of NC_137814.1, from coordinate 39,249,271 downwards.
GCTTCAGAAGCTGAAAATAACGGAGTGGGGGTTCTAAAACTTTAGCGATTTAACAGTTAGGACAATTTTAAGATTTGTTTTATAAAAAAAGTTACATGGTATAACTTAAATAATCCACTACAATTATTTGACAGAATTTTAGATTATTAATACAAAACATAAGTTAATTTTAAAATGATTGTTATTATAGTTTAAGCACACGCTGCAGCACATATGAAGGCTAATTAAAACCAGACTCACCTTTACCAGCTGCAACATTAAAGTTAGAAACACACTGATGCATTGCTAATTAGTAACTATAATCCCATAATATGATTGTGTAAACAGCAATTCTGCAAAATGTGTAGGCCTACTTCTATCTACTGTAGGCCAATAAAGCTATACTTACCAATACTTTTGTATTTGCACAAGTAAAATATAACATATATCATGCCACCAGGCTTGTGTCAAATGAGCCTACATTGCTTGTTTTAATTGATTAGTTATTAGTTATGTAACTATACCAGGGTTGTCAACATTGGACGGTCAGAATCCAGGAGATTTATTTTTTGGGGGGTGCGCGGAACTCTCCTAGCGGGGTCTGGGGGTCCTCTCCCCAAAACCTCTTAACAGATATATACTTTCCTGTGTTCTGTTGAATTTTGTGCATGTTTGATACTTTTATCAGGCTTGCTTTACTAGCACTGGTACAATTTCAGCCTTAAATGCCAAATGTAGGTGAATAATAATGACTTCTCATCTTTAAGTCATTACATTTATATGATCTTTCTTGCATGCATTGCCCCCAACCCTAAAGCGGGGGGTCTGGGGGTCCACCCCCATAAAAAATATAACATAGTAGATGTAATTTCCTGTGTTCTGGTGAATTTTGTGCATGTTTTATACGTTTATCAGGCTTGCTTTACTAGCATGGGTACAATTTCAGCCTTAAAATGCCAAATGTAGGTGTACAGATTTGATGACTGAACCAAAGGATTTAATGATGACTTCAATTTTTTAAGTCATTACTTAAGTGAATATGTGTCTGATCTTTCTTGCATTCATTGCCCCACCTCTAAAGCGGGGGGTGTGGGGGTCCTCCCCCAGAAAAAAAATAACATAGTAGATGTAATTTCCTGTGTTCTGGTGAATTTTGGGAGTTTGATACCAAATCCAGGAGAAATCCAGGAGATTCGCCAATCCAGGAGCATGCCAGGAGATGGGGTCAAAATCCAGGAGACTCCTCCTGGGAGATCCAGGAGAGTTGACAAGCCTGAACTATACTAATATTATGAAACAGTTGCAGGCAGCTCACATGAACCTACTGCATATGCCTAGAAATCAATATAAACCCCATGATCGGTCGATCATATAGTGCAGTGGTTCTCAACCAGTGGTCCGGGGACCACCAGTGGTCCTTGTGGGGGTTCCAGGTGGTCCCAAGCTAAATGATGGAGAGTTGGTAACCAAGTGGACCCTTATAGATCTTTAACTCTTGAGAATGTAAAATTAAACCAAAAGACCCTCTCAAGACTTACATTATTGTTTAACATCGGCATGTTTAAGAGGAGTAGAAGAATTGTTATTTTGATCAACGTTTGCCTGTTATCTCTCATATGCTAGCCTACCAGTACCACATTAATACAGCAAGGAATTGTGGACCAAATCTTATCCAACGATAACAAAATAATACATGTTTTTGGTCTGAGAGGCTAAATATCATCAAATGGTGGTCCGGACTCTGTGGCTCAAATGCAGAATAAATAATGGACCTTGACAGTGGTGTAAAGTAACTACAGGGGAAGTAACTTTTTTAGGTATTTGTACAAATACAGAGTATCCAATACTTCTACTTCTACTCCACAACATCTCAGAGGCAAATGTTGTACTTTTACTCCACTACAATTATAGGAAAACTTTAGTTGATCATCATTACTAAACATACTTTAACCACTTCAGCCCTATATATTTGGCCATTTGAAAATAGCCGATCTACGAGCTTAGATCTGTAGATCTGTTATTTTCAGTATAGGCCTACAAATGAAAACTTGAAATGGGACATTAGTATTTTCTACTTTTTGATGACAATGTACTTTTTTACTCAAGTACATTCTGGACTTTCACTTCAGAGTATTCCCACATTGCAATCTTACTTTTACTTGAGTAAAACAGTTGAGTACTTTTTCCACCACTGACCTTGACATGAAAAGGGTTGAAATCGAAACCCACTGGTTCAGTGTGAGGCTGTGAGCATGAGGACTGAGGACTGAGGAGATGGACAGACACAACATCCATCCCTCTATTATAATGACAACTTCCTCTCTCTCCCTCCCCGGCCCGGCGCACTGCATTAGTCCCTCCTCTCGATGCGTTGCTGCTGCTGACACACAATCGCGCGGCGTTCTATTGCTGGAAAGTTTTTATCACTTTAGTTTTTATGTGTCGGGCGAATAGATCCGTCTATGATGATGATGGCGACGTGTCCCGCGGAAGACGGACCGTACCGAAAACGGTGTTCATCCTCGTAGGGGGAAAGAGAAGAGACAGAGAGCGGAGATGATGGCAACCTCGCTGGGTTACTTCTTATCCGCTCTTCCCTGGCTACGGAGCCAGTTTGTGCCAACCCTGAATGGAGTCTCTGCTTTGGGACACGGCGTACTATAGGCTAGCCTTAGCCTGCCAACTACTGCCGTTATTCTAGAAGGAATTATTGTTTTTGCCATTCTGGCAAACGTATAAGATCCTTTGTACGTGTCTGGATTAAATCGTTTACTCGCCCCACTCTTCGATCATCATGTCGGACCAAAATTACTACTGGACAGTCTTGCCAAGCTACAAAACTAGTTTTGTGACTGGGGCTATGATGAAAAGAACAAAAGGGTAACTATCACGTTTTTGGTTCAGAAGATTCAGAATCAGATGGGGGAGGGGGGAGGAATAGAAAGCATTTTTGTCTCCAGTTGTCACCTCTGGACTCCCTGCTGTGAGCAGTGTTGGGCTGTCCCTCCTTGGAAAGCCCGTTGTCCAACAAATAGCAATTTGTTGAACGTTTTGTCCAGGGCCATGATGATGATGATGCCGTTGACGAGTAATAGCTAACGTTGTGCAAAACAAATAGTAATCTGTGCTTATGGAATTGTTGTTGTTATCACTCTGTCTGGGTCATATGATAGCCTGTGTTGGTTACATTACATCCGCCCTGTTTTTTTTGTCTCCGACATAGAAACGTGGCCATTGTGGAGTGTGTGTGTGTGTGTGTGTGCGCGTATTGTTGTGGCTGGGAGCAGCCTGCCTATGCATTGTCTTGCAGAGTTACCAGCTGTCGCTTATAGGGACATAATGTCCCGATCCCGATTCGGATGGACTGGACGTATATGCGTACATTTGTGTGGAAATCTGAGAAAACCAGTAACTGTTAATTCCAATTTATGCGCCTTTTATAGGCATATGCAATCTAGATTATAATTTCCCTAACCACTGACTGTAGGCCACTAACTAACAAGACCCTATTGGTCTGACAGACAGATCAACCCATTACCCACTTTTTTTTAGCCGGATTGAGGTAATTAATTGCTATGCTTTAGAATCATGCTTCTACTCTGGTGCTATTAGTCATTCAACACATGATGACTTTGACTGGAACAATCAAGTGAATAAATAGAGACATTTTGACTAACAGACATGGCAACATGTAGGCTAGGGGTCCTCAACGTTTCCAGGCCAGGGACCCCTTAGCTGAGAGAGAGATGAAGCAGGGACCCCCGCAACATATTTTATAGAATTGTGTTGCAGATTAAAAATGTTCATAGATTTCTTAGACAGCTTAGACTTGTTTGACAGCACTGTCATCATGTTGGAGTAATGTGTATCTTCAGACATTTAACCACTTGAATGTCAACTACTCTTCTTTTCCCTCTACTAACCTCTTTGCCAAATATAGCTGATCTACAAGCTTACAACGCCTCGCAGCAGATAAGCTTGTAGATCTGATATTTTTGGCTAATGTTCCACTCGAAAAAGGGATGCTAGGGTTCAAGCGATTAATGTAAAAAACATGATCCTATCACACAAAGATTTGGCGGCCCCCCTGTAGTAACTCTGAGGACCCCCTGTTTAAGACCCCTGATGTAGGCTACTGTAGGCATGTCTCACTGGCCCACATGCATCACAGCTAAGTACATAGTCATCTGTCAAGTCCTTTCAATCCAAACCTATGTTGTTCTTCCATAACAAGAATAGCCTTATCACTGCTCAGTGTTGATAGGAAAATCACACATGGTGGGTTGATGTTTTGATGACATCTTGCCAAAGTTCCTATCTACCAAAGACAAAAAGTTATCCATTTATTTATTTCCTGATAAGGATAAGATGGGATGGTTAAAGTTCAAGTGTCTATAGTATTTATAAGACTAGGAGTCTTTAGCAAACACTTTGGCTCTCTGCGTCTTTCTGTTTCCATGCAGTCTGTGCCAGTTTGCATCACTTTGATTTGGGAGTAGGGCTGTCACAATTATTACATAATCGTCTAATCGTAATTATTTGACATAATCGCGATTATTTTTCATATTCGTCATAATCGTTTCCATGTTGAAAAAATGACATATATTTTTTTAAGTAAAAAATAGTGGAAATAGCAGATCTACAAGCTCACAACGCATTGTGAGCTTGTAGATCGGCTATTTCCACTATCAATTATTTTTTAAGTATAAAGTTGTCAAATATGTCCTTCATTTCTTTGTATATTTAGGTTATGTGTCATATCTACCAAGTGCAACTTCAAAGCCTATAAGCCAAACAGAAATGTAATTGTCAACGACAAAAACACGACAAATGTCATATCGTGACAGCCCTATTTGGGAGGCGTACTCTGTATGGCTGCCCCAGAGCCAGCACATAAATGTCAGGCCTGGTTGTTGTCTAAGCTCCTCAATCATTGTAGGTTGAGGTCACCCACTGCCAGCAAGAGGCAGCATCAGTATAATACCCAGGAAGAAGGATGTGACCTATGACCAGCCTAGAAACAAAACAGTCTCAAATAACAGAGTGGCTTCTCTGATGTCATGTTGATGATGTCTCAGTCTTGTCCAAATATGGAGGGCATGGTGGATCTGACTCAGACCATTCACAAAAAAACGTGAAAAATATTTAGGGTTTATGTCCTTGCAAAATAAATGTACCATTGTGGGTTTGTGAGATTAGCCCTGGATACACAGTACACCCCTTCTGGGTGTCTCACCTCCCAGGAGCCACCTGAAACCATAAAAACAATGCTCTGTAGATTACACTCTAATCCCTATGGACCAGAATTCATATGGAAGCCATTTTGCTCTTTCATCACCCCACCCTGTCGTGTGAATAGGGTCAATTAGTAGGGAGGACAGTGGCCCTACTCTAACCATACTAACTGCTGTGATATACTGATAAATCAGTGACTCTATTGGGTTGAATAAAGTTGTCCACTTATTATGATCATGTAATTACACTTTCTACTATAGATCTTTTGTTATAGAGCCAACACTTGTGTCATGTCACAGTCCTTGACAAACTGGCATTTAAAGAAAACTCCACACACCAACACTTGCTAAAATCTACTGTGAAGAATGGCTACTTTATCTTTAGAAAAATAACAAATTGTTAATGAATAGAACATTGTTGCCATCTACGCCCTGGGCGTTCATGTCAGGTATTCTAATAACATTGTTAAAAGTAAATGCCTTTCTCTCTCTTGCTTTTCCCCCCTCACATAGTGCCCGTAATAATAAAAGGAGGAGTCTGGCAGTTGGAACCCCTTCGCCCACACTCTCCAGACCTCTGTCACCTCTCCCACTCGCTACAGGTAAAGATGGCTTGTTTACACATTGTCTGCTGCTCTGCACACGGCTTGATAAACAGCTTATTCATTCGTTAAAAGTTATGGATTACTAGTATTTGTGCATGCTGAGAACCACACATGGGGAACAGGCAACCATGTCAAGTCATAAGTTATTGTTTCTCTGGCATGTCACTGAACTAGATGTGTTGTTTAGTGTCCTACATATGACTTGGGTGTGGTATTAGTTTGAATGAGGTTTGTCACAAGACATGTTAGTACCACCTGCGGTAGTGTTGCTGTGGTTTTGATTGCCACACACAAGTGCACAGTGAGATAGAGTGTTGCTTGTTTTCTCATTTCACTCATTTCCCAATATGGTTTCTAATAGGTGTATTTATGCTACACTTGCTTTGAAGCTGTTTATACATGGCAAAATCTGGAGTGTTGGTTTAATTTCTAGGTGATAATGAATTAATTTCTAGACCAGTGGTTATCAAATGTTGTTAATTTTTATTTTCTATTTCTCTGGTTCTATTTGAAAATATACAAATGGAACCAAATGGAACCGTTGTTTCCGTTTATACACTATGCATGGGTCCATTAATGTGGAATACTGTGAACCGCTGATCTATACAGTCGTAAATAGAGGATTATTTATTATTCAACTACCAGAGAAAGACACATTCACTGTCCAATTCATTCTATTTTGGCAGAATTAAAAATAGAAGGTAATGAATGCCAGACTTAATATTTAAGCAAGTTGATGAAGGGCAGCCAGTTGACTCTGTGGTAAAGCACTGTAAAATGTCTCTCCACTGTGAATCTGGCTTGTTTTCTAACTAACACAATTAGTAGGGCAGGAGAGAGGGGTCTACCAGCACCCCAATGACATGTTTTCGAAACCTGTTTTTTTTGGACCGTTATGATGTCTAGTTATGATTTCTGCTTGTTGCCATCGCCAACTAATACCCCATGGGGTTCATTTTTAACCTTTTCTCACAACTATTCCCAATCTGAACCATACAATGGTCATAACAGAAAATGCCATAACGCTTGATGTAAACAACCTACAGGGACAAATGAACACACTTTTCTATATGATTTTGACCCAGGGAATTCATTAAAGTGGTTATTTTTTACATTTAAGCACATCTTGACCCTATTTCAGGACAGAAACGGCGAAGAATAACCCAAAAATGTTCAAAACACGTCTATACTTCTCTTTGTAGTTTGTACAGATGAATTAAGGTGTATTCTTTTGATACCACAGGTTTTTTAGGACCCTTATGATGTCTAGTTATGATTTCTGCTTGTTGCCGTGGTCAACTAATGTCCCATGGGGTTCATTTTTAACCTTTTCTCACATATCCCCAATTAGTGTGGGGATTTAGGGGAGCAAATGCTAATTTCGTGCAATTTTGACTTAAAGCACGAAATTTTGCACAGATGTAGCCCAGGGCTTGCTCTAATGATTTAGCTAGGGCGCCCGAGTCTGCGACCTTCGGGGTCGCCACAGCGGTCAAATCAAGTTGGGCTTCCATTGACTTTCTATACAGGAGGAAAATACCCAGAAAAAGATTTTTTTTCTGGGTATTTAAGGAGGATCTGAGGGGTCTAACTAGGGGTTTGTCATGATGCTGAATCCATTGCAGGCATTTGTTTTGCACAAAAAACATTCTGTGGGCTAGAAATGGCCTCAGAAAACAATACACGTATGGGTGAGTATTCATGTTAGTCGGAGGCCTTAGGGTTTTTTTTTCTTGTGCTAATCAGTCTAAAAGTTCAAAATTTTGCACAGATGTAGCTCAGGGCATGTTCTAATGATTTAGCTAGGGCGCCCGAGTCTGCGACCTTCGGGGTCGCCACAGCACCCACACAACTCTGAAAAGTGATGACTCATCACTTTTCATCACTAAAGTCGATGGGAGCCCAACTTGATTTGGCCGCTGTGGCAACCCCGAATGTCGCAGACTCGGGCGCCCTAGTTAAATCATTAGAGCATGCCCTGAGCTACATCTGTGCAAAATCTTGAACTTTTAGACTGATTAGCACGAGAAAAAAAAACCCTAAGGCCTCCGACTAACATGAATACTCACCCATACGTGTATTGTTTTCTAAGGCCATTTCTAGCCCACTGAATGTTTTTTGTGCAAAACAAATGCCTGCAATGGATTCAGCATCATGACAAACCCCTAGTTAGACCCCTCAGATCCTCCTTAAATACCCAGAAAAAAAATCTTTTTCTGGGTATTTTCCTCCTGTATAGAAAGTCAATGGAAGCCCAACTTGATTTGACCGCTGTGGAGACCCCGAAGGTCGCAGACTCGGGCGCCCTAGCTAAATCATTAGAGCAAGCCCTGGGCTACATCTGTGCAAAACTTCGCGCTTTAAGTCAAAATTGCACGAATTTAGCATTTGCTCCCCTAAATCCCCACACTAATTGGGGATATGTGAGAAAAGGTTAAAAATTAACCCCATGGGACATTAGTTGACCACGGCAACAAGCAGAAATCATAACTAGACATCATAAGGGTCCTAAAAAACCTGTGGTATCAAAAGAATACACCTTAATTCATCTGTACAAAGAGAAGTATAGACGTGTTTTGAACATTTTTGGGTTATTCTTCGCCGTTTCTGTCCTGAAATAGGGTCAAGATGTGCTTAAATGTAAACAAGAATTGACACAGTCAATATATAAGCTGGTCAGATGAAAAAAAAAATGTTTTTTGAAAAAAAAAAAAAAAAAAAATGTTTTTTGGAAAAAAAAAAGTTTTGGAAAAAAATGTTTTTTGGAAAAAAAAAGTTTTGAAAAAACTCGGGCGTGCTCAAACAACAGTAATAACTGCGTATTACCTTACTGTACTTTACTGTACTGTATACTGTACCTCACTGTACTGTACTGTACATATTCTGTGTTCTATATCTATGAAGTCTGTGTTCTAGATCTATGAATTTTGTCACTCCCCCCCCCCCGTGTGTGTGTGTGTGTGTGTGTGTGTGTGTGTGTGTGTGTGTGTGTGTGTGTGTGTGTGTGTGTGTGTGTGTGTGTGTGTGTGTGTGTGTGTGTGTGTGTGTGTGTGTGTGTGTGTGTGTGTGTGTGTGTGTGTGTGTGTGACTTTTACTTATAACTGAGTACATCTACAGTGCAGTATTGATACTTTTAAGATACTTTAAAAAAAACAAGTGTAAAACATTTGAGTACTTTTTCCAACAGCTACTTTCCCCCATAGCCTGGAGGACTCCTGCTAAGTTTACAGTTGCCATATAGCCTATTACTCTATAAATCTATCTGTGATGTCTGATTTTACTAAAACTAGCATGCTTATTAGGCAGTAGTGGGAAAAGTACTCGCATTCTTTACTTAAGTATCATACAAGTGGAAGACTTGTATTCAAAATGTACTTGAGTAAGTATAAAAAGTATTTGTATTGAAATGTACCAAAAGCAGAAAGTACGCATTATGCAGAACTTAATGTAACCAAGGTGTTCAAATAAGTGTATTGATTGTAGGCATTTTCCAAAATCTTGTGGTATTTCACTGCTACATATCGTTCTAAATATATGCTTTCTTGTCATTTAGTACAATGAATGTGTTACCGTGTCTCTAGAAATGTGCTCATTATTTGTGAAGATACTAACTGTAATTCTCAAAGACTCGCATTGGTTCATTCAGCACATCGTTTTTGCTCTGTTTCATTTGATATTAAAATGCAACTCGAATTAATCTACTGTGTGGACACTGATCAGATGACAGGAAGAAGCAGCTCATCAATGAATGTACTTTGTGTTGCTTTTGTAAATTGTGTAGGGTACGATATTTTCATGACTTCACACCAAAGCCCATATCATGGTCATAGAGTTAAATCATTGACAACTTGCATACTCGTTCAGTTCATATGTTAATGCAGATGGTATGCAGATGGTGTGACACATCACCTACTACAGCCTACAACGATGCCCAGGGCAACACTGCATATTGTCTATAAATGGCTCACAGTTTAAATAACGTACGGTTTATTTGGACAATCATCTGTAACAGATGAAGTATAATTAAATACGACGTGATTAACGTTTGTTTGACATCCTCATCACAATTACATTGGATGCATCGCGTTGATTAAAGTGAATGGCTGCTATAGTTTTGCTAGTTTTCATCACCTAATCACCTTCCTTTCATAACCTAATCTCTACGTTTAGAATTGAAAGAAGAAAAATAATGTTAATGTTAGTATGAAGCTAATTATAAAGCTTAAATGGATGATGATGTCAACAATGACTTGTGAAAATCAAAGAATGATAGCCGATCTACAAGCAATCATACAAACATTTTGTACTTTGATGCCAATACTTTTGTACTTTTACTCAAGTATAGACCTCTCTTTTCTTCTGTTTCATTTATCACAAGCAGGCTGGCCACAGGCACCGCCTCAGTGTGAAGGAATGGTGCTCCCTGCTGGACAAAATATGTCATTACAGCAGTACAGATCTGGAGGGCCTGGCCAATGGATCATGAGCTCGGTGACCATGTGACATGGACAGCCAATCGGCAAATAGGTCCCCTAGGTCCCCTGAATGTCTCAGGACAATGTAATCTGTTTAAAGAGCTGGTCCTGCTGACCAGCTAAAAATAACCACTTTTATGAATTCCCTGGGTCAAAATCATATAGAAAAGTGTGTTCATTTGTCCCTGTAGGTTGTTTACATCAAGCGTTATGGCATTTTCTGTTATGACCATTGTATGGTTCAGATTGGGAATAGTTGTGAGAAAAGGTTAAAAATGAACCCCATGGGGTATTAGTTGGCGACGGCAACAAGCAGAAATCATAACTAGACATCATAACGGTCCAAAAAAAACAGGTTTCGAAAACATGTCATTGGGGTGCTGGTAGACCCCTCTCTCCTGCCCTACTAAATAGGTTGTGTTGATAAAGACGGTTGGGGAGGGTGATTCCGTCTCCACTGCTTAATTTCTTCCACACGCTATGCCCTCCCAGTGAAACTCCTCACTGTCAGGAAAAAATAATTGTCTGGCATCTCAATGGTTGTCTACACCAGGGGTCTTCAATGTTTTCAGGCCAAGGACTCCTTAGTTGAGATAAAGATGAAGTAAGGACCCCTTAGTTTAGAGAGAGATGAAGCATAGATTCCATATAGTGTCATCGTTTGACAGCACAACCATCAGTGTATTTTGGATTCATGTCAATTTGTGTTTTCATAGCTATATTTAACCACTTGAACCGTCAATACTTATTAACCTTACCTTTCACTCTGTCCTTAGTCTGCTCTTTTCCCCCTCTACACCAAACCTCTTTGCAGAAAGAGTTTGTAGATCTGCTATTTTTGGCTAAAGTTTTCAGAATATGGACTAGTGTTCAAGTGGTTAATATAAAAAAGGAGAAAACAGTTTCAATCACACAAGGATTTGGAGGACCCCCTGTAGTAACTCTGAGGGGTCCCGGACCCCCTGTTGAAGACCCCTGGTCTACAGTGTAGTGTAGACTACACTATCCTCTAAAATGGGGGGGGTAGAAAGAAAAATAAGGACATTCAGGATTTCGCAGCTCATTTATACATACCAGTCAAACAATGAGAAATATCTTAGCCTTTTCTTACTGTTTATCTATTGTGTTTCTCCAGCTGGCAGCAGTCCCTCGGAAAGCCCCAGAAATATCTCTGCCAGCAACTCTGCCAACTTCCAATTTGCCCGCAGGTAAGCACCAAGTCAACAGCTTTTTCTTGTTTGGCTTTAATTGACTTCAGTGCCGTGCTAATTTTGTGCTGTTTTCTCCCTGCACCTGATTTAAAAACAACAGCATCTCAGTTTGCTTTATATGTTTGTTCTGTCGATAACAGTTATTCCCCTCCCCTTCCTACTGGACAAAACTCCCAACAACACCCACTAATACCTGACTTTTGTCTTTAGTGGGAAAGGTTATAATAGGCATTAATTCCCGGGATAAATGAGTCTGCAGTAGTTGCAGGCCTTTATTGGTTCTATTTCCGATCAGCAGTAAAACTTGACAGCTGGGCACTGCGGGTAGACATGCACATTTTTGGCCCTTTTCCAGCACAATGCTATGATACGATGTGCATTAAAGTTCCGGACGTTGGTGCGTAAATAGACAAGAACAAAATGCGATGGCGATTTTGTTCTTCACAAGTCTAAGTAAAGAAGGAATGGTCGGATACGTCATTGGAAGCGTTCTAAATACCTCCCTGCCTGGCAGGCAAACTGTTGGTGATGTGGAATGTAGTTCTATTAAAGTCAATGGAAGTCATCATGGTGAGACTGAGAACACTATACAAAGGAACACTATAGCGTTGAATTATTTCGACCTTTGTCTAATGAATGTTTCAGGAAAATAAAATAAAACCTATAATTCCCTGATGTTTTCTCGATGTGCACATCATATAATATTCTCTAGTTGTCTAAAGAGCAAATCTGACTGTCAGCATGTCGGTTTAGTTAGAAGGCTTCTCTGTGGACAGCAACATGTCCTTTAAACACTTTCAACACTGGCATCCAGATTTTGGCCATGTCATTATAAAGGTAAAGATAAATGTTTCGACCTGGCAAGAACATTTCCCTGAAGAAGACCATGCCTAGAAGACCATGGTTTCTATTTAAATAAATACTGCATTGTGGCTACTAGTGTGCAGCCTTTTTCTTTACCTTGTCCTTTATACTTACTTACCAAGGTCAGCAACACCAATACTGGTGTGCGCCCTCCCCCTGTTTGTTTGGGGGCATGTCATTGTAGGCCAAATTTCTAAAAAGTCTCAAACTTGCGAAAATAGCTGATCTACAGCATTGTAAACTTGTAGATCCGTTATTTTCACTATTCATTGTATGGCAAAGTATATACTTTAGTGTCATATAATTGCAAAATGCAATATTGGCATTCACACATTCAAACCTAATCATCTGGCCCAAGAATTCATACTGTAACTTTTAATCCCTATCAAAGTGGGTCAGATTTAGATTTGGGGTCAATTTTAAAAACTGCATTGGGATCACTTTGATATGGGATCTGTGATCATAGAATTATCTCAGCAAACATTATGTCTATAAGAAATATAAGACTGATTAATCAAATGATATCTACAAGATCCAAATATGATCCACTTGGATAGGGATTAAACTTTTTTTCTTTTTTAAAGCTGGGCATTCAAGCTATTTTCCACACCCTTTCAGGCACTTTCATGTTGTAAAAAAACATTAGTGTATATTTTATTGTCTTTGTGTATTTTAATTTTTGTATGTGTTTGTAGTCAGCTTTTCCCAGGCAATATAATGTAATAATTATTTTGCAAAGAAATATAGAAACATAATCCCTGATAGTTGGTGTTGGAGGAACTTTTAATGAGCAAGCCAGTGGCTGGTGTTTTCTTCACCCTATACTGGAAACAAGAATATATGAGGCATGCCTAAGCAGCCACAAGGCCCCAGGGCCACTCACAGGACATAGGACTTGGCATTTGTCAAGCCAATTAAGGCAGGAAGTCAGTTCACACACTCATTACTTGGATATGTTGTGATTATGGAAAAACAATTCATGCATCATGCCATAGTCCTCTCATGCTTCTTCTTGTGGTTACTCAATGCGTTTAAGCAGAACACTAGAAAAGAACTTGAATAGTTTATCACTTGCTGTAAACATTGATTTCAAGCCATTTGGATTTTTAGGCTAGGAATCCACATAACTACACTAGCTTGGCAGGATTTATGCATGTTGCTCCTCGACCAATGAGTTTATTTCATAAGAACAAGATTTTAGACTCCAGTACTAACATGTCGAGCATTTCACTTATAACATAAGTGATATATTGACTATAATTTAGAGCTTTTTTTTCACATACTTTAAAAATCGCTCAATATTCTCTGTTCCGGTTACGTCATGACATCATCGGGCGACGTGCCGCCGAATCATAAAATATTTGGTGACCATAGGCTAGCGAACAGCGCCATCCAGCGTTGGATTTTAGGTGTAGGGCAATCAACGTGATAACTACAGTAAATGCTTCAGGATTTAAGAATTTGTAGTTAGTGTTTCACAGGATGTAGTTTGTAACTAATTCTTGAAATTTCTACTCTGATACAGTATACTGTACCACAAGTTTTATTGCAGCACAGTACAGGGCACTACGCCATAGGCTTCAGAGATGGGGGCATCTTTTGAAAGCATTTGCTTGGCACAAAGCCGCATGACTCATCTGAATTTATTGAGGCTCTTTAAGCTGCCAGTGTTGGGACAGATGCTGTGCCTGCACTTTTGAGAGCTCCACCGGCGCTGGTTGTTATTCACAGCCTTATATACCTCTGCTGTTTATGCAATTACTTTTTTGACACAAACATTCTCATGAAATAGGAATGTATGCTGCAAAGAACTAGGAATGTTGCAAACCAAGGATGGCCATGTGGAGACATTTACACAAACCCCGTTACCACTTCATTAACCATTAACCGCCAAGAATAAAATATATTTTTTTGAATAGTTGGCAACTAATTTGATTTATCGATTAATCATTGCACCCCTATTTCTGACTGGAGAAGGATTTCGAACACTCTGATTCACGGTTAGTGGTGTTTTGGTCACTGCATGGGACACCACGGTGTCAGGACGGTAATTTTTCACTCGCAGGTACGGTACGTTATCGTGCACGCTAGAATGCGTCCCCCTAGATTCACGAGTCAAGTACCCAAATGGCAGGTTTACCGGTGGGTGTCCTCATACACGGAACACGGTATAAAAGCAACACAGCACTGTGGCTGCAGTACTGGGGGTGGCATAGCTCAGGGGTAGAGAAACCGACATTAGAGCACGAAGGGTTCCCAGTTCGAATCCGGGCTCCCCCTGAGTTAATGTCGAAGAGTCCCTGAGCAAGACTCTGAACCTCTAGTTGCTCCCGGTGAGCAGGAGTGTGCCTTGCATGGTTTCCTCTGCCATTGGTGTATGAATGTGTGTGTGAATGGGTGAATGTAATGCACAATCTATGTAAAGCGCCTTGGATAAAAGCGCTATATAAATGCACCATTTACCATTTACTGTATCGTGTCTGTACGTGACGAGAAAGACTAAGCTAAAAACTAGTAATTTCCTTTACAAACATGTTTCCTACTACTATTTATACCGTAAACCACTTATATAAATCACACAAAATGACAAGCGCAGCCATCCGTGCTTTTGTTATGGTTGGCAGAGAAGGGCTTGTTTTGATCAAGAAAGTGATCTGGAGTTGGATTATGAGATGCATCCATTTTTGTGAATTTCATAACATTGGCCTGGATGCAAAACAGGATTTCCTGATCACGTTATTTCCTGATGCATTATGGGAATTTCAGTTTTTGAATCAGGCGCGGGTGCCGCAGACCCAACACTGCGGTTTAGAGTGCAAATGACATCACACTCGTCATTCTCAGCGACCGCACTCAGGACGCTGCGCGAGTTGTCGAGCTAGCTTGTCGTGGGCATCGAGTGAGTTAAGCTCGCGGGGACCTTAATACCTAAACCTAATGACTGAAGTCATGCATTATTACATTTAGTAATGCATGCTGGATGCCACATAGGTCTGTTAGACACATGATCAGACCACAGACACACACATACACACACACCTACCTTTAATAAACTAATCTATTAACAGGACTAATCTCCTGGTGCTAAGGCCAACACCATCCATACACAGAACCCTTCCTAAATCAATATGTTTGATGTCCCCATCGATTTAGCTATGCGTTGTCCCGAGTGCTTGGCTCTTACCAGGCGCTAACCTGAACATTTGACCATCGGTGTCATCACATATTGAATCTGTTCTCAGAGCTGTCAACAAAAAAGGGGTGCGTGTCCTTAGAGTGATGCCATGCCGATATAAGATGGGGAATCAGGTGGAGGAAATTTGTGAACTGTGACAAGTATAGATTAACCACTTACGCCTTGTATATGTCATTGTACGACAAATAGCGAAAATAGCCGATCTACAAGCTCACAATGTGCCGTGAATGCACGTCATTGGAAGAGTCGCACCATGAGCTTGTAGATGAGGCTATTTCGGCTACTTTGTCACCTACAATGACATGCCCAAAGAAGGGACTCTACGTTGAAAGTGGTTGAGCATGTGCAGTGTTGCTGGGGGTAAACTATAATGTAGAGCAGGGGTCTTCAATGTTTTCAGGCCAAGGACCCTTTAGTTGAGAGATGACGCAGGGACCCCCACAACCCATAGATACCATATAGTGTCATCGTTTGACGGCACAATCATCAGTGTATTTTGGATTCATGTCAATTAGTGTTTTCAGATATTTAACCACTTGAACCGTCAATACGTAATAAACTTGACCTTTCACTCTGTACTTAGTCTGCTCTTTTTCCCTCTACACCGATCTTTTTCCCTCTACACCGATCTTTTTCCCTCTAGCCGATCTACAAGCTCACGTTGTGAGCTTGTAGATCTGCTATTTTGGCAAAAGGTCTCAGAATATGGACGCTAGGGGTCAAGTGCTTAATATAAAAAAGGAGAAAACCCCCTGTAGTAACTCTGAGGACCCCCTAGGGGTCCCGGACCCCCTGTTGAAGACCCCTGGTGTAGAGTATGTATATTGGTGAATATAAGGGATTACATGCAGTCTTGTACACATATTGTTGTCAGTGTTGCATATAGGATTACAGGACATGTATGTAAAATGAATCTCAGTGTGTGTGGGACACTGGGACATGGTACTACAGTATGAGAACTGCAGCTAGGCAGGTGTTTCTACAGCCCAGCTGAAGCCACTGAGCCCAGCATTGGCTGTGATCTGCTGCTGCAGACAACCAGACTTAAGTGTCACTGTCATTAACCACTGTTTTTTCTCTTTCTCCCTCTCTCTCTCTATCTCTTCCCTCCCTCTCTCTACCTTCCTGCCACTGCCTCGGTTTGAACCCGCGTAGCCACCTGGCACGTACTGAAAGGTAAAGACATTGGGATCTCCCATGTTCACCGCTTACAATTTCCAGCTACAATTTCCAACATATTTTTTAAAGTTATGCATTTGCCTCCCGCCCGTATTCCGAACATCAGTTGTTACAATGACAGACGAGAGGACGAATCGCCCACTGAAGGTTGAAGAGGGGACGGATTTCCAGGTTCCTCACAAATCCACTGACACGACGTGTTATTGTATTGTCTCTACAGAGCGGACGGGCGAAGGTGGTCTGTGGCCTCTGTTCCCTCCTCTGGATACTGCACCAACCCACCCAGCTCCTCAGTATCTGTGAGTCCACTTCTTTCTCTCTCTCTCTGATCCTCTCCCTCAGGGACATGCTGGGCCCCTGATTCAGCCCGGGAAAAAGAGTTGGAGAGGCCCTCAATGCGTAAGAGAGATCTCTCTCTATACTGCTACTCAAAGATTTGCCATTTCAGATCATGACAAGTGACAAGCCAGTGGGCCAATTATTACTGTACATGAGTTAAGCTGGTTGCACACTGCTGCGTTTTTCGGGCCGAATATCGGAGTGAATTTCGGAGAACACAAATAAAAAAATCAACCTCACGTTATGTCAGTCACGTTTGCACACTGCCGCCCGTTTCGCGCACCACTCCGTCCCTTGCTCTCTCTATCTCCCTCTCTCTCCTTGTCCTGAAAAACGCATTTCGCAACGAAAAACGCAGCAGTGTGCAACCACCTTTATATTTCGTCGTTGTTGGGTGGAAAACTTGTATGTCCAAAACCGTTTGTTTTGTATTTATCATTTTAAAAATGATTTAAACTATTGAAAACAGCCGATCTACAAGCACAGATGCGAGGCGTTGTGTGCTTGTAGATCTGCTGTTTTCACTACTTTTGTGCAACGGCCTTGTATGATGAAGCAGGGCTTTGCTTTGCGAAAAAATGTATACATTTGAAACTAGGAGATACGAGGTTTCTGCTCGACAGTGACGATTTACTTTGTTGGCCTCCCAGCCCCCAAAATGGAACGAAGGCCAACATTTTATTTTTATTTTTTTCCTAATGGCCGGCCTGGACAGGCCAGGAATGAACCGGACGTTCGGGAGTTGTCCCGCTTTTCCCAATGGCCAGCACGTCCCTGCTCTCCCTCTCCTTTCACGTCATCAAATATTCAACTTCTCTCTAGAACACTGCCATGGGACTATTTATCTCCCTGTGTCGCTACTACTCAGTGTGTCAGTCAGTCAGATGTTCAGTGGTCCTCTGTGTGTCATAAACTTGTGGTGGCTGCTGAACTGTAAATCCTGTCTGCTAACACATGATGGACTACAGAAAGATACCAATCTATTGGCGTTGATTTAATCAGTCAATTCCAAAGGGGGGTGACTTGACTTGAGTTGTTTCCTTCATGGACTAAATGTACACATCTTTCCAGATTGTTGTTCTGCTGAATAGACACAATTGATACATTTTTGGATGCCAATGGAAGACATGATAATGGTTTGAAATGCACCCAAATGGTCAGGTCAGGGTTGAATACTCTTTTGGCGGCATTCACTTATATTATAAAGTATTTTATTGGAAATGGACATCCAGGAAGCGTGACCCAGGGATCATGGCGGGGTGGAAGTGGAGAGTTTTTTGTTGTTTTTACCAAAGTTATTTTGAAACCATTCTTTTGAACCAATATCTGACTTAATCTTGCTCATGTAGGTTAATTGAATAATCAAGAAGCAGGACGTTTTTGATATTTTTATACGGTATATAAACAAATCATTACAATTAACTACATGGTTCCCCAATTAGTTTGGGGAACTAAGGGCCGAATTATGTCTAGGGTACCAAGCCGAGGGCCACAACATTGCAGGGGGCGACGGTGGCGTTCTCACTACTCCAGCGACAGTTTTCGTCGTTGTCGGGGTGGAAACCTTGATAAATTCAAAACGAACCGTTCGCTTTGAATTTATCATTTAAAAAATGAGTTAAACTAGTGAAAACAGCCAACGCGAGGCGTTGTGTGCTTGTAGATCTGCTGTTTTCACTACTTTTGTGCGACGGCCTTGTATGATTTGCGAAAGAATGTACAAATTTGGAGATACGAGATTTCCACCCGACAACGACGATATACTAGTGTTGTTGCTGCTCTTATACCACCATTATTACTGGGGTTGGTGTGGGCCAGATAGTAGCCCCTCGTGGGCCGCAAATGGCCCACAGGCTGCCTATTGGGGAACCCTGATTAACTACATTGATTTGAAGTTGTATTGACCAGCCCTAAGCTGTAATGATTTATTCAGTGTCTCAGCATTAAAGAGTAGATTTCTAACCTGGAGGCTGTAAATATTTGTGGAGCAGGGGGGCATCTTAAAGAATGTCTTACTGAAGTAACCAGTGTCTAAAATGGGATTTAAAAATGCAAAATACTATTTTTTTTATCAAGTTTTATGCATAAAGAGTTTCTATTACAGAAAGTTATGATTTGTCAAGATAGTGTTTTTGTGAAAGCTGCAGTGACATAAATAAAAGTTTAGGATGTACCTCATTCTAATCGCTGTAGGTGCATTTATTTTTGCATCAAGGCCTACTCTGTTCTGCTCTCAGCTCCTTCTCTGTATTCTGACTGTGTTCCGTGCTGAGCGGTAATGCTTGCTGCCCTCGCTTGCCAAAGGAAAATACAGAAATCACTGGGTTAATCGTTACAATAACATTAGACTTGTGGAAAAGCAGCATTTTTCCTGAATGACATCACTGCTAGGCAAGAGACGGGATGACATTGCACATTTCCTTGTTCAACCCTTCCTCTCTGGAAGTCAAATGATGGGCATCCTGCCAGCTAGGTTTGCTCGCTAGCCATTGTAGGTACAGCAACACCCATTAGCTGAATGCTGACGAGTTCTGTGGTGATAATCTTAAAACCTTGTCTTGAAAGTCTACTGAAAACTGCACCCGGTCATGAAAACAATGAGTGGGTCTTGACTCTTGTGTGCTGGCTGTAATTTTCTATAGCCTAACACATGGCTTGGAGACGTTGAGGTCAGGCCCTTGCACACAATGGCCTTTTTGAGGCCCTGCTGTCAGTGAGGTCTTTATGTTGTGCTTCCTTGACACTGACGCCTCTCGGGTTTCCTCCTCAGGTCTCTGTTTCTCCGGCTTATCGCTATGTTCTCTGTCAGTTTTAATTGCTGTCCTAGCTTTTTTGGTTTCTTTGTCAACCTCTTTTCTCCCTCTGACTCTCATACTCTTTTCGTGTTCATTCTCTAATTTTCCTCTCTCTTTATCTCTTTTTCTCTAATATTCCGTCTCTTTTCCTTTTCTGCTCAGAGGAGCCGTTCTGCCCCCCTTTGCCCTTCCTTGAGCGAAACCCGAGATCCCTGCCAGAGCAGCCAGACAGGGACTTGCTCATGAATTCCAGGCCTTGTGTCACGCATTTTGGTTCAGGGAAAACCAATGCTTAGCATCGCCGTTGATCAGAAACCTTGTATATCCGTATTTCATCTTATGATGATGTGCCCTATTTTGTCATAATAGACTAGAGTCATATAAAGCCCTTTGCACACAGACGCGTTTTTCTCACACGGAAAAAAATGACAATTCCATTTTTTTTAAAGAAAACAATGATTCTTTATGACCTCATGCACACCGGCTCCGAATTTGCCATGCGGCAGGTGGCTGCGGCTGTGCGTTTTTTCCCAGATCGAACCCAGTTCGATTTGTGCGTCTTGTCGCATGCGGTAAAAACTCATTGACTCCTTTTATGACTCCTCTTCGGATCCGCAGTGTGGATTCTGCACAGCCTTGCACACCAAATCCAATGCGTTTTAATCATGCAGCAAACGGAAAGAAACGCAACGGTCCTGTGTGCAAAGCCCTTAACTCAGTCGGTGCCATATTTAAAGTGGGATGACCTCTTATATTGCCGGTTCGCCAACAAAGGGCACATTCGTGCACAGATCATGCACTATGCATGTGCATGCTTTTCACAGCTTTCAAACAAAAAAATCCGCTTGGAAATCCGTTCAGGCATTCAGGAGAAAGGAGCCCTTATGTTTTCTTCAAATGTAAACGAACATGGCTGCCATGTTTGAAAGATGGGGTTGGTATGGGGGTTAAACATGCAATTTCGCGATCGCGATCATGCCTAGTACACTGTTGGAGGTCCAAAAAAGTTTTTTTCAAAAAAACATTTTTTTTTTAAATTATTTAAAAAAAAAAGACGTTCAGAAGACGTCTGGCAGGGAGATCCATAGTGAAAAAGACGTTTTAAAGACGTTTTTATCATAGAAACATATTTTTTGGCAGGGTATGAGTTAAGAGTATAGCGAAAATAGCTGATCTGCAAGCTTATAACACTTTAGCTATTTATGAAAAAACAGGGACACCAGGTTGAAAATGAATGTTTATTAATGTTGAACCTACAAGTAACACTCCCTAAGGTCGAGTAGCAGAGCTTTTAAATACGGCACATTTAAAGTCTTTGGGAGTACCAGCTATTTTTCCTTTTTTGACTCACCTTTTTAAGTCGTCGCGAATCGTTTTCGTGTCGTACGATTGGCCCGCCGATCGATCACGCAAACACAGTCTTTGTGATCATGTGGGCATATGGTTCCAAAGTTACAGGAGAAGAGAGAGAAGTTGTTATTGAGCCTGCGGGCGCCACCATCTTGCGTGACACACTAACGGACGGACAGACCTGGAGGCTCTAACTAACAAGGTGCAATTAACGAGAGCTTTTGACTAAATAATAACTACATCCATTTCCTGAAAAGTAACCGTTTTGGACATACAAGGTTTCTGCCTGACAGTGACGATAGTAGCCACACATTGCAACACTAGATTTTATTTTAATCGGATGAATCTAGGGTTGCAATAACTCCCATAGGCAGCCAATGTATCAAAACAGTTTTTTGCTATCTGATTGTATTAAACGGCGTCAAACTCACCAATATTGCGGCTCTATGGAAAGCTTGGAATATCCTCTTTCTATCTGCAAAGTGTTTGTTTCATAAAAATCCACCGTAGACATGTTAGGAGTTACTTTCTATCAAGAAATTCAGTTCAGGTGATTATTTTTTCTAAGTGCTGGAGTTTGGAAGCGCTTGTGGGAAGTCACTCAGCGGTCCTGTGTACCGGCTGGTTCTAAATGTCACATAATGCAGGAGGCAGCGACACGCTGCGTTATAGAAGACGAGCGCTTCCGAAGCTCAACACTTAGAAAATAAACCATGTCTGCTCGGATTTCTTGACAGAAAGTAGCTCATAACATGTCTATGGTGGAGTTTTATGAAAGCAACTCTTTGCAGATAGAAAGAGGATACTCCAAGCTTTCCATAGAGCCCCAATATAGGTGAATTTTAAGTTGTTTATTACAATCAGATAGCAAAAAACTGTTTTGATGCATTGGCTGCCTATGGGAGGTATTGCAACCCTAGATTCATCCGATTAAAATAAAATCTAGTGTTGCAATTTGCGGCTAGTGACGATAGATAGCCAACACAACAGCCATGTTTGCCTGCCCTCTGGGCATTCTGCAGAGGGCAAACAATAAAAGAAAGAAATCCAGTTTCTGCAAAGTAGAGCAGGAAAGCTCACTGTATCAATTCTTTAAGACTGAAGAAGGGATTTATGATGTTGATGCTTCATTGCAGACTGCCTGAGCAGAGGAGGATGCCCTTGTTAACTGTGACATCTAATTTCAAACCATAGAGGAACATGAAAGCCTTTAAGCCTCCCAGTATTAGCAGGCTGATGAATTAGAGAGAGTGCGCTGGTGTGATTCTTGTCGGAGGAAGCCTTTCAATGCAGGATGTCATGTCTCTTCAAAGCTGCAAAAGCACAGCCTAAAGCACAGTAGGAAAGCAGATTAAAGAGACTAGAAATAATTTACCCAGAACATGTAAATGGCAAGTGTGATTGTCTGTATGTATTCGGTTACATTTTAATTAAGATGACTATGTAAATCATGGGTCTTCAACAGGGGGTCCGGGACCCCCCTAGGGGGTCCTCAGAGTTACTACAGGGAGTCCTCCAAATCTTTGAGTGATAGAAAGTTTTATATTAACCACTTGAACCTTAGTGTCCATATTCTGAGAACTTTAGCCAAAAATAGCCGATCTACAAGCTCACAACGCCTCGCAGCGCGCGAAGGCGTTGTGAGCTTGTAGATCGGCTATTTTTGGCAAAGAGCTTTGGTGTAGAGGGGGAAAAGAGCAGACTAAGTACAGAGTGAAAGATCAACTTTATTAAGTATCTAGTGGTTAAATATCTGAAAACACAAATGGACATGAATCCAACATACACTGAGTATCGTGCTGTCAAACAATAAAACAATACGGAATCTATGAAAAGGTTGTGGGGGGTCCCCGCTTGTGGGGGGTCCCCGCTTCTCAACTAAGGGGTCCTTGGCCTGAAAACGTTGAAGACCCCCGATGTAAATGTTTAGTTATTTTAGCATATCGATCCCTGAATGTTACCATCTTGCTTGTGGATGATCTGTTAATGTCTCTTGTTCACTTACTCACTCTCTCTCTCCATCTCTTCCTTCCTCGTCCAGTCCTCCTCTTCCCAGGAGTTGTTGCACCACTTGCCGTCCCAGCCCACACAAGATGACCTCCACTTCCTCTTCAAACACTTCCGGAGCACAGAGAGCGTGGCTGACGAAGATGCCACACACCAACCACCGCCCATCAGACTCCGCTCCCGCAGTCTCAGGTACTTTGGATTATACAACAGGTAGTCTCGCTCTCAATGGAAAACAGGCTCTCCAACCGTGCAGGTAATGAGCACTACTGCACGGTCTCATCAAATAAAGAAATCAGCTGCGTTTGTCACGAAAGAGAGCAAGCGCGCCTCTCTCCCCACACTATGCTAGGCGGCTAGGCTAGCGGTTTTCATGTGATGTTCAGGGACATAGTAGCTAAATGAGGCATTAACAAATTACAAATTCCTATCGTACATGTTAATTACAATGAAATGAAGTTGACGTGTTTTTTTTTAAGGGCAACAGTTGTATAATCGCAATATTACACTCGAGGGTCTGCATTATCGCGGTTATTTGTCCCTTCAGTCCTGCCTACGGAACTCGCCTGTGGCTCGTTCCTGCAGCAAGAGTGTCGGGACAAATAACCGCGATAATGCACACCCTCTCGTGTAATATTGCTTAATTCAAACGCTGTGTTTCTTTTAATGGCGGTAACCAGTTAACCCATTTAGACCTGAAGACCCGATTCTATAAATGTCTTCTAAATCCTAACGTTTTTCTGAAAAAAATAATAATTCTGTATTAGTGGTTCTCAAACTTTTTAAAATCAACGACCCCCAGAATCATTTGTTTGGCCGTGGACCCCCATCCCAAAATATGTTGTTCCCGGGACCCCCTCAGAAGCAAAGATTTGAGTTAAAAATGTTCACTTTAAAATATATATATTCAAAGATTTGCACATATTTTCATGATTTTTCAAAAATAGCAGATCTACAACCTCATAGTGCGGCACTCGGTGCCGTGCTATGGTGGTTAAAATGTAAAGTGATACAGAGTTAAACCCCACATACTTAGTTGGTCCCACCCAGGGCTCTATACTCGGTGGCCTCCTTTTTCCACACCAAAATCTCTTTGCAGGAATATTGCAGATCTACAAGCTCACAATGTATTGCAATGTACTGTAAATCTGCTATTTTTGCTGAATCTTCGCCCCAGAATAGGAATGCTAGGGTTCATTTGGTCAAGATTGTATTTTGAGGTAGTTCAGCTTTATTTAGACTGCACAGGACATTAGGCACAGAGAGGGAGATGGACAAATAGAACAGGGAACATCATGTTGTTGACCCAAAAATCTGGATGATAAAATGATGATGCATTGCAGACACTCTCTTGTATGCTTGTTGTACAAAAACTATTTGATGCCTACCCTAGTGCCGCTGTTCAGAAGCCACAGCAACCATTACAGCCTTGTACAAGATCACACTGTGGTTGATGCACAAACACAGAACTGTCATGATGGATGGAAGTGCGTATTTAAATGTAAACAAATTAGTTTTAAGCCATGCTGAAATTCTCACTCACTGCAAGCTTAGAACTAGTCTAGAACTTTAGTTTCTAATCCCCCTGGATACGCTTGTGGCATTTACTCTTACGCTTGCGCTTTCTCTGCTTCTATGAAAAAAATAAAACGCAAGCGATTTTGCCACTCGTAACCATAGTTATCCACCATTGAGGATCCCACTGTTTGAGGCGAGAGGCTAGCGATACACGGTAGTAGAGATATGGACCTTCCAGTGAAAATAACTAGAAAGATGCAATTGGAAACTGCAAGTGTGGTTGCCGTGACACGACAACTGCAGGGGCAACCACACTAATAATAAACAGGAATCGGATGGCGTTGAAGCTTTTTCCATGACATCATGCACATGTTCTACTTCCGCTGTGATTCCAATCAGCAACCAGCACCATCTGGTGGCAAAGAAAAGCGTTGTGTACTAGGGCATTCACGAATAGTGATTTTTAGTATTCGAATTATTCGACCTCAAAGTATTCGAATAGTCGAATATTCGACAGGACTGGCCAAACTGTCAAATATTAAGTAAGCAAGAGGCGAACATTGTGAAAATAGCACACACAAAATAGCTCACAACGCCTCGCGTTGCGAGGCGTTGTGAGCATGTAGATCTGCTATTTTCACAATATTTATCTGCAGAACCGAGTCACATTAAATGTAATACCTACCGGTACATTCCAAGTGCTTGTCAGGGTTGGGGGTCCCCAGTTCAAATATGTTTATTTTGGGGTTCACAGCCTAAAAAGGTTTGAGAACCCCTGGTATAGAGCATTAACAAATTCATCCACCAGGGGCATTGACAACTCATTCTTATGACTTCCTATCTAGCCAAGCTTTATAAACTATATATATTTTTAAAGAGAAAACAATACAAAAATTAAAATAACCGAATATTCGACTTCGGATAACTGAGGAAAGTCGGATTTGGCAGACAATGAGTTAATAATATAATAATTTAGTTCCACTGATCCATGTTGGAACACAATCAATTCATTCGTCATTAAACTAGGCATGCTTTGAAAATGCATGCAGCCCAAAGGGGTCAGATGGGTGGGCCGCAAACGCTTTAGAGATTTTCAAGTGGGCCTTGATCTGTAAAAGATGGGCAACCACTGCACTAAAACGCTCACAGCAGCACTCATCTCAGCACAGTATAAGTTAGTGTTTAATATTTTCCCGAATTTAGCTCATTTTAAAAACCGGGATTTTTCGGAGCTTCTCCCGGGCTCCCCGGTATTTCCCGTCAATAATAATAATAATAATTAATAATGTTTAATAACCATGGAACGGCCTTGGCTTTAGGTGACAGTACCCCTTTAACCAACCAGGGGGCGACATTGCGTAGCCTATCGACTGTATTTCCACGTGTCACTGAAAATAGATGATCTGCAAGCTCACAACACGTCGTAGATTAGACGCTATGTGAGCTTGCAGATCGGCTATTGTCAGCATGACACTCGCAGGACAAACTATATAATCAAGCTAATGGGAGATGCCGTTGGACGCGCTGTCGCGCACAGCTCTTCACAACGCAACGCTTCAATGTTCCTCAATGGCTCATTATAAAGCATTGCATTACTTACACAATCGGATATATTTGGGGGGATAATAACGCTTGCAAGATCATTCTTCATAGTTCACCCCAGGAAAGCAAGGTAGACCACACATGTAGACCTATTACTTACAGTACAGCAGTTGGATTATAACAACAGACTTGTTTTCCATAATTTTGCTCATTCTGCTGCTGGAAAACATCACGTTATAAATAGGCTAAGGCATACACAGGTGGTCTCTCTGTAATGGTAAAGGGACTGTTGGAAGTGGAACGCAGTATAATTTCGGTGCCACGCCACGTTAGATTTAATCAATTAAGTTTATTTAGTAGGCGCCTGCGGTAGGCCTATTGTATGGGACGTGGCTTTTTAGAATTCCACTGCATCTGACCGCCGCCCTCCCGTGATATCATATCAACAGCCAAACTAAATGTCCATTATAGTCAAGTATATTTATTATGTCCCAAACTGGGGCAATTCATCATGTTACAGCAAAGAAGCCCCCCCCCCCCCCCCCCCCCCTCGTTCTCGAGATTGCGCGCTGCGCAATCTAAGAGGCAGTGCAAATCAGAGAGAGATTAATTTTTGGTTGGATTATTGTAGGCATATTGACGTTCTGATTCATTCTGATATATATTTTTCCTGTTAAAAAAAGGAGGCGAGGATATGTGACAAGCAGCCCATTGCCCACGCACTGTAGTAGGCCTTTCTAGTAATAATTAGTAGCCTAATTTATATAAGAAAAAGACAATCTTCGGGATGGCGGTTCCCGAAGCAATAACCGGGAGGGAAATTAGGTGCGCTCAGGCCGGGAGTCCCGGGATCCCGGTTCCCGGCATTAAACCCTAGTATAAGTGACTGAGATTCATGCTGTGTGCAGAGGATGGTGGAACTTGATGTGGTTGGGTCTACTATGACGTGTTCCTGCTTGTGTAGGCACAACACATACGTGCATGCACGCACGCAAACACTGTGACCACTAGGAAAAGCTCTAGATTAACTTGTTTGCTGCCAGAATAAAGCAAACAGGTAGGAGTGGTCTCTTCCAGTATAACAATGGTTGTAAAACGCCACAAAAGTAACTGAAAATGAGTAAACCATGTGCTCTTATATTTATAAAGGAAAGAGCTGCCTCAGAAGTTAAGTGTTAAAAAGTACTGAAAAAGTGCCGGATCTGACTAGTCCCTGTAATTCACCAGCTAATGAGGCTGATGAATTGGGGGAAATCTCACTCTTTCGACAACGCAACATTTGGACAACGGAGCGTCGGCAGGTTAGCAACTCACCCCACGGAGGTTAGGGTTTTGGGTTAGGTTTGGTTGTCAAAAAGATAACATGTAGAAACAGCGACACGCTCTCGAAGAATTGGCTGGTGTCAGTGTTCCTAACTCACTGACTCCTATGATCAAAAATCGACTTTCAGGGTTGCCTGCCACGCTATTTTATTAATTTCTTACCCTTTTAATGTGCTCACACGGTGTCCGTCCGTCGCACAAGCAGCAGTAATCCGTGAGCCGTGAAAAAAAGGAACTTCATACGTCCTACTAAGCCGGAGCTACAAGCTAGCGAATTAGCACAATATCATAGGGTGACAGGGAAATGAATAAGAGAAAAGGGCTGTTTCTTCCATGGCTTGGAGTGAATGGAGAATCGGCCTAAACGGGAAGTATAACAAACTGGGCAGCGGATCTCTTTTTTTTAATGTTTTGGACTTGTGGTACTCGGGTGTTGGTGCCTCTGTGGGCCAGCAATGGGGCATACAGAGACCAGATAAGACCGTTCTGCATTTGTCTACCAGAGCCATCATTGGACACCTGATAAAAGGCAAAAAAGCACTTGTGCTTGTGCCTTTTGGTAATTTTTTATAGGGTTTATTGTAGAGATGGACCGATTGCAAAATTCTTGGCCGATACCGATCCTCCGGTTTTATGAAGGTCTGACCTGCCAAAACCGATTTTTCCGATACCGATTTCTTTAGCTAAGAACTAGAAAATAGGGTTGCTCAAATACCCTTTCTTCAGGCCAAGTAGAAAGGGTACAATTTGAGTACCAATAAGCTAGAAGAACACTAATGCCAAATCAATCACAATAGTACAATATCCAAAAACACAGACAATATCCAGTCTAATATTTCTCTTTTCTTTTTGGAGACGACATTGACACAGGATTATGGAATATATCCTTACATTGCAGTAATCAGCACCATCTGTATTCTGTAGGCTGCCACTAAGTAGACTGGTTGCTACTTGCTAATGTTTACTTTAGTCACAGGACCAGAGCATCATGCTGTGCAGTGCCATAGACACAATTGGCATGAAACCGGTTTTATGTCAGTGACCTGCCGATAACCGATTCGGCCGGTTTGATATCATACCTGCCGATTTTTGATATTGGCCGATACCGATGTCCATATTGTAAATATAAAGAGTATGTATCCACAAAGTGCAATAGTTAACTATCTTGGTCTCTTTGCTCTCCCTACTTCCTACTTCCGGTTTCGGCATGTGAAATGCATGTTTGTTTACATTTGAAGAAAACACTATAGCCTCTATCTTTTGAATGCCTGAACGGATTTCCAAACGGATCTTTTTGTTTGAAAGCTGTGAATGGCAGGCACACGTGTGGTGCATCATCTGTGCATGACCCGTGCACGATTTAGGGGCATTAGACTATTTTAATTCTTGGCAACAAGCAGGTTAAAAAATATGTGAGCAATGCCACTTGCATTCTGAATGTATGCTATATGTACGTACATACTGTACATACCCTAGTCTAAATAAGCCTTTCATCTAAATACGACCACCCAGAGATTCTGTCCTGTTGTTAAATTACGTAGATTATAACATTTGTGTAACTGTGGTTTCTGGGCCAGCTTTGAGTAACTGCACACATTTGCCTTGGTGAACTACTGCTGTCCTAGAAATAGAAGCAACGGGTGTGTGCAACGGTTCTTGAGTACTTTCCAATTGCTCATGTGCAACTACTCATGTTGCCACTAAATAATAGCAGGGCGCATGTGCAACTGTTGATATTGCCCTGAAATAGCACCAGACTGTGTGTAACAGGTTGATGCTGTATTTGTAGCATGCAATATTATATGTGGACATGGCAGGATCACTATTTATATCACTGTTGACATTACATTGATTTATAATGGATATGCACACATTTCACCCTTCTAATGGAACTCTTGGTATGGTACCCATCGTAGATAAAGCTATGAATGCGGTATGTGAAATTGATCAGTGTCATAGTAAAAGTATCAACTTCAAACATGGTACGCTGATGGCTCAAGTGACTAAACATAAGGAAACCATTGGTTGACTCCCATGAAGCCCTCTGAATTTATTTTACGGTGATAGGAAATTGACTGACATGAATTAGTTTTTGGATGTATATGCATGTAAAGAAGAATAATTAAATGGGAATATACATAGTAGAACATAACCCATATTTCATCCTATGTTTTATGTATTTATAAGCATTCTAATTAACATTTTGCAACTCTTATCTCTGCATAGCCCTGGGCGGACCTGTGGGACATTTGACAATGAGATCGTCATGATGAATCACGTTTACAAAGAGCGCTTTCCCAAGGTATAGTACGGGATCCTATCATTTTAATGTTTTGTTTTAATGTCCTATCCTAGTAAACTAGACTCCTCCTACCTTCTGGTAGGAGGAGCCTGGTTCCATCCATCCATCCATCCATCTTCAATCGCTTATACGGAATCGGGTCGCGGGGGTAACAGTTCCAACTGAGACCTCCAGATTTCCTTATCCTGAGCAACTTCCCTCCACTCCCTCAGGGAGTATACAGAGGCTGGTTTACGAGGCTAAATGTCTCCTGCTCTGCTCACTAGATATATTAGCAGCATCACGTCCTGTCTCATATAATCCATTTTCATTGATCCATGTGTAGCCAACCAACTATATTAAAGAGGTTTATTAAAGTAGAAAAAAACTGTAAACATTCCAAAGTGTACTGTACATGCTGGTGTCGTAGGTAACATACATTCTGTATTAGGGCTGTCACGATTATGACATTTTACATGACGATTAATTGTCACTCAAATAACTGCGATTAACGATTTAATTGTGTTTTTGTCGTTGACAATTACATTTCTGTTTGGCTTTTAGGCTTTGAAGTTGCACATGGCAGATATGACACATAACCTAAATATACAAAGAAATTACTCACATATTTGACAACTTTATACTTAAATAAGAACATTGATAGTGGAAATAGCCGATCTACAAGCTCACAACACGTCGCGATGCGACGTGTTGTGAGCTTGTAGATCTGCTATCTCCACTACCTTTTTAAAGTGTTTGAAACTATATTAACATTTCTCAACATGGAAACGATTATGCAAAATAATTGCGATTACCTCAAATAATTGCGATTAGACGATTATGTAATAATTGTGACAGCCCTATTCTGTATACTTTCTCATGTTTTCCTCAAGTGAAGGTATATCATTTATTACATACAGTAGTCACTACAGTATTTCTATGTGTTAATTGGTAAAAGTTTCCTATCTTTGCTATATCTCAGGCGACAGCCCAGATGGAAGGGCGTCTGCTGGACGTCATTGCAGACTACTCCCCAGGCAGTGCCCTGCCACTGGCCGATGGTGTGCTGGGCTTCATCCAGCACCAGCTGGTGGAACTCGCCAGAGACTGCCTGGACAAGTCCTACAAAGGCCTGGTCACCTCGCGGTACTTCATGGAGCTGCAGGAGAAACTGGAAAAGCTGTTACACGAGGTGGGTTTTGGGTTGTCATTATCGCTATTGGCTAGCTACGAACCATCAACTGGTTAAACAACTTGATTATACTGTACATAAAAATGCATATGTGTGCATGTTTGGCCGTAGAGGCCATGGTTTGAAACCACCCCACACGAGTGTCGCAGGTGGTGTTGCTGACTCTGGTTTTGAAAGGCAGCAGCCAGCAACTGTTAAAATATGCCAATGAAATTTGGTGGAGAAAGTGTAATAACATTGCAAACGTATTTCTTTATACATCCGGAGTGTTATATAAGACTACAGGTACTGTAATCGTACCATCAAAATGTAAAAGCCAAGTTGGGGCCAAACTTCTAATTGTATCATGAGCCTTTTTGGATTTAGCTGTTCTTTGTTCAGTGTTTATTGTTGTTCATTTCCCTGTGTTACATTTACAGTTGAAGAATGTGACTCTAATATTTACAAAGCAATATAAATTATTTCAGTTTTGCATATTATAAAACAAGGTGACCTTGATTCATTGGTGATTCTGTGTTTTCTCTTGTAAATTGTCCCACCCCACCTTCTGGATCTTTTGCAAAACCAATAGCTTGTTTTGTTTGGCCCTTTGGGTCGGGACCCCCAGGGGGGTCCCCAAATTATTTTGGGGGGTCCCCAGATGATTAACTTAATGTGCAACATTGTTTTCTCTCTCAACAGTAAACAAACCAACGTAAAGTTTGTCAAATTGTCAAATACTTAGAGGCAGAAATTGTGAAAATAGATGATCTACATATTTTGCTATTTTCAAAATAGAACCGTGTTCTATTCTACAAAATGTAACGCCTCATCTCTTAGTGCTTGTCAGGGTGGGGGGGGGGGGGTCCCCAGTTAAAATATGATTATTTTTGGGGTCACGGCCTGAAAAGGTTGAGAACCACTGCTTTAAGACGTGTGTTGATTGTTGCATTTTGACCACTGATTGGTTTCTCCCTGTGCTTTGACTCCATCCAGCTCATTAGCCAGTAATGGTGTTGTGATTTTCTATTATTAGCAATCCCAGTCAAGTACTTGATTGCATAGCGATTTACGTAACTTCCATAACTACTGCTGTCTCTAATTTATCGTGTATTTAGCTGTGGCCGTACAAGATTTAATTTGTTAAAATGCTTAAAAAATATTCCAAATGTTCCACAAATCTTCAAGATGTTTTGAAAATGGCAGATCTACAGTACAAGCTATTGTTATTTTCAATTTAGCTGGGGAGTGGGGACCCCCTGGAACCCTCTCAAGGACCCCTGGGGTCACCGGACTCTGCTTTGAGAACCACTGCTCTACTTTATACAGGACAATGAATGGATTGCCTTTATGGTCCCTGAAGGACTTTTCTTCCCCTGAAGTACCATGCATAGTAGTACATAAGGACCGCAGGAATACACAAGAAACAGAGGGGGAGAGTGATTTAATCCGGTTGCTCCGTAGGTCTGTACGTAATTGTCTCTGTCCGTAACCTTACGGACAACACTCAACCCGACGGATTAAAACCGATAAAAACGTACGTACACTTGAACTACCCTTGGCGAACTTTTGTCAACCGTGGCAGTAGTGAGGAAAATTACTTATGACAGCGGTTCTGAAACTGTGTCCCAACAAGAAATATAAATTAGCAATAAACGGGAAAAAAGGAACGTCCTTGCAATCACTGAAGAGGACGTCTGAACTCCTCACAGGCTCAAACGGCTTTATTGGCATGAGAAAACATACACACAAACACGCACGTGCACACACACTCACACCGCCTGTCCTCCATCAGCAAGACGGGTGCAGTGCACTGTGTTTTGTTATTATTACTCAGTCCAGGTGGTTAATCTGTACCTCGGTCCCTCGCGGAGTTGCATTTACCGCGATAACGTTGCCGACAGACAGCAGCTTATACCAAACATCACGTCGGTTGTCGGGTCAAGAAATTCTGTGGTTCTACATATTTTTCTCTCACCCAAAAACGTACACAAAATCACGCATACGTAACTATAAACGGCCCTTGAGTTGGTGGTACTATGGCTTTCTTGAGGATTACAGTACGAGTCTTCTGAAAGTAGGCCACGTTTGAGAATCAAGTTATAATAAGATTACAGAGTTCATTTTTAACGACCCCATTGGTAGCAATTTTCCAGACCCTGGATGTGCTACTGTCTCTTCTCCCAGTCCAGCCCCCCAAATACATACTAAATAGACAACATTACTATCATTATGTTCAAGTCATGATGGCAGCAAATATGATTTTCCAGCTGGATGGTAGTTTCATTTAATCAAACAATGCTCCCGGTCCTGTTCTCTAAACAAGCCCAGCCCAGCCTGGCCCCCTTAGGCCTTGTGGGTGGAACAGTGGATACTGTTATATAAAACTGCTTTTATAAGTCAGACTTGTTTTGCCAGACATGATGGTGTGTAAGATGACCTTTTCCAAGCCCCAGAATCAGAACCAGTAATAGTTAAAGACCTAAAGATGAGCAAAGCTTATATGATTTGAATTTCTTTTTAACGTTCTTCTCCTTTGTTCCTTTGTTTCACTGTCCTGCTCGGTAATTGGTATTTTCATTTGGGGGTTGATGTTTATGGAAGACTTATTTGGCTTGAGCAGACTTAGTGTGACGGCTTTAATAACCTATACAGTATACCCTCGGGACTCGGCAACCTTAGCAACCAATGTTGTAAAAATGTAGAATTGGTTTATGGTTGGTCCTGTATATGTCGTTCTAGAAACGGATTGGATTAGGAATATTAACCAGTAACACCCACAGAAGTCCCAGTGACCTCAATCTTTCAGTAGCAGTATACAACTCATGCTGATATGGCTGCTATTTGATAATGGCATGGTAATGCTAGCTTAAGATACGGAAACCGTGTTAACAGCCAGGCAAAGTGTCCATGAGTAATTGCCCAGCAGAAGAGGTTGGAATATGACTATAACTAAACCAGTAAGACTCCCTAAATCGGGAGATAAGCGACCATCATCGCATACACAAACTTTTGAAGGCAATGGTAGGCAATCAGGAGGGAATATGGGAAATGGGACAGATCCATGTTGATGACATGACTTTAGAGATACTGTGTACCGCTTTGCGTGATTTTAGTGCAAAATCTGTAGGAGCAGTGTCCAAAAATGTGTTTTTAAAAAATCTGCCTCATGGTGGTGCTAGAAGAGGGCCATGTGAGAAATGAGGGTGGAAGTTGTGGTTTGGCAGCCAAGGAGTGTGTGTGTTCTAAGTTTGGCATGGATAGGGGCAACGGTGGCAGAGATATGAGTAGGGCAAAAGTGTGACGTGTGGCAGACTGTGTGTGTGTGTGTGTGTGTGTGTGTGTGTGTGTGTGTGTGTGTGTGTGTGTGTGTGTGTGTGTGTGTGTGTGTGTGTGTGTGTGTGTGTGTGTGTGTGTGTGTGTGTGTGTGTGTGTGTGTGTGTGTGTGTGTGTGTGTGTGTGTGTGTTAAAAAAGTATTCAGTCAGTCAGTCCCATTGATCCAAACACATTATACATCATTATAATAAATATGCTCTGAAAATGCACTTGAAAATGCATAACAATAAACCAGTTGGTGCACATGCCACATAAAGCACCTCTCATTTACAGTCATTTAATTACTTGACAATGTGCTTTTTGTTCCTTCACTCCTCAGGCGTATGAACGTTCCGAGAGCGAAGAGGTCACCATCATCATCAAGCTGGTGAAGAATATTCTCATCATCATCTCTAGGCCTGCCAGGCTACTGGAATGTCTGGTAAGACCTGCTACTCAGCTAATGACAAGTCATTCACCTGCACAGGGGTGTCGCACCAAATTCTGGGCCACATTTTCACTACTTTTTCAAAAATAGCAGATCTACAAGCTCGCAGCGCGGCTCTCAGTGCCGCGCTGTGAGCTTGTATATCTGCTATTTTTCACTGGTTAAAGCATTCAATAATTCTAGGCCTAAATGGGTTAACTATTGAAACATAGCAGACATACAAGCACATACATCACAGCGCGGCACTCGGTGCCATCTGCTATTTTTGAAAAATCTTGAAAATTCAAAAGTCTTTGAATATTTCAAATCCTTCTAAGGTTTTTTGAAAAACCTATGTTTCTATGTCAGTGGTGCTTTTTTTTCTTCATGTGAAGGACCTCCAAAAGGATATGTATTTGGCCACGGACCCCCATCTCAAAATATTTAGTTCCAGGGACCCACCAGAAGCCAAAAAAATACATATATTCAAAGATTTGCACACATTTTCACGACTTTTCAAAAATGGCAGATCTACGTGCCGCGCTGTGAGCTTGTATATCTGCTATTTTTCAATACCTTAAGAATAACATAATTCCAGACCCCTCCCCCTTGGGCCCTAGTAACTCTGTCCCACTTTCCCCCCCTTGTGACGCCCCTGCACCTGCACAGTACTTGTCATTTTAACAATTTAGCTGTCAGTCGTCCAGTACATGTCCCAGGTGACTCATACTGTACATGGTGACAATATACTGCACTGTCCCAGGTGTAGGGGTGCAACAGTTAATCAAACTAGTCGATGTAATGTCAGAATGTTGGTCTATTTGTGAGTTCTCCTATTTTCATATGCCCAGACTAGGGATACTAGAGTTCAAGTCGTCAATATTATGGGATGTTCTTTGTTCGTGTAAGGTTTTCATTGCACTGACCAACAAGCTTCCTTTTTACATTGAAAATAGTATTTCTCTCATTGTTGTTTATGTAACCATGATGGTTAAGATTGTGTAATTTAGGGAGGTGTAATTTATTTCCCTCTGCCACGTCTCAGTTCTTGCTATGGTGTTTTGTGTAACTTGTTTGTTTTCACAGGATATGGGTAAAGACTTTGCAATCTTCATAATCTTTTCAGTCAGCACGTTTGCAAATAACCTAAAAGGAATCTCAACCGTGCCAAATTATATGTGATATAAATCAGAAACAGGGGGTTTTCCTCCTTTTTTATATTAACCACTTGAACCCTAGTGTCAATATTCTGAAAACTTTAGCTAAAAATAGCCGATCTACAAGCGCGAGGTGTTGTGAGCTTGTAGATCGGCTATTTTTAGCAAAGAGCTTTGGTCTAGAGGGGGAAAAGAGCAGACTAAGTACAGAGTGGATGGTCAAGTTTATTAAGTATTGACAGTTCAAGTGGTTAAATATCTGAAAACACAAATTGACATGAATCCAAAATACAGCGATGATCGTGCTGTCAAACGATGAAACTATATGGAATCTATGAAAAGGTTGTGGGGGTCCCTGCTTCATCTCTCTCTCAACTAAGGGGTCCTTGTGCTCCTTCTGTGTGCTATAGGAGTTTGACCCAGAGGAGTTCTACCACCGTCTGGAGGCTGCAGAGGGCCAGGCCAAGGTGTGCCAGGGAATCAAGACGGACATCCCCAGATACATCATCAGCCAGCTGGGCCTCACCAGGGACCCCCTGGAAGGTACCCACTGCATTGATGCATTCTTTATTTTGGATCCATTCTTTTCTTAAGCTTATTTATTCTCTTATTGATTTGTTTGTAAGAGACAGTGGCTGTCAGCTGGTTTTGCTCTTGAGCCCGAATGTTTGGAATGGCCATACAGTTTCAACCCAACATATACAGGATATTCCTTTTACATTATCTGCCTTAGAGGGAGATCTGTTTTTTAGTTTTTTCTAGTTCAGTGCCAGGCATTTTAGAGTTTTTACCTGTTTTTGGAGGACGATCGCGTTTAGTTATCAAAGTCATAAACTCCTGGCAGCAAAAGTTGTTTATTGTCTGCAGACCTTTCGGTATATCCCACGATGACCCACTTTTAAGTCCTGGCCCACTGGATGAAAAACCACCTGTTATCAGAGTGCTTCTCAATAACTGTGCTCCACTTTTGCCTCTCCGTCCGATAGCATATGCTTCACCAAGCACTAATCTATTCAGGCAAAGGACCAAGACAGTCTGTTCTGAGAAGCTTAATGGCAGTCCACATCATTTTCTCACAGTCATGTCCTGCATTGCATCTCTCTACCTTGGACGTGCAGAGAATGTTAGAGAGGCGGGCTGAAATTTCTAAAAGGGCACTTTTGGTGAAAACAACGAAAATTGCAGACCACCAAGCCCACAACG
The DNA here is from genome assembly GCF_963921795.1 of Nannobrachium achirus. Classification (NCBI taxonomy): domain Eukaryota; kingdom Metazoa; phylum Chordata; class Actinopteri; order Myctophiformes; family Myctophidae; genus Nannobrachium; species Nannobrachium achirus. The sequence goes on along the minus strand of NC_137814.1, from coordinate 39,212,099 downwards.
CGCTGTGAGCTTGGAGGTCGGCTATTTCCGATGAACTAATCATAATCAAGTCAATACTGGAGGTGTGACGTAATGGCATGGATTTCTACACAAAGAATGCAGTTCTTTCAACATAAGATGCTGCGTTCAAGTTCAGGAGATGTTTGGTGAAGGTAATTCTCTTGAATGCTGCCTTTGGGTATGGCATGGAAAGAGGGCATTTGCATTTCTTTCACCATAGTAAAAACTGCATTCATGGTCTGGAGAGGGCAGTTTTTTACAGGCGGATAAAAGGGCAGGGGCTCAAGCCCCCTTTGATGTCTCTATGTGTGCACGTGCCTGTTCCCTACCTTGCTTCAGAAAACATATTCTCATGTTCCTGTAGCCACTCCTGTTATTATGTCAGGATCTGAATTCCCCCTGTGGTTTCCCCAGCTGTGCTGCTTTATGCCCTGCCTGACAACAATACATGGAGTGCTCCACCCCTCTGCTAAGTGTGCCACAGCCCATTTGATAAGGTTACTAACCCATTTAGGCCTGAACACATTATTACGCAATATTTTATGCTTTAACTATTGAAAAATAGCAGATATACAAGCTCACAGCGCGGCACCGAGTGCCGCGCTGCGAGCTTGTAGATCAGCTATTTTTGAAAAATCGTGAAAATTACCGATTCTATAAGTGTCTTTTGAATCCTTCTAAGGTTTTTCGAAAAAACCCATCTTTCTAGGTCGGCAATCTGGCCAGCCATCGTCAAAGAAAAGGTCCTTTTCATTTAACTGGAGCTCAGTTAGTCTGTTCTTGAGAGACTACTATGTCAGTGGTGTTCAAACTTTTTCATGTGAAGGACCCCCAAAATTATATGTATTTGGCCACGGACCCCCATCTCAAAATATCTAGTTCCAGGGACCACCCAGAAGCAAAATTTGAATTACAAACGTTCGCTTTGAAAATACATATATTCAAAGATTTGCACACATTTTCAAGACTTTTTTTCAAAAAATAGCAGATCTACAAGCTCGCAGCGCGGCACTCGGTGCCGCGCTGTGAGCTTGTATATCTGCTATTTTTCACTGGTTAAAGCATTCAATAATTCTAGGCCCTAAATGGGCTAAAGACTCCCTCAGCAGGACACCATATTGTACTCCTTTTGTGCAAATATAGAGTACATCTGGCACTCTGCTGCCTTGTTCAACCGAATCGGGGAAGTCCTTGGAAAAGAAAAAAAGAAAATCTACCATTTTCCAAACACAATTTCATGATTGACTGAAATAAAATCGGGGCCTGGGGAAATCAGCCACACATGACACTTTGTCAATGCGAACACGTTGGGTGGATTGTTGGCCATGGTGGTTGTGCAGTATGTCACTATTTGTCAAAAGGTGTGTAGTACATGTGCAAACTGTTACATTGTGTATATCTTTTTATTTTTTAGATATTTTGGGGAATTATTTTAGCCTTTATTGACAGCGACAGTGGAGAGAGACAGGAAATAAGTAGAGAGAGTAGGGGGTCCATCCGTTCCGGGAATCAAACCAGGGACTGGCTGATCATAGTGGTATGCAGCCTAACTACTTGGATATCAGGCGCCCCAAGCTATTTGTGGTTGATGTGACTCTTCTTTGGAATTGCAGGACGGAATCCAGAACAAATTTCCCTTGGGGGACATTAAAGTATATCTTATTGTCTTACGATGAGCAAGTAACTTAAGTAAAGTCGTTAAATTACACAATTGGACTTAATGTGACACTTTTCATTTCAGTTGAAAATACATCATCGTTGTGCGAAACATTGTACTTGCACGACACTTTGCTTTAGAACCACACATCAGGCTTAAGAAGACCTCTTGATGCATTGAATGAAGTGGAACCAAGTAGACTGACCTGGTATGTGTTCTCCTTTGGCAGATATGGTCCATTTGGAACAGACCAGCCCAGGCCATGGCGCGTCCAGCAGGGATACTGATGACAACGGAGAGGTATGCAAAGCACTGAACCCCAAGGGGCGGTCCGTGAAAGTTGTGGAGGGGAGGGGGTCCTTGGGAATCAGCAGATACTGATTCCAGTTGATCGGTGATCGCTATCAGCCGCAAAAATCGGAGCTTCTCTAATGGTTCTATGTGTCTATGTGGTCCTGAGTAAGAAACTTAAACCTAACTGCCCTCCAAGTGCTCATCATAACCAGCTGAGCTGGGTGAAGCTGAATGCTGAATTTCCTATAATACGGTATTCAAATCAAATAAAGGTAAATGGGTCAAAGACAGTTTTAAATTAACTAAACTAAACCTTAATTGAATGCTCTAACGCCAGGTTTGGAACATTCAATTAACCGATTTAGTGCCATTCCCGAGATATCTCGCGAAATGTACTCGAGTATCTGGAGTGCCATTCCCGAGATATCTCACGAAAAGTAATATATTACTGTAACGGCGGTTATATTACCGGATACAATGGCCGGAGGTCCGGAGCCGAAATCCGTCGCTGATTTGTCATCATCACGGCTCCACGGGCACAAAATAGTAATCCCATAACATTGAGGTGGACGGGGGATCTCATCTTTAATGTCCATTATCTCAAAACTACACTTTAGAAGCGAAGATGGAGGCAGATGCTCGCTTATAAAGCACATGTTAAAAAGCATCGACCCGAGCCGCCATGACACCACGTAAACAATGATCGATTCCGGCGCAGGACGCGATGACGTCAGACCGGAAGTGTTTACGCCGTGGACTTCTGGCCTTCAAAATAAGACAACGGGAGTGAATGGGGCCTGAGGGAGGCACTCTGGACATTATAATCCGTTAATGTCTGGGGCTCAGAATGGGTTAAGTGTGCTATTATTTAGTTTTTTTCTGCACTTCAAATAATTTTGTCTCTGTACCCGTAAATAGTTACCACCACGGTTGTAGTAGGTAAAGCATAATGCATTAGGAGTGTGAAGAATTGAAATTCACAGGCATCGCACTAACGTTTATTTTGTTTATCTTTTTGTGTGTGTATCTTTTTGTGTGTGTGTGTGTGTGTGTGTGTGTGTGTGTGTGTGTGTGTGTGTGTGTGTGTGTGTGTGTGTGTGTGTGTGTGTGTGTGTGTGTGTGTGTGTGTGTGTGTGTGTGTGTGTGTGTGTGTGTGTGTGTGTGTGTGTTTCAGGGGCGGACCCCTCCACGCAGGAAACCACTGGAGAGTGACTTTGAGACCATCAAGCTCATTAGTAACGGTGCCTATGGGTGAGTTTGGCTTTGATTGACTGACTGAAGTCTCTCTGTGGAAACGGAGCCTTAATAAAAACAGACAGTCTTGAAGAAGGGTTTGCCGTTTATTGGTTAGTTACATTTTCTTGCCATGCTTGAGCGTAGTCATGTTATCCATTCTCGTGCTTTCACGGCTTTGTTCGTCTCCCTTTCATCTGTTGGTCTGTGTCCATTGACCTGCTGTCTCTTCAACATTGTTCACTCATTTAAGTTAGAACTGTGTATGTTTGGTATCTATTTCCCTTTCCTCTGTTGCACATACCCTACGCCTATGAATTGTACTTGACAAGTTTGACTCGAAGTACAATATTGGTGTCATTACACGTCATTGTCTGTTCACAGCTTCAGCCTTACATAAACATAGACCAAGCTTAGATGTTAATATAAATAATAATAATAAAAACAAGAATTACATTCTATTACTATTCAAATTGTGTCTCAAATTATCAATCTACAATTTTGAATGTGTTAAAACAATAACTTAACTTTGACAAAAAAAGGTGCCATGAAGCTGTGTTAGATTACCTATCTCAAGCAGGTTTCAAGAATTGGCGAGTTGATTTTCTGAAATGAATGCAATACAATGGCTTCTTCAAAATTCAGTACACCATGAGTCCTGGTCATTGGGCTAAACATGCCAGACTGCCAGTCTGGTCCTTTAATTTGACTCTTGACTCTTGTCCTTCCCTCCAGAGCTGTGTACCTGGTTCGCCACAAAGACACGCGGCAGCGCTTTGCCATGAAGAAAATCAACCGGCAGAACCTGATGCTGAGGAACCAGATCCAGCAGGTGTTTGTGGAGAGGGACATCCTGACCTTTGCGGAGAACCCCTTTGTGGTCTCCATGTTCTGCTCCTTTGAAGCCAGGAGGCATCTCTGCATGGTCATGGAGTATGTGGAAGGTAGAGTACCCAGAATCGGTGTGATATGGCCATGCTTGCGCGGGTTCCAGTTAAGAGACGTAATGTGCAGTGGAGGCCTGATTTAAGCCAGCATTATGTGCATTATAGTCGTCCAAATGTGTGAAAATAAACTAGCTCAAAATCATCAAAAGATTACATTTGAGAAAGCAGCCTTGGATGACAAAAACTGTATCTGACCACAGCATTTATCTGTTCATCATGTTTAAACACATTGTCCAATTTAATGCAAATAATAATGAGCAAATCTTGCTTTGACCTGTAAGAGCTGGATGTAGGCCAGCAAGTGGACCTGAAACAGCACCACAACAAACCTACAGATAACATATTATGTCCTCTTGGCCATCTCTAGGTGGTGATTGTGCCAACCTGTTGAAGAACATTGGACCTCTGCCTGTGGACATGGCCCGCATGTACTTTGCAGAAACGGTCCTAGCCTTGGAGTACCTTCACAACTATGGCATCGTACACAGAGACCTCAAACCTGACAAGTGAGTCCTCGACCGGACTGTCAATTTGTCAAGTGATTGGTTTACTTTAAAGGGTAACATTCTATTGCATTTCACACAGAATATTTGGCATTTTGCTCTCCAGTCTCAGGGAGAGGCTATAGAGACTTACTGCTAAGCTCCAAAGCACGGCCTTCCTATTTATTGGTGGAGCAGATCTTTTTTTTTTTCTTTTCCTCCAGATACTTTAAGGCAGAGCCCTGCACGGGTCCAATTTTGACAACCCGCGCCCGCCCGTCCCGTCATTAATCAGATCCGTGGACCGCCCGTTACCCGTCATTATTAAAATATCAAAACCAGACCCGCCCCGCCCGTCAAAAAATGGACCCGTCGCCCGCCCCGCTACCCGTGATTACATGCATTAAAGTAAATAGCCTACAGCCGTGCGTGCGTTCTTTCAATGGCATCGCACTCCATTTTCACTCCATAGTTGATCCCCCAGCGAATCCTACTGCACGCCGTCGGAAAATGCTGTTATTAAGCCTATTATTAATAGGTCTATTATTATTTGGATAAAGTAGAACAACCTTTAAAACCAATCATACTAATTTAAAATTGTATCATGATCTGACACTGTCGCGACAGCTTGTTGCTGCTGATGCGTTCTGCCTCCGCTGCTTTGTGCAGTTGTATTTGTCATCCGACGGTGTCGCGCATTGAAAATATCAGAGCTACAAGCTCACAACATGTTGGAACTTGCAGCTTTGTGAGCTTGTTCTCTCATGATAAACAGCCCGAGGTAATCTAAACCAAACCGGACCCATGATGTGACGATAATAAAGGAACTCCTAATAGTCGTGGAATCACGTGGATATTATACAATCATGCACCTTTCAACTACATCGCACGCGAGGCAAGCAGATCACTCGCGGCCACTTTATTCAGTTGTGTGACGGTGTCCTCCTCACTGTGAGTGTGTGCGCTCCAGGCAGCCGGCTGCCGCTGCTCCATGTGTGTGACTTGACGTATGCATGCCGTGGTTCTGTCGTCCTGCTGCTCACTGCATGTGTGCGCTCTTGTGACGTTGTTTTAGGCAGAAACAGTTGTCTGATTTTCACAGTAAAATGTCACCCGCCCGTGTTTAGTCGCGCACCGCCCGTCCCCGTACCCGCAAATTTATAGTTGAATATATTCCGCCCGTACCCGCCCGTCAAACACGGGTACCCCACCCGTTGCAGGGCTCTGCTTTAAGGCAGTGACCCTCAAAATAATCATATTTTAACTGGGGACCCCCACCCTACGAGCACTAAGAGTTGAGGCATAACATTTTGTTTAACACGGTTCTATTGTAGCAGAAAAATAGCAGATCTACGTGAAATTGTGAAAATAGCAGATCTACATGCTCACAACGCCTCGCAACGCAAATGTAGATCGGCTATTTTCACAATTTCTGCGACCCACAGGTTGAGAACGACTGCTTTAAGGCCTTCTAAACATGTTTGTTGCTTGTTTTCTTAATGTTTGTGTTTTTTTTTTTGTTCTTCTTCTTAGTTTGTTAATCACTTCCTTGGGGCACATAAAGTTGACTGACTTCGGCCTGTCAAAGATTGGTCTGATGAACATGACCACCAACCTGTATGAAGGACATATTGAGAAAGACACCAGGGAGTTCATTGACAAACAGGTTAGCCTCTCCTCTCCTCCTTTTCTTTTCATTATTGTCTTTACTCGATGTACCTTTCTGTCCCAGTCTCATTTCATCTGACTTCCATGTCCTCCCTGTAGGTGTGTGGAACCCCAGAGTACATCGCCCCAGAGGTCATTCTGAGACAAGGCTATGGGAAGCCAGTGGACTGGTGGGCCATGGGCATCATCCTCTATGAGTTCTTGGTGGGCTGTGTTCCTTTCTTCGGAGACACACCAGAGCAACTGTTCGGTCAGGTGGTCAATGGTGAGAGATCGATTTGTTTGTTATATTAGTATGTCTTGCCCTGCGTTGTTTCAAATGTTTTGGTCTTGAGATATTTCTATTTTATACACGTTTGAGGAGCACTAAGCACTAACTTTTTTATCTATACAAAATGAAAGGGAAAAATAGTGTTCGTAAGCTCACGTGAGATGAATATCCAACTAGTTTCATAGGCTTAGAATGAGCTATTTTAGTCTGCACAGTTGCCTTCACGTGTAGGCTGCCAAGTTAACTGCCACGTGCTGACTGGGGCGACCACGTCTTAGAAGAACGTTTTAGCACACAAGGAAGATCACTTAGTGCTCCTTTTTAATTCCGAACCTCTGTATTGTCCAGGCAATATGGCCTAGAACAGAGACGCTGTCATCCTCTGGTTTCACTGTGTGGAAAAACAGACGAGATGCACGCAAATTCACAGAACACCACAAAACACGAGGACATAACATAATGGAGCCTCCGGTATACCTTCCAGCTCATAAATACAACCTGATTGATGACCAAGTCGGCACAAACGCTTTATTTTCCGCAGATGAGATCATCTGGCCAGAGGGGGAGGACGCGCTGCCAGCTGACGCCCAGGACCTGATCACCAGACTGCTGAGGCAGAGCCCACTGGACAGACTGGGAACAGGTTGGTGACAACCTCCTCACTAACACTCTACAGGGTTCCCACGGTCATGAAATCCCTGGAAATATTTTTAAATTAGAGAAATGTTTTTCCAGTACTGGAAAGGTTTTGGAATTTATCAAGGGTCCTGGAAGGTCCTGGAAGAAAATAGCTATGCATTCTCTTTGGTTATTGATTTTGCTAATACCTCTGAAATTACTAATTAAACATGGGCCAAATTGTCAAATATTAGAGGCAGAAATAGTGAAAATAGCCGATCTACATGCTCACAACGCCTCGCGTTGCGAGGCGTTGTGGAGGGGTCAGGGTGCCGGGTCCCCAGTTAAAATATGATTATTTCGGGGGTCATGGCGTGAAAGGGTTGAGAACCACTGGCATACACTACCTGTCTTTGGGCATTGCGCATAGGAGTAAGCGACCTGTTATTGAGCTGAATTATTGTTATATACCGGTAGTCCTGGAAATTGGGTTAAATATTCTGGAAACGTTTTGGAAAAGTTTTGGAAATTAATTGGTAAAAATGTGTGGGAACCCTGACTCTAGTCCAGGGGTCTTCAACGTTTTCAGGCCAAGGACCCCTTAGTTGAGAGAGCGATGAAGCAGGGACCCCCACAACTTTTTCATAGATTCCACATAGTTTAATTGTTTGACAGCACAGTCAACAGTGTATTTTGGATTCATGTTAATGTGTGTTTTCAGATATTTAACCACTTGAACCGTCAATACTTTATAAACTTTACCTTTCACTATGTACTTTGTACTCTGCTCTTTTACACCAAAGCGCTCTGCCGAAAATGGCCGATCTACAAGCTTTTGTAGCTTGTAGATCTGCTATTTTTGGCTAAAGTTCTCAGAATATGGATGCTAGGGTTCAAGTGGTTAATATAAAAAAGGAAAAAAAAACTTTCTATCACACAAAGATTTAGAGGACCCCCTGTAGTAACTCTGGGGACGCCCTAGGGGTCCCGGACCCCCTGTTGAAGACCCCTGCTCTAATAGACTGTTGTATTACTGGATGAATGGATGAAATCGTGGATAGATACTTAAAGATGCATACAATAAATAGACCAGTGGTCTCCAAAGGGAGCCAATTGGAAAGGAGAGGAATTTGTTCTTAGAATTCAATTAAATTCATTAGATTGTTGGCATCCCTAATAGAGATGTGCGCGAATATTTGGGTATTCGAATAAACGGTATGTAAACCACTATTCGTTTTGAAAATACAATTTGTTTATTCTATTAAATATATTTTAATGATTGAGATATTAACTTTATTAAACATTAGAAGGTTAGATTTTCACCTGCAGCGGTACCGGAGCATCGCAGAGGGTTAGACTTTCACCCGCGGTGGGACGGAGCATCGCGGCAGGTTAGATTTTCACCTGCGTTAGTTTTACTGAGTTTAGGGTTAAGGTTTGGTTTAGGTGCTACCCTCCGGCGCTCCGTATCGTCGGCAGGTTAACATTTCACCTGCATCCCTTGCGGGGCCTTGGCCCCCCTCCATGGGGACGCGGGGCGGGACAGGGTCGCGAAAAGAACTCGCCCTCCCTCGGTAGGGGCTGGAGAGTCACTGACGGTCCACAAATGGGCAAAAGGATTAGGTGTTAGCCACCATATGCAGCATGTGGCAGGGAACCACCTTCATGCTGGTCTCTCTTCTCCTCCAGGGGGAATCAGTGAGGTGAAGACGCACATGTTCTTCCATGGTCTGGACTGGACCGGGCTGCTGCGGCAGAAGGCAGAGTTCATACCGCAGCTGGAGACGGAAGATGACACCAGTTACTTTGACAGTAGGTGGCACACAGCTTACACGACCAAATAATGGTTCTGTGCCAGTGCCGTGCACGCGCACATGTGCACGCGCGCGCACACACACACACACACACACACACACACACACACACACACACACACACACACACACACACACACACACACACACTTACTCATTCACTCACTCTGAGGTGGCTCCCCGCTGAAAGCAACAGATGACACAATCTGCTTTGACCATGTGCCTTAGCTCCAATAGGATACAAAATGTACATCTGTGTGTGTGCATGCATACACCTTTTTTAAATCATTGTGTAACTTTTGTGTACTTTTTTACAAAACCTGTTACTGTATATTTTTCATGTGTTTCGTGTTTTTGTGTCACCAAAAAGACTACTAAAATGAATGTTACACAGTATGACTTAAATTAATGGAATGTATTCCATGCAAGTTCATAGTTGGCTGTAATCTTTGTGCTGAATTGTAAATCAGTCCGCCATGGTCTTGAGCATAATAATAATAGGTATTATTCACTGTTCCAATGTATAAAAAGCCTTCTTCTAGAGGCAGACCATAAATTGCCTTCAGTTTGAACTGTAGATGGTTTGATTAGCTGAAAAGTTGCAATACAATCTTAGCTTTATATTAGTGTTTGTTATTCAGAAGGCTACAGCCTTTCACTGCTTTCTGCTTTCATCTGTCCTTTGATCTGATATAAAAAGCTGTGTTATATTTATTTTAATTGTTAATGCACCCAGCGAGGTTCAAGGTTTCTTCATTGTTAGGTCCTGTGTACAGGTACATAAAATACATTTATTTTTGTTCTCTGTTATTAGCAAAGCGCTGTCTACTATAGCTAACTATTCAGTCTCTGGCCTTCTGGGTGTTTTTCCCCCCTCACTCTTATTATGTCCAGTTTGCTGGAGGAACTGTTCCAGACAGTACATCAATTTTACTAAACCATAAATAACCTTTTCTGGACAGAACTGTGTTTTCCTTCTCTTTCCCACCAGACCAGGAGATGATTCTGGATAGGGAGAATAAAGTGGCAGTGTTTTCCATTACTTTGTTAACATGACGACTGTGTGCCACGTGTTGTTGCAGCTCGCTCTGAGCGCTACAGCCACCTGGACTCGGACGACGACGACGACGATGAGACTAATGATGACGAGTCATCCCTCGAGCTGCGGCAGTTTTCCTCTGTCGCCCATCGCTTCAGCAAGGTACCACCCGCATCCAGCTCCACCAACTCTCTTTATCATACACACACGCACACACAATGCCCCTTCCCTCCTCTCCTTCAAATCCTCTTTCAAAACCCACCTCTTCAGGATAGCTTTTCCAAGCTGAGGTCTACTTGAGATGTCTTCCCCACCCCATGCTTCACCTTTTATCATTCTAATTTAACACCTAGATTTTTATATATTTTTAGTGCTTATCCCGAATATCATCGGCGAATATACAGTATAACATGTTATATTATGAATCCATACATTACAGTTTTGGGAGTCTGTGTGTGACACTGCACTCGCGGATCACTTACCATTGGGCAAAGACGATAGAAACCCATTGATTTTGCAACAAAGAAGCCTCTTTATCTCGAAAAAATACATTTTGATCCCAACATTTTTTTTTCCATGGCAAAATAGCACTCCAATGATGGATTTCTGCTGGCAATCGCCATTACTGTGACTTACATAACAACATTAGAGTTGAAACGGGTTAGAGTTGGAAAAGAAAGTGACAAAAATAAGTGCATTTTCATTCTGGCTTTTCAAAATAAGAGCGCACGCCTATGGGAGGAAATCCCGGCACTCTATGGCTTGGGATTCCTTCAAAATAATAGGCACCTAATGTTTTTAACTCATTGAGTGCCTATCCCGAACTAGTTCGGCTTTATTATCGCATCCCAGAGTGCCAATCCCGAACTAGTTCGGCTTTTTAATTAAAAAAAAAAAAAAAAAATTAAAAAAAACATTTTTTTTTTCAAAAAATTCTTTTTTTTGTCCTCTGTTTACAGAGGACGATATTTGCCGATATTTGCTGATATTTACCATCCACTCCAATGCAATCCAGGATCTTTAGAGCTCATTTTCTCTGTTTTTTCTCCCATGCATGAGGTGTGCAAGGTTTAATCATGGCTAAGTTGACGAAAATCTAAATCTAAAATGCTTGGTAGCCAATAGCTAACTTCAAGCTAACTTCATCCTCTTCCTGTACATGCACAAAGGAAAGTGTTCTGGCAAGTCATGGCTCCAGGGCTTGGGCATGCATTACCATCATATCTCTATTATTCTCTGGCCACTGGGCGCCCTCTAGTGGTGATAGGCTGGCATTAAATGAGTTAATAAAGTTGGTTCCTTCCTTTTCTTTATGTAAAGCAACTTTGGGTACTTAGAAAAGTAAATCTGAGCTATTTGTATTTTTATTACTTCCATACACATCTAGGTGTACAGCAGCTCAGAGCATCTTTCCACCTCCACGCCATCCAATCAGAGCCTGTCGTCATCGGAGCGCAGCCACAGTGAGGAGAAGGAGGAGCGCTGGGAGGGGAGGGGGGTCCTCTCGCCCTGCGAGGGACACAAACCACCAGGGGGCAGCAGCGAGCGGAGGACTGATGGACCCAGAGGAAGGTGAGGAAGAGGATGGAGGAGTCAGAGGTTGATCTGATGTGTCTGTTCTTAAATCTAATGTCTAATAGACCTGAGTTGCACCTGTACTTGGTACGCTCTTTTTCACTCGCTGGTTGTGGCCCCCTAGAAACGAGGTGCTGGTGGTTAAAATAAATAATAATTTCACATAAAAATACAATTATTTGTATAATTTTAATTATGTTTTTATTTTACGGCAATAAAGATACACAACAAAACCTATAGTAAATTTACCCCCATTGATTCCGGATGGGGACCCGAATGCATCTGGGTCCCCACATTTATTGCAATCATTGCAATTAGATATAGCTGTGAACATCTTATCCCTCGTTATGTTTTAGTTTTATATAAAATTGATAATATCAATCACATTACAGAGCTTACAGAGACATTTTAATTTCAGGAATCTGAGAGAAAGATGGAGAGTGGTAGACAATGTGTACAAGAGAGAGAGAGGGAGGAAGACCGTAGGGATATTGTACTGGTAATCAAATGCCACGCGACTCTTTCATGGCTATAGGTAGAAATGTCACTGCATTCACTATAATTAAGGCATGTCTCCTGGCAGAGATTTGAGCACCTTTTCTAGTTCTTATTCCATTGTTTTTCTTTTATAGCAGGGGATAAAATAAAATCGTCATGTATTTATTTTCCGTCAAAGGCTTTCCTCAGTGTAGGACCTTGATTGTCATTGAAATGTGGAAATAATAATTTGTGGGGCGCTGATAGCTGACTGGTTAGGCCGCATACTACAGATTCTGATGGCTGACGCCGACTCCCAGGTTCGGTTCCTGAGTCTGGCGGACCTCTGCTGCATGTCACTCCCTGACTCTCCTTTTCCACGTTTCCTGCCTCTCTTCATGTGGTAGGGCCCGTGAGACTGATGGTTTCCGAAACATCCCACCCCAAAAGAAAGTCCTGTTTCTTTACCAAATTAAGGCTATACCCAATTATGACTTTGTCTCGTGGCGTCTGTCGCATGTCATCCTTTACTTCTTTCTCCACCCTCTTCCTCTGGTCTGTCTTTACAGTTCAGAGTTTTAGTCAAAGTCGTGCCTATGAATGGTGAAACATAAACATCAAGAAGGCAAGGGAAAATATTAGACGGGGAGAATTATGATGTTTGATCATCTGGTTTCTAAGAGACTGTCAAAGCTCCAAGCTCAGCCTTCTGTGACTGTTTTGCTGTGTTGGGAAAACAACACAGCAGAGCCGGTAACACAGGGAAAACACACGCCTGTGCCAGTTAAACTATTATTTGGGTAAATGTTTGAATTCAGTGTTTATTTTTCTTTTTTCTTTTCTTTGACCTCAGCCTGTGTTATTATATGAATGAAAGATACATACTGTACATGCTAAGACCTTTCATTCATATAATAACACAGGCTGAGGTAAAAAGAAAAAGAAAATGTTATGAGATTGGACGAAAGGTGACTTGACGAAAGTAGCTATTTTACTTAATAATGAACGCAATTTGTAAAATGATACTGCTATACTGCTAGCTATAGCAGTGACTGAGACAACAGGAAGAAAGAGTGTGCATGCCATCTGATCTGTGACTGGTTGCACCGTTGCGGCCCTCACCCCAAAATGAGTTTGCCACCCCTGCTCTAAATTCTGTCTGTTTTCCAGCTTGCGACCCCGTGCCTCATCCAGCTCTTCCCAGTCAGAGCGCAGTGCCAGCCCTCTGGTGATGAACAGCACTCAGAGCCTGGACATCATGCCTCGCTTCGCCATCTCCGCAGAGGAGGAGGGTAAGGCTGACCGACATACATGTGGTCACACTACAATTACTGCATCCTGCTGTGCTGCAAAGCCATAGAGAGTACCAGTAGTTGGTATTTAAGTTGATACTTTTTTAGGTTTTTTGAAAAACCTATGTTTCTATGTCAGCAATCTGGCCAGCCATCGTCAAAGAAAAGGTCCTTTTCACTTAACTGGAGCTCAGTTAGTCTGTTCTTGAGAGACTACTATGTCAGTGGTTCTCAAACATTTTCATGTGAAGGACCCCCAAACGGCTATTTATTTGGCCACGGACCCCCATCTCAAAATATTTAGTTCCAGGGACCCCCCAGAAGCAAAATTCTAGTTACAAACGTTCGCTTTGAAAATACATATATTCAAAGATTTGCACACATTTTCACGACTTTTTCAAAAATAGCAGATCTACAAGCTCGCAGTGCGGCACTCGGTGCCACGCTGTGAGCTTGTATATCTGCTATTTTTCACTGGTTAAAGCATTCAATAATTCTAGGCCTAAATGGGTTAAACAGAAAACCCTTATTCCCTGCACTTCATCTTTGCAAGGATTTATTATTATTTTGTTTAGAAGTCGATCACAGAAACACTCTCTGTTGCTGCTCCTTCCAGATGGTATGGTCACCAACTTACGCCGCATCCGTTTGAGGAGCAACAGCACAGGCACCAGGCCGTCCTACAGGAGAGGAGCGTCCCGACGCATCGCCCACCAGCTGGAGACGCCAGAAAACCCCAAACCCCCAGCTGCCTGCAAGGTCCCCAAGTCAGCCTCTGTGTCTGGCCTGTCCCTCATCATCACCCCAGGTACAGAGGATACTGTTACTGCTTCTAGTAGTACTACTGCAGTTATGAATACTCTATTACTATCAGGGTTCCCACGGTCATGAAATTCCTGGAAATATTTTGAAATTAGACAAATATTTTTCCAGTACTGGAAAAGTTTGGGAATTTATCAAGGGTCCTGGAAGGTCCTGGAAGAAATAGCTATGCATTGTCTTTGGTTATTGATTTTGTTAATACCTCTGAAATGACAAATTAAACATGGGCCAAATTTTCAAATATTAGAGGCAGAAATTGTGAAAATAGCCGATCTACATGCTCACAACGCCTAGATCTGCTATTTTCACAATAGAACCGTGTTATACAAAAGGGTGCCGGGTCCCCAGTTAAAACATGATTATTTCGGGGGTCACGGCCTGAAAAGATTGAGAACCACTGGCATACACTACCTGTCTTTGGGCATTGCGCATAGGAGTAAGCGACCTGTTATTGAGCTGAATTATTGTTATATAGTCCTGGAAATTGGGTTAAATATTCTGGAAAGGTTTTGGAAAAGTTTTGGAAATGAATTGGTAAAAATGTGTGGGAACCCTGCTATTACTATGCCTACCGCGACCAGCAGTACTGCAGCTACTACCATCATTACTAATAACATACTACTGCTGCTGTTACTACTAGTACCTCTACTACTAATAATGAAAATCGTAAGAAATAATCAGAAGCCATTATAGTTCCTTCCCTTTAATATATCAGAACTGAATGGTATTTGTTATACCTTTTGAATAAACTATTATTCGTGTGTTTACAGCACCCTCTGCAGCCTGATGTAGCCTTATTCACAATCAAGGTGCACACTGACTGTACAGTAGTGCTATAGCAAAAGTATGGCAGAGATATAATAGAATAAGGTTCCACTTCCTCATTGCATAGGCTGATGATATTAGTTCAAATCTGAATATCATTGTGGGCACCTTGTTTGTATGAATGCACATGAACATACCCTTGAATGCCATGTTATCTAACCCTGCCCCCAACACATAAACATACACACACACACACACACACACACACACTAAACATACACACACACACACACACACACACACACACACACACAATGGGCCTCATTCAATAAGCTTATAGGAAACCAAAGCTTGTGTAATGCGTATATGTTATTAAAATGGTATTATTCATTCAAAATCGGTTACAATAGTGCCAAACCTCAAATTAATAACATCTTGACATTTTATCAAGATGTATTTTAAATGATCGATTGCTTGGATGTATGCTATATAATATAGGCTATAGACATGATACAAATTCAAACCGATTTTCATTTATTTAGAGTTGAATCAGCATGTTTGTCAGTGTGTTTGGCCACGGTTTTTACGTAATGATGAAAATAGTCAGACTATTGTGACTTGATGTTGCAGGAGGCAACATACGCGGGTCCAATGTCCTTTATAATATATTGATCACATGAACGCCACACACAATCGCCTAATAAGTTTTCCCATCTCATGAGGATACAGTATGGATGAAATCGTGCCCGACGTAGGACAGTGATATATTAATCCAAAAGACCAATTTCCCCCCAGTAATCAATAAAGCTCTGGTCCATAATCTATTGGAGAGCAGTATTCCAGGATGCCCTGGATTCCAGCATCATCTTTGTGTTCAGTAGAAAAGGCTTCTATCACATCCATATCCTTTCCATGTTTTATTAGCCTATTATTTAACGTTCAGCTGATCCAGTGAGCAATCGAGGGACTCGCCTCCAGACAGAACAGATGTACAAGCTGTCAAGGCAGCGCGACACCAACAAGATCTGTTCTTTGTGACGAGAGAAGAGGTTGCGTTTCATGGCTGCGAGCTTGTAGATCTGCTATTTTTGAAAAATCGTGAAAATTAGAATTTTTACCCGATTCTATAAGTGTCTTTTGAATCCTTCCAAGGTTTTTAAAAAAACCTCTGTTACTATATCGGCAATCTGGCCAGCCATCGTCAAAGAAAAGGTCCTTTTCACTTAACTGGAGCTCAGTTAGTCTGTTCTTGAGAGACTACTATGTCAGTGGTTCTCAAACCTTTTCATTTGAAGGACCCCCAAAACGATATTTATTTGGCCACGGACCCCCATCTCAAAATATTTAGTTCCAGGGACCACCCAGAAGCAAAATTTGAGTTACAAACGTTCGCTTTGAAAATACACATATTCAAAGATTTGCACACATTTTCACGACTTTTTCCAAAAATAGCAGATCTACAAGCTCGCGGCGCGGCACTCGGTGCCGCGCTGTGAGCTTGTATATCTGCTATTTTTCACTAGTTAAAGCATTCAATAATTCTAGGCCTAAATGGGTTAAATGGAGTGTGGAACAATGCAAAGGAGCTAATCGTAAACACGCTTTTCAAATACGAACAGCTGAGATTCATCATGCCATACACCTGCGCTACACACAAATAAAGGCTGTACACTCCCTTTTGTGAACACACTCTCACGTCAGTATTTACACGCAATTTTGTGAATGAGGCCCAATCTCTCTCCTTCCCTCCAATTCAGACGACTCGGCAGGTCCGCCCACGAGTCCCAAGTCGTCGCTGTCCCTGTCCTCCAACCCCTCGTCCAGAGACTCGTCCCCCAGCCGGGACCTGTCCCTCAGCATCAGCTGTCTCCGGCCGCCTGTGGTCATCCACAGCTCTGGGAAGAGGTTTGGATTTGCCCTGCGGGCCATCCGAGTCTACATGGGAGACAGTGATGTGTACACCGTGCACCACATGGTGTGGGTAGGTGTTCTGAAATTTAAATATGTATAATATAATATGTATAATCTAATATTTATTTCAATTGGTTTTAATAAATGGAATGTCGGGTAACAATTTACTGCTATGTTATCAGCAACAGCATGTGTAGTGTATAATGTCTTTTTTTTTTTTATAAATTATTTTTTATTTTATTCAAAGAAAGTTACATATTATGAATAAAATAAGAAAACAATAACATCACAAGATAAATGTACAATAACGACAAGACAAGAAAAGAAAAGAAGAAGTGTAGTGGATAATGTCATCGGCTTTATTATATTGTTCACATGTCAAATGTCATAATATTTCCATAAACTCTAAAATGGTTGATAATCAAGTCCTGCCTGTGATCTAGCCCCTGTTCGCGCGCATTGGTTGCTGTTGCTTTGGTTGGTTACACTTACAAATACTCTTTTTTCCATCCCCTACCATTGATAAAATGTGTTCTATTTCATCCCTCCTGACCGCCAGAGGCGGTGCTTTAAGCACTTGATAAAATGTGTTTTTAATAAGCCTCGTATTGATATTGAATGTATTGAAGCTTGGCCTCTGTAAAAAGGAACATATTGGGTGTAGTATGGTGACTACCTTAACGTGTTTTTTCGAATCATTTTGAGCAAACTAAGCATAAACAATCAGAAGGAGGTGGAACCAGGACAGAGCGTGGTGGTCAGTCAGGGACCAATCAGAACAAGGCTGACAATGGGTCAATTGGCTTTGTAAAAAAAAAATAGTCTGTTATTAGATGTTCATTCAACTAATAATGTCAATGTCTGTGCGTGTCCGTGCACGTGTGTGTGTGTTTCTCTATAGTGCGTTGAGGACGGCAGTCCAGCTCACGAGGCCGGCCTGAGGGCAGGTGACCTCATCACCCACGTGAATGGAGAGTCTGTTCAGGGACTGGTGCACACAGAGGTGGTGGAGCTTCTTCTAAAGGTACACACTTCTACAACAAGCGATCCCCTCCTCGTCCTAAAATACATTTATAAATCTCTTATGGATTTTAACCCATTTAGAACGGGTACACTGTATTGTGTATCATTATTTTATGTTTTTAACTATTGAAAAATAGCAGATATACAAGCTTGTAGATCTGCTATTTTTGAAAAATCGTGAAAATTAGAATTTTGACCTGATTCTATCAGTGTCTTTTGAATCCTTCTAAGACTTTTTGAAAAACCCTATGTTTCTATGTCGGCAATCTGGCCAGCCATCGTCAAAGAAAAGGTCCTTTTCACTTAACTGGAGCTCAGTTAGTCTGTTCTTGAGAGACTACTATGTCAGTGGTTCTCAAACCTTTTCATGTGAAGGACCCCCAAAATGATATGTATTTGGCCACGGACCCCCATCTCAAAATATTTAGTTCCAGGGACCACCCAGAAGCAAAATTTGAGTTACAAACGTTCGCTTTGAAAATACATATATTCAAAGATTTGCACACATTTTTTACGACTTTTTCAAAAATAGCAGATCTACAAGCTCGCAGCGCGGCACTCGGTGCCGCGCTGTGAGCTTGTATATCTGCTATTTTTCACTGGTTAAAGCATTCAATAATTCTAGGCCTAAATGGGTTAAGTATTTCATGATATACTGCTCCTGACAGCATATGACAAGAAGGAAACTGAATCTCACGTAAATATGTTTTCAACAGAGCGGCAGCAAGGTGACCCTGCAGACTACTGCTTTGGAGAACACCTCTATCAAGGTGGGCCCTGCCAGGAAGACCAGTTACAAGGCTAAGATGGCCCGACGCAGTAAGAAGAGCAAGAGGAAGGATGGAGCAGAGAGGTATACTTGTTTGCACATTGTGATGCACATTTAAAGGTGATACACCATGCATT
The DNA here is from genome assembly GCF_963921795.1 of Nannobrachium achirus. Taxonomy (NCBI): domain Eukaryota; kingdom Metazoa; phylum Chordata; class Actinopteri; order Myctophiformes; family Myctophidae; genus Nannobrachium; species Nannobrachium achirus. The sequence continues at coordinate 39,193,305 of NC_137814.1, read as the reverse complement.
TAAAAAGTATTATGTCATATTGTTTATGTCCCAAAAACGTTTTTCAAAAGGTTTGAGGCTAAATTACCACTCCTGAATAGAGCCTCTCTCTTTTTTTTTTTTTTTTTTTAAAGGAAAAAAAGATCTTTTGAAAAAAGATTTTTTTTGAAAAGTTTTTCTTCAAAAACGGCCGTCGCTGATGTCAGCGACGGCAGCAAATCTGGACAGCCTGTTTTGAGAACCCGTGGGATGCTTTTAACCTCTGCCTTCCCAAAACCAGAGAAAGACACAATGGTCAGAAATGGGACTTTGTGAGGATAGAAGGTGCTAGTGGGACCCCAAAAAAAGGTTTTAAAAAGTTAAATTTCATGGTGTATCACCTTTAAAATATCCAATCTACAAGCTTACAACGTGTCGGAATGCCATACATTTGGAAATTGTAGTTCAGCTGTTTTTGGTAGGCAACACCGGCACACTAGAGGCCTACACAGGCCCAAAACAGCAGCCCAAGCCCGGCCACAGTGTTCGAGCCTGCACCTACCTGACAAGGGTCTGCAATTTAATAGCCCAAGCCCTACTGTACCTTGACACCAAATGAAGTTAGTCTCTCTCTCACGTTGTGTGATACACACAAACACAGACGTCTCATATATTATTAACCTGCTTGCTGCCAAGCATTAAAATCTTCAATGTCTTCCATTGCCAGAATCTTTAGATTCTTACCTTTTAATGTGCACGGGTTATGCACGGATAATGCACGTGTGTACGCCATTCACAGCTTTCAAACAAAAAAAATCTGCTTGGAAATCCATTCAGGCATTCAAAAGATATACAGGTAGGCTATAGTGTTTTCTTCAAATGTAAACAAACATGGCTGCCATGGGAGCTACCATGGGATGTTCTGGGAGTCAAACATGCATTTCACGATCGCGATCATGCCGAAACCAGAAGTTGGAAGTAAGGAGAGTAGGGAGAGCAAAAAACTGCCAACTCGGGAAACTCGGGCTTGGCACAGCTATACACAAACTCGGGAAACTCGGCGTTGGCACCATATGTGTTAAGAACATAACAAGTGCCACCAACAAAAATGCTCTCATATTAATACAATAAGCAACCGAATCTTGATGCACTGTCCATTAGAGACGCGCAAGCAGCATGCATGCAATAGAGAATAAAGTTACGTCAACCAGCAGCAAATAACATAAATATCCCCAACAATCATGCTCACAAATATTAATAGCGACTGTCCATTAGTTCAGAGAAGCATAGCACTTCCAATGTGGAAGCTGCCAACTGCCACTACAATATGATCCAAAAGAACGCCATGAGAAATAAATCATATTTACTTTCTGACAGGCTCAATCTATCTGCATACAGTACACCCACACAAAGGCTACTAGCAATGTTTGGACGCATTTCAGACATTGCATGGTTACATGGATTCATCCCATTCATTCAACTTTACTGTATCCCCCAGTGGTAGCTATTAGAAGTAAGACAAACATTGTGACTAAATGCAGGTAAAGTGTTTCGCTCAATTGCATTTGTTCTTCTGCAGCAGGCGACGAAGCATGTTGAAGAAGCTGACCAAGCACACGCCTCCTCCCCCCATGCAGAGCAGCCGCAGCTTCTCCTCAGGGTTCCACCAGTCCTCCAGTGACAGTCTCTCCGGCTCCCCGACACAGAGCCTCTCTCCTGGGCCTTCCACACCTTGCCGTTCCCCTGCCCCAGATCACTCTGGAGGTGAGTGGAGATGACTTGCTAGGTGTTTTGTCCATGGGGAACAAAAAGCCATATTATGATTTACATCCCAAAAGGGTGAAAAGTATGACAACATCTTACATCAGAATACTGTATGCTTTTGTGGGAGGCTTGTTTTTTTCTCTCTCTCTCTCGCTCTTTTTTTACATCCCTTAGACCAGTGATTCTCAACATTCCCTGATTGAAATGCATTAGAACACAGACCCCAATTTGATGCGGGAAGTAAACCAGAGATTGTGGGTCTTGCTTTCCTATTTTTCTTGGGTACAGGTTTGCATGCGACTGTTCTCGCCAAACCTGTACGAACCAAGATGTCTGCTCACCCTATATACAATGTATTTCTATGAGAATACGTGTGGACATGCTTCTTTTTCCAGACAGAGCGTAAAATAAACCTTCACGCGATTGGAGCTCCCGTGCATGGTCCGTGTGAACATCTGCATTCATTAACATGGAGTGGAAGAAAAGTAGCATCTGTGTGCATAATGCTCTCTATAGATGCAGCCATGCTGCTCTCTTGTGGATAAAGAAGGAAATGGGACACTTTTTTGTAATACACAGTACCACTACCTGTACCATATCACTGCAGGCAGTAGCAATCTAAATAGGGATGTCTTACCTTGTAAATGATTTGTCTAGTATGGTATCATTCATTATTTTTATTTTAGCTTTATTTTGCCAGAATAGTCTCTTAAGATCAAGATCTTTTTTGCGAAAGTCCTGGTATGAACCGTCGTTTTATTGTGTACATAACAGATTTGGAACTAGGTAAAAAAAAGTATATAAGAAGCTTCCTAGAAAGGATACTGCATATGGGACAGTCTCATTACAGTTGGAATCATATGTTTTAGGAGGTTCCTTGCCTATGTAGGATATCCCATAAGGCTGTGTGGTTTGGCCAGCGACCCATACATCCAGTTATCTTGAAGGTTTATTTAGTTTATTTCAAAACTTCCTTAGCCTCAGCTAAGCACTGTAGTCAACAAAAAATAAAAGAAAATATATAAACGTGTCAACCATCGTCAGTTGGTGATTTCCGTTAAAGATGCTTGATGCTTGATGGAAACCGGAGGCAAGGATGCGTAAAATAACATTAGTCACATGATGCTACCGCTCTTTGTTTGGCTCAATTCATATAAACCTTTGGACAAAACAGGTACCCGATAAGGAATGTTCCTCCTCAAGCAAATGAGACACAACCGTTATGTTCTAATGACTTTATAAAGTTTAACTGGCATTCACTTGGTAATCTAAACAGACTAAAGCCCTTTGCACACAGGCGCGTTTAACCGCACGGATAAAACGGACAATATAATTTTTTGAAAAGAAAACAATGCTTCTCTATGACCTCATGCACACCGGCTCCGAATTAGCCGTGCGACGAGTGGCTGCCGCCGTGCGTTTTTTTCTCGATCGAACCCAGTTCGATTCGTGCGTCTTGTCGCATGCGGTAAAAAACTCATCACTCCTTTTATGACTCCTTTTGGGATCCGCAGCGCCGATTCCGCACAGCATTGCACACCAAATCCAATGCGTTTTATTCATGCAGCAAACGAAAAAAACGCAACTGTCCTGTGTGCAAAGGGCTTAAAAGTTGTGATGTTTCATTTCCGTTCTGCTAGATTCCAGCTCCTCTCCATGCTCCAGCTCCCCCAACTCTCCAGTGCCGCAAGCCCGTCCCAGTTCCCTCCACGTGATGGGTCGCTACAGCAAGGCTGGCCGATGCAAGTCCACCAGCAGTATTCCCCCTTCCCCGCTGGCCTGCATCCCCCCTCCCCAGCCTCTGTCTCCCCAGTGCTCACCCTCGTCCCTCCCCAATCACCCAAAGGCCCTGCACGGTTTCCATGGAAAGACCCTGTCGCCCCCCACCATTGCCCGGCACTCGGTGCGCCCCCGTAGTGCCGAGCCACCGCGCTCGCCTCTCCTCAAGAGGGTCCAGTCAGCGGAGAAGCTGTCAGTTGGGTACCACGGCGACAAGAAGGCCTACGCCACCCGCAGGCACACTATGGAGGTGCCTTTGTCCGAGTCGGAGGGGCTGGAGGATCTAGAGAGCGACACAGCTGCCGGGTTCGTCTGTGTGGGTGAGCACGGCCGTCAGGGGCTGTACATTGGCGGCCAGAGGGGCCACCGGGATGCGGGCGCAGGAGGCAACGGCGGGCAGAGGGGCCACCGGGATGCAGGAGGCAACGACCACCACCTCCGCTCACCGGCCACACCACCACTCCGCAGCAGCAACCATCACACCAAGGAAGTAGTGGTGATGAGGAAGCTAGCTCTGACAGAGCGGAGGGACTCCTTCAAGAAACAAGAGGCTGTGCAGGAGGTGAGTTTTGATGATCTAGAAGAGAAGGAGGCATCACCCAGCCCCACACTTCCCACGAGGCAGCCCAAGGCATTCAAGGCATCCTGGATCAACTCAGCCGAGTCCGAGTCCAGTCTTGAGGTGGTGGCTAGAGGATCACAGGGTACAACGCAACAGGAATCCAAGCCAAAAGAGAAAGAGGGGTCTTAGGTTTTGTTTTAATACGTCAAAATACAGTCTCATTCAGGAAAGAGAAAATCATTTTTAATGACTACGGTCACGCCGACCTGCTACTGTCTTTTAATTTTAATGCATTGCATGTGTCCAGAATACTATGTCCAAGCCCCAAATTGTCACAGGCAAATACTAGCAGGACGACAGAAGAACAAAATAATTAGATGTTGTCTTTTTGAGTAACACGTGCATCACTGCAACCACACTGTTAACAGAACATGTGCCAAAACTATGTTTACCTTTTTGGTGTTTTGGCCTCCTCTCTTTTGGTTCTCAAATCACTGTGGCACCTATAACTGATGTATTTTGTAAATATCTGTTTCTTTTTTCTTTTTTTTATGAAAAAACGTATTTATGACTTTTTTAATGCTCATTAAATTAGCTTTTGGTTGCTGAAAATGCCTTGATGGTTCAGCTACTTTATTTCAGGAATTGCACAAACCGTATGCAGATGCTCCATTGTATTAATAATTTGCAAACCCACAGAGAAATGTCTCTGGTGTTTTCTTTTTTTTAACTGTTAGCACAGTCGAGGGGATACAGTTAAATATCAAGAGACATCATGATTCTATATATACTGTAGATCGTGATGACCTGACTCCTGAGTTGTGTGTTCAAATTTGGCCTTTTAAACAGCAAAATAACAATGTTTTGCCTCTTGTATGTACTGTATTATAATGTCAGATGTTATTCTGTGCCACCCTCTCTCAAGAAATGTATGAAATACCGTGGTGGTGATCATTTGTATTCTTAGTTATTCTGAACATGTACTTGTAAAGCAGAAAGTTTGATAGTGAAATATCAAAATTAAAATACTTGGAAAACTAGCTGTGGCGCCAAAGCATGATTTAGCCATACTGTAGGAACCATTTGGAAAAGGTACTGTAGTTGTATATAATTTAAAAGAGGCTTCATGCATGCATAGGCATTATACTGCCACATGCTGTCACACATGATTCAGTGATGCCATTGGAACTAATTGAAACCCTGTAATGGTCAAATGACAGAGTGGTTGACAGACGTGTAGATACAGGGTTTGTGACTACCTTTGGAAACCACACTGTTGTCTCCGTCCTGTCCTGTTCTGTCATATCATTGTCTACCTGCTTGTTGAATCGAGCTTCTCGGCCTCTCCTTATAAATCTAATCTAGCTGAAGTAAGTGTTTTGCACAAGTCATTGTAGGGTTATTATAATACATTTGGAGCACATTTATTTTTCTCTGGGTTTAAAAAATTGTACAGTGTACGACAGGAAAAAAAACTGGCTCCATCGTCTTTTTATAAAAAGAAAAGTGTAGTGAATGAATGTTTACATGTTAAAACAAACGTGTTCATGTGTGGATAATTTTTTTGTCATGGTTTCTGAGGATGATAAATTATTGTTTGTGAATGGCATAACACCACAGACCCTGATGATGAATGGATGAAGGAATGAGAAGAAACCATCCCTTTTTTTGTATATTTTGATATGGAAGCAGTCTTGTTGCAGTACTAAATAACCTATGCTGTTGATGTATATTGTACACACAATGATGGACCTTATAACAGGTGTGTTGGTGGTGTTAAAAAAAGAAGTGACCTTGTTGTGTAGATGAGCTTAGAAATGGACTCAATGAAGTGATAAGTACAGTGCAGTATGTGGGGTGACCTTCCTCAGTCTCAAAGAAACTCTTGCACTGCATATCCCAACGCATCATTCCCAATGACTCCTTTTTTTAACATCTCTTGGGTTTGATGTTGAGTCTAACCCTAAAGTTTTGCTAGCAGATGAGGACATAATATGGCTTGTTTATGCTCAGTGCATTGTTTTCTTCCTTTTGGTTCAACTGTTATTGCTTTCTTCTGCAGCCTTGGTTGATCAACTGAGCAAAATGCTTCCATTCTCCATGATTTCAAATTGATTGTTTCATAGAACAAAGACGGTTGTATTTGGTAGTGATATCAGAATACTGGCGTCAGTAGTTGCAGGGACAGGAATCGACAATGTTAGAATTTAGAACAGCTGTATAGCATACAGTATTTTACTAACACTTCAACACGAGTAATGTGAAAATGAAGGGTTGGAATAGAAATGTCTTGTTCATCTCACTTTGTGTGCATACAATAATGATTAACACGTGACTCATCACAGGATTCTTTAAGGCAATATACATCCATATACGATATGAAGTACTCCTACCTATCTTTCTGCTCCTCTCACCGCGTTTCCCCGTTATACCCAAGACATGTATTACCAATTTGTATCTTGTTATGAAATGGAATTGTTTTTGTTTTGTTTTTAAGTTCATTTTATGGTATGGTTAATACTGTATTATGAAGATCCTAACTAGAAACCCACACAAGACCAGGTTGGGTATAATTCAAAGAAGGGAATGTACAGATTTCATTCACATAGAACATATTAATCTCTCCTTTAAACTGTGTCATTTTGGAAATGACCTGACTTGGGTTGTCATCTTTCACATTGGTCCAAAAGCTCTGTTTTGTATGTGTTAAAATGGTTACCCTCCCCAACCCTAATTGACATCCAGTAATTGGTCTTTACTAATTTCCTAGTCATGAGGGTTCTGATGAAGACTAGTGTGATGTTTCACATTTTCTATTGTCTTAACGGTGCTTGAAATAAATGAATGGCAGAAGATGGAAAAACTAAGGTGTGGTTTATTTTACTTTCATGCAACACTTGGTATTCTTTGTGGCACAATCAAATCCAACATGCATAATACTTGACCCATTTAGAACGGGTACACATTATTGTGTATCATTATTTTCACGACTTTTTCAAAAATAGCTGATTGTGACTTGTGAGCTTGTATATCTGCTATTTTTCACTGGTTAAAGCATTCAATAATTCTAGGCCTAAATGGGTTTTAATACAATAGGTTTAATACTAACATCTGTCATCAGTACTATCCATCAGTGGTTCTTAAAGTGGGGCCACAACACAAATCTTATATTGGGGTCCCTTTGCCACAAAAATATTTTCAGATGGGGATCCAGGGCCAAATGTACATTCATTTGGGGGTCATTAAGAACCACTGATATACATAACATTTGCACACTTTCTCAAATTAGGCCTATTCAAGACTGCTCACTCACCATAAAATGAAAACAATTTAAAAGTTGCTCTGTTGTTGTCAATGTAACAGGTGTTATAATGGTAAGTGGTAAGTGCAATAATTCTTATTTGCGATGGAAATTTCATTTGTGTAATGTTTAAAGCTTGTCTTAAAGGGGGAAAATTGTGATATATGGTCGAGGTCAAGTTTTCAGCCACTCAATGACAAGTCTATGGCATTGGTGCTCAAAGTGGGGGGCCTTGAGGGGATCGAGTTCCAGTTCCATCATTCCATGGGGTCCCCAGCTAGATGATAGTTAGGATTCTAGGAACCAAAATGAAACGTGTACAAAAAAGAAAAGTGTAGCCTACAAATGAAAGAAAAGAAAAGTGTACAAATGAAAGAAAAAAAAAATACCGTAATGGGTCAATTTGGCTCCATTTGTACACTCAGTGTTAAATTAACATTGATTTTACAATATAAATTGGGGTCACAGTCAGAGATAGAAATGCCATTATGTACCCCCATTTGGCGTTTAATACCGTATAGCCTAAATGCATGTCAAACTGGGAGTCCTTGAAATTAAAATGGTTGGGAATCACAGCTAAAGCCGTAAAAATGATGGGGGTCCTTGACATGAAAAAAAGTTTGAGAGCCACTGGTCTGGGACCGTTCGGTCTTTTCCGACCGGCTTCGTTTGTTTCCGCTCTCTTCATATTAGTTCCCACGCACTCTCCTTTTGCTCCGCCGTGCTGTGCTGGAAAATGGCTGTGTTGTAGGGAGCCGAGAGTTATGTGCGGTACAAGAAAGAAAGCGAGAAAGAAAGCGAAGCAGAAGTAGAACACCGGGGCTGGAAAAATAAGTTTAACGCACACAGAGACGTTATCGTTGGCGTATATTCGGGAAACAACCATTTACAGTTCTGTCAAAGCGCAGCAGCCACAAGTGAGAAGAGAGGCGAGAAATAATCTGCGGGTGAGTTTTTCCAAGTTATTGCACATTTCCAGGCTGCCACTGTACTGGAAAATGGTGGAAGCGCTGCCTGCAAGTGTGTCCTGCGCACTCAGTATAAGCGTTGCTGACTTGTGCCCTAGTTTAAGTTTCAGCACGAGAAAAAGCTTTTTTTCTTTTTCTCCTCCACATTATGTTTTGCACTTTATATGTGGCAGTGTTTCTCAAAACTTTCAAATGTCAAGGTCTCCCCTTAACTCTGACAGTGTACAAATGTTAGGGGTTCATTTGGTCCCGTTTGTACACTGTCAGAGTTACAGACTTGTTGTATGGGTCAATTTAGACCCATACAAGAGAACCACTGATATATGGCATTAATATTAGTATTTTAACAGTAACCACTAACCAACCATGTTGCCTCGCTTGCTACTCGACGGTTTGACATGTATCATCCATAAGCCCGTTACTGTAATTTCTTAAGACTTTTCATAGTGTTATTGCAGTTTTGTCGCTGTTCACATTGTTATTCGAGATAATTATACTACTGTTCTCAGATCCTAGTAAAACTTACATTTCTGCAAACGTGCAACATTGTTGACAAAACACCCTAGCTGTTCGTGTGTACGTTTTATAGCACGTAAAACTAAAGTAACAAGACCCCTCTTATATATACACACACCTTTTGGGGACTTTTAATATATTCCATTTCATTTTTGTGTCAGAACATGAAAATGCAACAATATGGCAAACGTCTGTGTTAGGCCTACATTGTTAGATATGGACTGAAGTTGCATTGCAACAGTTCTAAAAGAAAAAAGATATATTTTCAGAACCCATGTCCTTGGCTCGTACACACAAACAGCCTTAAGAAATATTATTTACACCTAATAAACCTATTGACCACACTTCTGTTTGTAATACCACTGTAATATTCTATGAGATTAATGTCTGCAGGCTACAGTTGGTTATGCAATATGGATGATGCCTTGGGATAATAGACATTACAGTATTACAGTATAATTTGATGAGTTACATCTTAGGCCTGAAGATTTTGCACGCATGATGCATCACAGATGGAGTAGTGGAACTTATACTTGTGTAATAGTAAGCCAAACCATTCAACTGTATGGAGAACCTGCTTACTAATGAAACGATGTATTATGTAACTGAATATCAGTCTGGCATTGTACTGTGCTGCTATCAATGTATGACTGTTGCAAAGGCTTGTTCATGCCTTTGAACACCCTATTATGGCTTAAATGACTTCCACAGATAGTTTCTTCTAAATGTTATTAGTTTGTTCCCCCAGGAGGCTTAATTTGTAATTCCACCTAACTAAAATGCATTTTTCATATACGTTCTTCAACCCAAAGGCCTAAGTGAACTGAACAAGAAAGTTAAAATAGAGCAAATTATTTGATCAACATTGGAGCATTAAGACTACCTTGGGATGTTAGCTACACTGTAACAGCCAGAGTGCGAACGCTGGTTTCTTACCCAGGGAACCAAAGCTCTGGTTGGTGAGCCAAAGGATCTTAAGTGGCCAAAGGAGATATATGGAATCAGGGAGGGATATTCAGCTAAACCCCGCTGCTTTAGACTTCCCCACCATGAAGAAATCTGTGCCTGGTTGGGCACATTACACTCACAAATCCTGGTTCATTACATACAGTGCAAATCAGTGAAACCATAGTCCCTAATAGGATCAGTCAATTACTTTTTTCTGATAGCTCAACCTTGTTTTCACCACGTATTCTTTTATTTTGTTGTGAAGTTGCTATCACTGTCATGATGTGTACAGTATATGTCATCACATGTATTACCATAATGCCGCATATATGTCTTTTCAGTTTGTAGAATGTGTACTGGGTACTATCAATACTAGTGTGGTATAACAAACTGTTGGACAGTTAAGATTACAGAATACAAACAAGCCTCAGCTTGACTAGTTAAATTAAATTGCTTTAGAAGATGGTATAGTTACTTTGACTTTGAAACCGTTGTATATATCCCCAAAAGAAGTACAAATCTGTCCATTGGCTGATATCTTTAAGGCTAGTAAATGGTGTTAGTAGTATTTCATTGGACTCACTGTGATTGTGACACTTTTGTTTATGTTTACGTAGCAGGAATGGTTTTCTACTTGTGTTAACTTTGAGCATGTGTGTAGGATTAATGGATATTTTCTGTTCAGGGTAAGGGAATGCTATTATTTAGTATAATTTCTTGCTATCACTCGGAACGTCATGGATTAGAGCAATAACTACTGTAGTACAGTGGTTCTCAAACATTTTCATGTTAAGGCCCACAAAATGTATATTGTTGGACCCCCATCTGAAAATAGTATGTGCCACTGACCCCATACCAGATTTGTGTTGTTAAAATGTTTCAAAAAATTTTGAAACATTTTTTGAAAAACGTTGAAAATACCTACAAGCTCACAACCGGTTGAAATGCGATGCATTGTGAACCTGTAGATCAGCCATTTTCAAATAGCCAGTGTATATACAGTAGTGTTAAAATATTCAAACTGATTTTGAAGCTATATTAACTCATTTTGCTGGAGACTAGGGCTGGGCAATATAATCGACATGGCAATACATCGCGATAGTTTATTTGCCAATACTGTATCGATACTTCAGGCTGTAGTATCACGATACTTTGAGGAAAATAAAATATGTTCCCATGCATAGGAACCAATGGTAGAAGTCCGGTTCTGACACACCGCTGCCTCTAGATGTCGCTTTACTATAGTAGCTACTTCCCCTTCCCGTGGTATAGTCTCTCGAGAAAATGGCTGCGAACGACGAAAACAACAACATTAGAGCAGCGTCGGCAGCTTTTAAAGCTGATATATTGCAATAGTATCGCAATAGTATCGCATCACAAAGATTTGCAATATATTGTGATACCATTGCATCGTGACCCAAGTATCGTGATACGTATTGCATCGCGAGATTCTTGCCAATATCCACCCCTACTGGAGACCCCCTGGAACCACCTCAAGGACTCCCGCTTTGAGAACCACTAATAGTAGAAGAGCAACTAAAAACCTTTCTGCTAACAACATAGCAAATGAGCCAACGTCTGGTAACTAGGCATACTGCAGGATCTACTTATCAGATTTTGTTGCTTTGGTGTTGTGTAATGTTCAGACCTCAATGTGGACACAAGGAATTTGGTTGAAGGTAACTTAACCACATGTAGCGTCCCTACTCTGGGCAGTCATAATAGGCGAACATTTGGCAGAAAAAACAGATATGCAAGCTTGCAATGTGTCGCCAGGTTGTAGATCGGCTATTTTCAGCAAAGATTATCTGGTGTAGAGGGTAAAAAAGGAGCAGAAGAGTATAGACTGGGGAACCCCAGTCATAGGGTTTAAGTGGTTAAGTGTTGTTCAGATCCCTCCATCTTGGTTTTAGAGGAAATAAATCTAACAAGTCCCCTCTAATCCCTGTACTAGTCTATATTGCACAGCCTTGTTGTGCTATACACTTTTCAGACATTGTCAAGTCTGGAATGTTACAGTATCTGATCTTGCTCCATAGTTACGACAGTAAGCTTTTCACTTTCATGTGGAAAGATACAAATTCAGGTGGATTTAAAAAAGAAGAAGAAGAGAGAAATCGTTAAAATGCCTCAAAGCCTTTCAAACTCTTCCTTTGGCCTACTGTATGCTCTGGGTCTGTGGCGCAGTAGACTTTTCAGTTCCATGTGGACATATGGCTGCAGGCCAGGCTGCGTGCGTGGTGGTGGCGGCGTCTGTTTCAATTGCTGTTCTGCGTATGGCTAAGATATACAGTACAAGAATTAGGGGTGGATGATATGGCCAAATAATATTGATTCGAAGATTGAAATTAAATTACATTTAATTTTATACTATATTTTAAGATTTTACCATGATAATGTTATTGCTTTAGTCTAGATAGGCCAGTTAGGCTAGTAGGCAAAGAGAAGGGGAATGCAACAGAGGTCTACGACCCAGAATTAAAGGGATTTTGCGTTGGGTTGACACTCTACTATGATGATAATAATAATAATCATCATCATCTTTATTTATATATCACCTTTATTAACTAGGTTACAAAGTGCTTTGCAGGTTTTAAAAAGATTTAAAAGAGAATACTGAGCTGGCTAGCATGAGCATAGACTGTTATAGAATGAATGCAAAGGCTGATCATCCCTTGTCACTAACCTGGACCTTACCAGTGGCAGTAAGACTGCATTAGGACTGACTGGACGATATGGACAAAATGAAATATTGCGTTATTTTTTACCAAATACATTGCTATTGACATTGTGATGATTATTTGTTGTAATGTGACAATAACATACATATTTTATAAATGAACTTTTTCAAAAATGTAAAAAAAAAAAATGTAGGCCTATAAAATAAGGCTTGCAGTAAATGATCAACACCAGTAAAAGACGATGCCCAGACAATACCCAACTCTACACTTTATCTGAGGATCACAGATTATGCACTGGCACTTAGGTGGTTAAGGTCTCAGTGAAGTACTATTGTAGGTGCCAGACCCAACACAACCAGACCAAGACAAGCTTTGAAAGTTATAATAAAATCTTTAAATCAATTATAAAATGTACTGCCAGCCAAGGAACTAAAACTGGAGTGCCCATATCCCCTTGAATCAATTATATGCCTTGCAGCCACATTCTGCACTAACTGTAGCCAACGCAGAGAATGTCAGCCGAGGACGAGGTAACAGTACAGCCAAATGCAATAGATTGAAGAGGCATGGGCATTAACAACTATTCAGATCATCACTGGGTAAAGAAGACCTCATTTTACATAACGATATATCTTAGGTGAAGGTTGATGATTGAACAACCATCCTCACTTAAGTATTAAAACTGGGGCCAGTAATACACCCTGGGGGTTTTTTATACCTCTGGTTTCACACTATGACACTATGGAAGCACGCAACTGAGACTTCATTGAATCTGAGAAACTCCCAACATGTTTTTGGCTTGGCAATTCATCAGCTTAGATGTTTTCCATTCCTGCATGTTTCACTAGATCTGATTTCAACCGGTCGCAGTTTACTATGAAACCCGGCAGATCCTGTCCGTGAGTCAGTGGTTAACGCCTCAATGTCTATAGCTGACCTGTTGTGACATCACATTGTTGACTCAATGACCAAGACAGCCTGTTCTGGCAATCATAATATGCTATATGGAGATCCCTGATGTCATCAATATTAAGCCCATATTTGGCAATTCCCATAGGCCTATATGAACGCTCCATATGACCAAGACAGAATTCATTTGCAAATCAAGACTGCTGAAGCCCATATCTGGGAATGCCCATATATGGACATGGTGATGGTGTGTCAGTCTAACCAGTGTGGTTGACGCGACACGAGTCACACTTGCAAATGAATTCCGTCTGTGTCCCTTTTATGCCCATATATGGAGATCCCTGTCCCGATCATCAATATTAAGAGCATATCTGGGAATGCCCATATTTGGCAATGCCCATATATGGACGCTCCATATATGACCAAGGCAGAATTAATTTGCAAATCAAGGCTGCTGACTATCATCACTTGGATCTCCATATATACATCAAACCCTAGATATCCATACATGGAGACGACTGGGTCATCACCTAGATCTCTATATATGGAGCTGGTCAATACCTCTACATCTGACCTCACAGACTCCATATATGGATATAGCTGACCTGTACTGACATCACAGTGATGACCTGACCAGCTCAGCAGAAGGGTTTACATGCCAAAGCAGCCATGTGCACGCGTCCATGTATGTGTGCGACCTCGCCCTTTAGGGCGTCTTACTGGTTAACATGAATCTACATTTACATTACCTGCAAAACATATTGCTTAAAATTGGAGTGCAACAGCCTGCTGGCCTATTTACTCCTAAATAATTTGGTATTACAGTTCTATATACTGATTTAGTTTTGCTTCCAAAACTGTAGATATTTTTGTGGACACATCCGACAGCACGTCACAAATACTGGATTACACTTTTTCACAGCGCACTTGTAGTCTCACTAGACCACTTTTCTCCCTACCTGTCTGTCTCCTTTTGGTCAGCTACAGTAGCTAGCTAGAGTATCAAGCTATTTGTGCGAACTTTTCTTTTATTCTGAAATGTCCTGCACCAGCGACAGATTACATGGATGTACACAACACAGATTTTTCTAGCAGCCGTGCATCTGCTTTGGGAAAGCGTTATGACAAACATGCTGTGTTCACGGGATTGTGCTCTTATTAGAGGCGGGCATCACAATGTGTGTTGGAGGAGCAGGCATGTGATAGTTTACTCGGTCCCCAGGCTAAAAGTAGGGGTTGGCATAATGACAGGAAGCAGTACCAAGGAGGAATTGGTAGTGACTAAACTTTAAAGTATTGTTTAAAATCTACCAGGAGGACTATTGTGTCAGATATGATATCCTATATCCCTTGACAGGAACCTTACATCTATGGCTCAAGTTCACCCACAAGTAAAGTCACCTTATTACCACCATATTGCATTTTCTTTAAAGACAATCATAGTAAATTGCATGCTGTTTCAGTTTTTAAACTTGGGTCTATAAATGTGGAAAGTCAGTGGGTGTCCAGAAATGCAAGCATGCAGAGATGTTGTGCATTTATAGACGGAACGCACTCACCTCTCGTTATTAATACCCCTTGTACCCCTTGTTTTCAGAATACCTGTTGTACCCATTGTCAGATTACCCATTGTACACAATGTCAGGGTAACCGTTGTCAGTGTACTAGTGCAGAACCATAACCATAGTACTTTAAGGACAGACTATGACGTCAGTATATTGACATCATATCAATTACATCAGGGATCACCATATGGAGTCAAGTCACACAGACAAACAGACAGTATGGGTACTCTGACAACAACTGCAGCGGGTATTGCATAACCGGGGGGGGGGGGGGGGGGGGAGTTGCATTGTTCCCAACAGGTATCATTAAAACAGGCTTCGGACTAGAACTGTTAGGTTTGATAGCCAGTGGTATACAAAGCACTTAACCCCAGTACTTGAGTAATCGCGATTTATGATATTATCGCGATAATCAAAATCCATTATCCTGGGGCGAAACATTTGCCAAAAAATAGAAGATCTACAAGCTCGTTGCAACGTGTTGTGAGCTTGTAGATCGGCTATTTTTTGGCAAAGACATTTGATAGAGTGAAAAAAAGAATCAAGTATGTGTATTATAAGTACCTTTTACCAATTATAGAGGGTTTAAGTGGTACTGGATATGCAGCTCGGCGAATAAAAGGTGAATTGATCCCAGTGCATGACGGAGGACGATATCACGATAAATTAAATCTCCAAGATACGATTATTGTGAGTGTTTTTTATCGCGAAAACAGGGTTAGGCAAAGAAACAAAAGCAACATACAATACCAGTGCTACAAACTCTTAGGGGGAACGGTCTCTGCTGAACAATACCAGTAAAATGTGATGCATGATATTAACCACTTTAACCCCAGCATCCCTATTTTGGGAGGAACCCAGAATAGGCCAAAAATACCAGCTCTACAAGATCACACACGCTGTGAGCTTGTAGATCGTCTATTTTTGCCAAAGAGATTTGGTGTATGTGTAAAAAAGCGGTCCAAGTGCAATTGCAACTCAAGTTCGTTTTCACTAAGATTAGGGGGTTTAAGTGTTTAATCATGTTCCATTCAGTTCCAGACTTAAAATATACAGCATGCATGCATGTACAGATTATCATACAAATTATAGATATTCCAAAATAAATATGATGTAGTGTAAATAAGACCTAAAGTTATAGTTCTATAAATAATTGTGATTTATAAATAAGTATGTCATAACACCATATTTGTCAATATGTGATTGTGTAGTGTCATACGGATTAAGCCTTTTTTTAGATCATGGAATAGAATAGAATAGAAGAAGTGCATTGATTTTTGCTATTTGCTTTAGCCTATGAGAGCGTACAACACACTACACTACGGTTAGAAACAAATGTGATATGCGTCTCTGGTAGACTTGGATGAATACTAGAGCTGACCTAGTGGAATAATGTCCTGTTACAGTACATAGACTACTGTACATGCTACATGTATAGAGGACAGGAATATACTGTGTTGTATACACTAATTATGGCACTAAAATCTTTATTTCAGTGCAATCCTCCTTTTTTCAAAAATGTTGTGCTGCATCCTTATGTATAAATAATCTAAACATTCACCTCTATTTCCAGTAGCTGAGCATGATTTGCTGACTCTTTTAACGTTACATTCACTTCACAGTATCCATTTTCTAAATGTAATGTTTGACATATTTATCCTCATTTTCACTGTCATGTCTATCATGAAACATGACAAGCCATGATCATCAAGGATTTGAGAATGCAAAAAAAAATAAGTCAAGCTGGTGGTAAAGGCTGAGTTGTTTGGGTCCGATGCTTGATCACTGCCTAGATACATTTTCTAATATTAGAACGTTTCCTTGATTTGCCCGGCTTCAGTGCTGACTCTGGAGCACATGGCCAGAGCAGCAGCCAATAGGAGCGCAGGGTTTGCTTTCCCTCTCTCTAGCAACAGTGAGTTACTTGCTGCCTATTCATTAATTATTTTCCTGTGGTATCCCACTCAGCCGTTTGGAGTCCGCTGATAGCAAAGTGCGCTGTGTCTCTCTTCTCTCTCTTCTCTCACTCTCCCTTTTCCCCCCATCTCTTGCTCTCTTCTCGGACTGAATAAAAAGTCTTAAAAAAAAAAAAAGAGGATGGATCCAGTGACAGGGAGCTTGCCAGCTGCCGTTGCTGCCTTGAACTGTGGGTTACTCCAGCACTATCAGACCAGGACGGTAACAGAGATGATTCTGCCTTCAACTCACAGTAGTTGCAGCACTTTTTATACCCTGGATTCACAAAGCAACCGACAGGACTATCAAATCAAAGTGCGGGGCAGTCATTCGTCGTCATCCACTTCTTCTGTGTCTACTTATTTTTCGTTTTTTCCTGCTTTTCAGCAGCAACGTGGTGAACATAAACAAATACAAAATGGCAAGCGGAAAAACACAACTGGACTTTTTCCCTGGGTGAGGAGGACGCGGAGGGGGTGGGTGGGGGGGGGGGTCAGTTGGAGGCAGGACTGTGTGTGTGTCGAGGGGGGGGGGGGGGAGAGAACAGGCGGAGGGGTGTGGGGGCTATGGTGGTGTGAGGATTGTGGGCTGTGGTTGGGTACGCCAGTGCCACGTGTCTAGCCTGGCACCTCTCGCTTCTTGACTCGGAGGATGTTGGAGCGAGAGTCTGGTGGAGCCTATCCGGCTTCTCCGTGAACCAAAAGTGGGGTGAGTGTTGCACTCTGCTACATCCTGTTATCACCGTGACTCTTTCATGTTTTCGGATGACGGCACGCTCGACTTTGAGAACGTTTATGGTGAATGTTTACTCGATTTTTGAATTCCGTGTGTGTGTGTTGTGTGTGTGCGCGCGCGCATGTGTGCGTGTGTGTGCATGTATTGAGGGGGGAGCTGGGACGATGTAGGTTCGAATGAATATACCCCCAACGTTTGAAGATGCGCCACAGATGTGTTTATTTTCGTTGACTTTTATTTCATTTTGGCACGCGGCGACACAAATTTGAAACCCGGTTTCGACGATGAACGTATTTGAAATGATTGCACCCGGGCCTCAAAAAACTGGGCCTGTAGTTATTCTGATTTGGACGTTTCTCTAAACGGCCCTGAAGAAAAAGCCCATCACTCCTCACATAGAAGGCCAACACTTTGATCCACTTTTCTCTCTTTCTGCATCTCATTCTTTCACTGTCATCCCTACAGAGGTTCACAGAATCATCGTCCTTGATTACGCTTTGGGACCACAGACTTAATCTGAAAACCCTAATCTCTCTCTCTCTCTCTCTCTCCCTCGCTTTCTCTCTCTTTCTGTTCTCTCTCGGAGTAGAGTTGCCATTTTGAGGGTGAACTTGGTATCTTTTTTTTTTTTTCTTGCCTCATGCCTTGCTCAAGGCTCATGAAAAGGTAAATGAATAAGCGTTTTACCATGGGTGAAGTATTCCAATGCTTTGAAAATGTTTCCCCCCAGAACAATGTATCTCTCGAATCAAACAAAATTGAACCCACGGATCTTAGTAAGGTATCCTTTGTAATAATTATACATTTGTTTCACAGTAATAATTTGACATCTAACACTCGATGATTTTTTTTAAGGCCGTATTGTGAATTTGCCTATTTCCAGTCCATGGGTGACCTTTTTGCCATACATACTGTAGATAGTATGAATGACTGGATTAATGCCATTAATGACATTATACCTAAGATTGAGTGGGTTGTTCGATTGATTGTTTGGTCAATATTGTCACATGCAATAGTTTTGGAACAGAGTTGGCTGCTTTTAAAGAATGCACCCTAAAACATTTGTGGGGGAATAGACAGCACATCCTTTTTTTTTCATGCCTCACGGAGTGAGAGAGAACCGTTGCAATGGGTTTAGCATCTTTCGAAATTTCAAGACGTTTGAGAAATTAGTGCAGCGTCGTTTTCATTGCACGCACGCAGTTTGCGCAGTTTTTTCCGCATGAATTTGTTCGCATTCCGATAATTGTTGGTGGAGTAGCGAGGCGATTTTGCCTATTTTATTTTATTGTGGAAGTTCCTTGTTTCTGTGAAAGAGGTGATGCGTCAGTTAAGGCTGTGAGAGTATGACTGTACAGTGGAGGAAACAGAGGCTCTCGTCCAGGGACCCAGTCTGCTTTAGGTTATGACGCAGCAGCATCATCCGATCCCTCCATCCCAACCCAAGACTGCACAAACGCACTGAGCTGCCGCAGTTCGCCATTTTCATGCTCCGTTTTGGAGCTTTGCTCACATCGACGTGCACTTCTGCGCTCACGACCCTTTGCGAATAACAAAGGTCTTCGCTCGATATAAATAATCGTATGTTTTTAAATTTTTTGGTTAAATGTCATTGTTATCGATTAGACTTATTGAAAGCTTTTTTTTTTTCTTTTTTGTTTTTACTTTCATGTCCTGCAGGTTGGTCATAATCCCTGTCCATAACATGTGGGAGCCTGTGAGAAGTGAAGAGGATTAAAGAACCTTCCCACTCTGCCCTTCGCCGTCCAATCACGCCACGCGGTTGGAGCGGGGAGAGCCAGCAACACGAGGCCCTCGGCTGGTTGACGTTCTAGAAGGCAACGCAGAGCATTCTGGAAGGGTGCTCCAGCAGCATCCAGCCAGTAGGTTTTTGCCGCTTGAAGGAGCATGTTGCCAATGCTCTCCCTCTGCTCCATCATTTGGCTAAACCGGGGTATCAAGCTGAGGAAAGTCCTCCAGTCCACCAACACTGGTCAGGTCTGAGTCAGCTTCCAGTGTAGGCCTATCAGCTACCTACCTTATATTACTTCGGAAATGCTTCTAAGCTTCGGGTGATTTTTCTCCCACCCCCACCCCCCCTCCCCCTCTCCTCCTCCCCTCCCCTTTCTGAGTCACCACATCCCTACCAGCAATCCCCCAGACAAAATCGTCCCAAACCCCCCTTTTTTTTTTTTTTCTGTGTTGCTGTACCCCGCAGCGTTCAGCATCAGGACACGGGAGGTCCGCCGTCTTATCCCTGCGTCGGTGGCCATTTTGACTTTTTGGCTTTGACATTTTGCTCTCGCCTTTCAAAATGGCGGTGGAGGGCTTCCAGTACCGTGCCCTCTACGCATTCACCAAGGACCAGGAGGAGGACTTGGACCTGCAGCCCGGCGACCTCCTGACGGTCAGCAAGGCCTCTCTGCTCTCTATGGACAACTACCAGGAGGGGGTCGTAGAGCACCCCGAGCGCCTGGGCTGGCTCCTGGGTTTCAACGAGCGCACCAAGCAGAGGGGTGACTTCCCAGGGACTTACGTAGAGTATGTAGGCCCCGTTCTCAAGGCTCTGCCCTCCAGCCAACCCAGGTCCCAGAGGCCCCTCCCTGCCGCTCCCAGGACAGATACGTTTCAAGGTAAGCAGCAACCTTGAAATCAATTCATTTCATCTTATTAAGTCTATTGCAGTGGTTCACACCCTGTGGGTCGGGACCCCCCCAAATTATTTTGGGGGGGGGTCCCCAGATGATTAACTTAATGTGCAACATTGTTTTCTCACTTAACATTAAACAAACCAACATAAAGTTTAAGTGTATAGAGGGTATCTGCACATTTCTAAAGTGACAATTTAAGGACTTTTTAATACCTCTAAAATGACAAACATTGGCCAAATTGTCAAATATTAGAGGCAGAAATTGTGAAAATAGGCGATCTACATGCTCGCAACGCCTCGAGGCGTTGTGAGCATGTAGATCTGCTATTTTCACAATAGAACCGTGTTGCCTCAACTCTTAGTGCTTGTCGGGGGGGAGGGGTCCAAGTTAAAATATGATTATTTTGGGGGTCGCGGCCTGAAAAGGTTGAGGACCACTGGTCTATTACACCTTTTGTGTGAGCGTGTACATTTGGGACACAATAATATTAAAGCCGATTTTCCGTCATTTGCTCATCTCACAAATGTATAACTAAGTTATATAATAAGAATACATTTTTATTGTCACTTCCATAATACACACTCGGCATACATACCGCTCTCCGTAACTCTTGTTGCTTATCACATTGAAAATAACAGTATGTACCATAATATTGATGCTGGGTGAATGATGCAGTGTTGAAATAATGTTTTTTTTTGTACAACTTAGGTTTGTGCTACGTGTTACTTCCGTAAATTATCGTAATAAGATGTATTAAAATTAAATTTAGAATAATACCGTGTTACATACATATACAGTGCCTGATACCGAGTTTTTAGCAATGCATATCGCCACTGTCCGGCAGAAACCTCGTATCTCCAAGTTTCAAATTTGTCTGTTTTTTCACGAAGTAAAGCCATGCTTCATCAGACAACGCCGCCGCACAAAAGTAGTGAAAACAGCAGATCTACAAGCACACAACGCCTCGCGGTGCGAGGCGTTGTGTGCTTGTAGATCGGCTGTTTTCACTAGTTTAATCATTTTTTTAATGATAAAAACGAATGGTTTTGGACATACAAGGTTTCCACCCGACAACGACGATATAATCCTATATTAAAATTGGCTTTAGGGAGGACCGACCAGCACGCAGGCCGGCGGAACACACCGTCACGCTCATGTCACTTTGACTACTTTACTTTATTCGTTTATTTCTGGGACAATGCACGCTAATGAAAATCCAATACACGTACAAGAAGTGAATCAATTAAACATGATGTCATGTAAACGTGCCGGATTTGGCGAGAAGTGAATTTCCATCCGCAGTCCCTCGTATAAAAATATCACAACAACATGACAAAAAAATATATATTTTTCTCCTTCAGTATATCAAAATGTGGTTTGTTTGTTATTCTTTCGTTCACATATTTAAAAAATAAATAAATTGATTAAAGATGATGTTTATTTATTTTTATGGACATTTGGCAGTGACCACAAACTGCACCCCCTGTTATGAGGCGGCATAAGCCTTTCCTCGTTGGAAAAACAGCTAACCAAATTCTATGGGCTGAATGAAGGCCTAATCCAGTTACTGACTGGACGCTCCTTTCCGTGTCTGGTCTTCATTCTGTCCGCCTGTGTGGCCCCCTTTACACCTAACATCAGCATGTGTCTCGGGCATCCAAGTTGCATCTGGAGAGAGAAAAATGCATACCTCTCCTCCTGCATTATATTCAGTTCTTGACCCTCAGCTCAACTCTGCTGCATTGTAAGGGGAAACGGGAGAGCTGGGGTGAGGGTGGGGGTGAGGGTTGGGGAGGGGTGGGGGGCAGGGGGTTGCAATGGCTGTGTTCAGCAGAGCAACGATGTGCCAAGACCAAGTTTAGTGATTTGAACAGGGCAACGGCTAATCAGGTCTTCACAATGATTTTTTTGATGCTGAAAGTTAAATCAACACCCCGACAGAGGTGTTATTTGTGTGGCTCTTGTCAAAGGCTGTGTGTGTGACTGTGTGTGTGTGACTGTGTGTGTGACTGTGTGTGTGTGTGTGTGTGTGTGTGTGTGTGTGTGTGTGTGTGTGTGTGTGTGTGTGTGTGTGTGTGTGTGTGTGTGTGCGCGCGTGTGTGTGTGTGCGCGCGTGTGTGTGTGTGCGCGCGTGTGTGAAACAAATGGCTGTTGACTAGTGGTGAAAAGTCTCTCACTGATCCATTAGGAAATATTAGTCCAGTGTTCACAAAGCACAATATTGCATTTTTCTCTTAGAGATAAGCAGTACTGTGATCTTTTAAGTCTCTTTGCAGTTTGTGCCGCCATGACTTTGAAGCCTGATTTATACTTAGTAGCACACTGGTGTCGCCGCGCAGTGGATGTCACGCTGACAGTTGCGATCTTCAAGCTCACAACGCGCTGTGCTGCGTCGCGTCGTGAGCTTGTAGATCTGCTATTTCCGGCGTGCTACACGATGTGTGACCGAGTATAACTCAGGCTTCGGAACACAGGCACGATTGATATTAATTCATGATGGTCAAGAGAGGCTTCTTTCAACAGCAGCCGCTTCCAAATCAAACATATACTTGGCATGAGCCCGGGCCTACCAAAAAGCAAGGCCAGCTTTAAGCTAAAACTTTTGATTTGCTACCAAAGTTCCTCCACACCCCCGAAGATTTTGTTCATTTCCTCCTCTTTCGAACTCCCCCCGCTTTTCCGCTGCAACTGGCCAATTTATTTCGAGGATAGAGCCACAAGTTCATTGGGCCAAAACGGATAAAAAGATGATATATCATACTGCTTATGTGATTTGTACCGGGATGAAACCATACGTTCCTCCCTTGTCAGGATCCATATTCTCCACAGTTCTCCTGTGTCTTTTTATGACAGATAGGCTCAGTACCACTCTGAGCACTGAGGCCGTGAACTTTGAATTACCTCTGGTCGGGCTGATCGACTATTCGTCATGCACAACAAAGTACACTGGGCCTCATTCGCATTCATTAGTTTGATTTCATTTTGATCCGCTCCCTTGCCATTTATAGTGAGAAGCCTTGATATGCGGGATGTCTAGTAGCTTCAGTGCAAGATAGAGCAGGCATGGCCAAACCTCACTTGGCTTTGTGTGCCATTGTCAAGTGGGATTTCTCAGAATGTCTGATAGGGAGAAACAAAATACAACAAAGGAGAGAGTTATGGAGAGAGTTAGGAGTTATGGAGTTATACAGGTTATAGTAGGCTATAACTAGAACTATGGGGGAATGGAAGCAACAATTAGTACCCAGACCCAGTCACCTCCTCGCAGTCACCTCAGACTTTCAGACAGGCCAGTTGGGTAGAAGAGGTTTGTCTGTCCCATAGGGCTGTCACAAGTTATTACATAATCGTCTAATCGTAATTATTTGAGGTAATCGCAATTATTGTGCATAATCTATAATCTTTCCATGTTGAGAAATGTTAATATTGTTTCAAACACTTTAAAAAAGTTGTGAGCTTGTAGATCGGCTATTTCCACTAGCAATGTTCTTTTTTAAGTATAAAATTGTCAAATATGTCAGTCTTTTCTTTGTATATTTAAGTTATGTGTCATGATTGCCATGTGCAACTTCAAAGCCTAAAAGCCAAACAGAAATGTAATTGTCAACAACAAATACACAATTAAATCGTTAACCGCAATTATTTGGGTGACAACAATTAATCGTCATGTAAAATGTCATAATCGTGACAGCCCTACCGTCCCAGTTAGATACTAGGGGCAGAGTTACCAAGTGAAGTGCAGAGAGAAGGAAAGAGGCAAGGGTAATGGTCTCAGAAAAGTTTGGCCAAGCACCAACAGTGCATTGTAGATTAGATTTGGGTAGGCCCAGATTTTACAGATATCATCTTCATTTCCCTGGCTGAAGGCAAAGAGACCCTGGTTGTCGGGTGAATAGCACTATTGTCAGTGTGCCCCACTTTGCTGTTCCACAGATTGCAACATGTTGGCATTGGGGAGCAACACCGTGGCCTTGTGGTTAGGGACGCTGACCGGTCAGATCTCTGGTTTGATCCCATGTCCCCTGATGCTCCTCCCCCAGGCCAGTCTATCAACAACAACATACTTAATATCTTTTTTTCATGTAGTTTCGATGAACAAACTTAGTAGAAATTTGTATTACTTTACAAATATATAAGTAATTCAATAGTTTTACTTTCGGTATAGCCTATTTGAGAACACACAACTTTATTATAGACGGTCGATTGCTCTAAGGAGGCAACATTTTTCATTGTTGGCAGAAAAAAGACAATTTAATGCATTGCTTCGTAGCTAACATACACAAATGAGTCTAATTTTTTGGATGATAAAAAGAATGGTGTGTGTGTGTGTGTGGGGGGGGGGGGGGGGGGTAGATAGACCACAGGGAAGTCCAGGTGTCATAGCAGCATCATGGTAGGACACACATTATACAGGTAATAGTACATAAAAATAAATCTGAAATAAATTGATGGATAGGTATGACCAACGATTTGTTCTTGGGATCCTTACCATCAACTTCCAGTATCTCTACACTCTCCTGTCCTGTCTATGGAAAATAAAGCTAAACTAACCCAAAAAGGTTTAGGATTCTGTGCAGGCCAATGCCTGTTCTCTCATTTAATGTAAATATTTGATAAGATTTATTGCTGGAAAGAGCCTCCCTGGGTGATCTGGAGCAACTGACAGCGTGACATCCACTGCGCTGTAGTTGTACCTGCGCTCTGCTGATATGTAGCATGTCACATGTGAATGCTATGTGTAGACTACATATGAGCCTAAGTGGCATGTGCAAAGAAATAGGCCCAAATTCCTTATTACCCTGTGTAATATGGCAATGAAGTGGTTTAAATTCACAATGTAAATAGTGCTTCAATATTTTCTTTCACCATCAAAGTTTGTAAGCCCATCTTCTATTTAGCATTCTGGAGATTAGATTTTAGTTTTTTTGCAAGTGTTAATTTCAGCCAACGTGGTGGAGGCCATGCATTCAACAGGATAACGTTGGCTCCGCGCACTGAAAACCATTTTCATGGAAGAGATTTTCTCATGAACCATCTATTTCACCATCTATTTGGTGCATTTTGTCTTTGATTGCAACTTGGATTGATAGCTGTAAATTCGACAGTCGTGCCAGATCGGGGATAAAATTCAACTCTGTACCCCTGACACCGAGGTGAAATGTTTCTCAACTCGTGGCGCAGCAGAAATAATTTTACAAACCTAGGGAGGGATTTTTTTTCTCTCTCAATCCTCCCTCCCTTTCCTCTTCCTGGCCTCACTTTTACTGCCTGCTGAAGTGAACCATGGCTTGGCATTTTTGCAAACTCCTCCCTTCTCCTTCTCTGCCTCACTCACTCTGTCGCTCTCTCCTTCTCTCTTCTCTCTCAGCCAGGGGCGTCACAAGGGGGGGAAAAGTGGGACTGAGTTACAAGGGCCCAAGGTGGAGGGGCCTTAATTATTTTATACTTTAGTTATTGAAAAACAGCAGATATACAAGCTCACAGCACGACACTCGGTGCTGCGCTGCGAGCTTGCAGATCGGCTATTTTTTAAAAGTCGTGGGTCCCTGGAACTAAATATTTTGAGCTGGGGGTCTGTGGCCAAATACATTCATGGGGGTCCTTCACATGAAAAAGTTTGAGCACCACTGACATAGAAACATATGTTTCTCAAAAAAAAAAAAAAAAACCTTAGAAGGACTTTTTCAAGATTTTTCAAAAATAGCAGAGTGAGCTTGTGAGCTTGTATATCTGCTATTTCTTTTAGTGCCCAGGGCCCAGAATTTGGTGCGACACCCCTGCTCACTCTGTCGCTCTCTCCTTCTCTCCTCTCTCTCTCAGCCCCCCCCTCTTTCCCTCCGCTCTGCTTCGCATACATGTCTGATGCCGTCTCGGGGCAGCTATAAACCATGTAGCGGGGCCAGTTCTCAGAAAGGAGAGGCCTCGTCTCACTCTCCCAGCTCCACTCCCTGCTCCTTACCAGGAAAACGCTTTCAAAGAATCCATGGAGGCAGGGGGAGGGAGGGAGGGGAGGGGGGGGGGGGGTATGGAGAGAGTGAAAAGGAGAGAGAGAGAGAGGGGAGGCTTCAGTGTGAGAGCCAAGGCCTCCCCAGCCAACTGCAAATATAGGAACCAGCTGTATTTGGTTTCTCCTCTATTGTTGCAGGACTCTTTTGGAGTTTAGAAAATGTGGCATAATACACAGCAAAATCCTCTGTGTTCATTTGGAGCATAGAACTGGAGCAACAGTAGCTATAAGTTATTGTTCATGGTATCAAGGATTTACATTTGTTTCTTAGTGCCAAAGCATCAAATGAACAATCATTTAAGACCAAAGTTTTCTTTGCTCATGATTAATAGATTTAAGAAAACGAAATGAACAATATCCAGTTTGATGATGAGACTGTGTTTGTAACGCAGTTATACTCCAAACCCTTAATGTGTTAGTTAATTGTTAGAATTGTTAATTCAATCAATTCTATAATAATTCCAAGAGAGCGTTAAAATGTTTATGGCATTAGGGGACTGGTATCAAGTTAAGTGACCAAACTGGCTAGTGTGATCTTCTTAAGACCCAAACTTGCCAGAGTCCCTTTCATTTGCATGCTAGCATGGCAGTTACTTGACCTACTGTAAGTGTAAAACTAATGATAATTTATTTGACATTTTAATCTAACTCTCATCAGCTGTTGTCTGAAGCACCTGAAAAAGCCTCGTAATATTTTGCATTCTCTGTTCCAAATTGTTCTAACAGATCATTAGGTTGCGTTAAGCACACCTCAGCAAGCCTTCTACCAGCACATTTATTTCACTCTGTTGCACTAATAATTAATTCCTCTTGTGAACAGTGGCCTGGGGCTTGTGAAACTTGACCCGGCTACTGTAAATATCTCTTGTGTTTGACAAGAAGCAAAGGCTCATCTTCTATACATGTGTGGCTTTGAAGCGCGTTGTGACAGAGGAGCTGCCGATGTGCTGGGTCATGATATATCGCCAGTCTGCATTGTTGGGATGCTCCGAACACATGTAGTCATGAAACCTGACCAGCCGCCGTTCATACGCTATCTTCACACACACACACACACACACACACACACACACACACACACACACACACACACACACACACACACACACACACACACACACACACACACAGCCATACATACTGTGGCACAAACTCACTAACCTTGTCACCACTGTACGTTATGAGTGCATACTGTATGCCACCAACGTGAGTCCAAAAAAACCTTTTGGCCTTTTATGAATTTTCCATTTGTTTCCGTGGGTTTGAAGTTTTTACGAAAGGAATGCAATCAGAGGTGAATGTGTCCTTTAGTGGTGTATAACAACATATGTGTCCCCAGCACCCCTGAGAGCCAGTCATCTCGGGGACTGTCATTATTCCCTGCAGCCAAAATGATTTTTTATTTTTTTTTTGCTCTTTTTTTTTTAATGCCACAACAGCATCTCATAATATCTAGGCTACATTTCACTTAAACGCCAGAGCTTAACTCTGCGTGTAAATAAGACTTTTTTTAATTAATGTGAGAGATCGGTACATAATTCTGTTAGTCCTCCCAGTTTATATTAGCTAAATGCTAACTAGCCAGCCTTTGTTAGCCGTTTGTAGCCAAATGCGGTAATATCGGGACTCCATTACTTAGCAATGCAACCCACAGTATTTATCCCATTAATTTAATGCCACGTGTGTTCCAAATGAACAATTATTAACCACGTAATGTATGATTTTGTGTATTATTATTTATTATTCTTCCGCCGTTCTTCCGCTGTTTCTTCTTCTACGCTGGTGAAATGATCCGTTCCTGCCTGGAGGCGTCTGTGACGTATGCGTTTGTCTTCTGTGAAGCTCCGGTGCGGAAGCTTCCTTTGTCACTGAGTTAGCTTAGCATTGAATAGATCAGTGTCGTCCTAAACTATCTAATTCTAACGTTCAGGGTGTTGGAAAGTTGACTTTAGAGTAGACTATTCTGGTTGACTGGCTATGAGTGGCTAACGGCTAACGCTAGCTAGCGTTAGCTAGCGCTAGCTGCAGCGCTAGCTGCAGGCTATAAACAAATAAAACGTGACCCAACTCTATTGTTGCTCTCTTCTACAAGCTCACAACGCAAGGCGGTTAAGCCTGTAGATTGTGTTTTATTATCAGGTCAAATAATCCTTCTGACTGAAGTTACACAAACACTGATTATGCTACATTTAGCACAGTTAGCCCTGTTGCACACGTAATAAATTCACTTCAACCTCGTGTTGAGCAGTTAATCCTATTTGCTACGTACGTCTACAAAAACCTTCATATTTCAAAGATAACGTGCTTACTGAAGTCTCACAGATGTCACAGTATGGTACGCTCAAGCAGAATTACCCGTATCTTTCGTATTGTTTAATAAACTGCATTTTAATCCGATCAGATGCCATTTTCCTGTTGTTTTTCAGCCATGCGACCCCATCGGTTGCGAGGTGTACTGCACTTAGATACATTAATACCTTTTTAAGGAAACGACGACCGATCGGATTAAAATGCTCCTCATTAAATAATACGATCATTACGGGACATTCTGCTGGAGCGTACCCTATGGTGACATCTGTGAGCCTTCACTAAGCAATTTATCTTTGTAATCTGTTTGTGTAGACGTATGTAGCAACCAATATATCATTTTGTAGCTATGATCCCCAGCTTTCAAATGAAATGAAAACATGAAAATGAAAAAAATTGCAATGACTGGCTCTCAGGGAGATTGGGACACATATAGGAATAATAAAGGTGTTAAAACAAACACATTGGAATGGCTACAAGCCTCACTTACTGTGGGTATAATGTTACTTCCAATATGTTATTTAGTGTTTGCATAGATAGACATGGGAGAGTGTTTTTTGCAGGTCTTTCAGTCCGAGTGTATCAAAAAAGCAACTGGGTCAAGGCAGCTTGTGATTGGCTGCGCGGAGGTGCCGGAAGTCGGGTGTACGGAGATACACCTAAACTTAACCTTAACTCTAACCTCAGTCAAACTAACGCTGGTGAATGCTAACTGGTGAAATGCTTACCTGCCGACAATGGTCGGACCAACGGTGCTTAACCCAGTTGCTTTTTTGATTCACTCGGACTGAAAGACCTGCAAAAAACACTCTCCCAGATATGGATATGGCCATATGGGTTAATTAGGGCTTTTAACAGAAAACTAGATCCCGATATCATACAATGATGTTGCCTAGGGTACAAATGTCTAGGGAACAAGTAGTAGACAATTAATTGCATTGCATCACTTGCTCCTTTGCCTACCTTGCAAACTCTTCACCAAAAAGCTAATCACATTGTGGTCAGCAAGCACCAGTAAATAGTCCACTGGGGTCTATTATCGTATTAGGCTTGTTGTCTTGTCACTGATTTAAATTCCCAAAGCTGATTTTGTGAGGCATTTCTCATTTAATAAAACCGTTCACATTTTAAAACGGGGTAACATTGTATCATATACATAAAGGATAACACAAAAAAGTATTGGGGTCTTGTTTCCATTGTGGTTCTATATATTTCATTCATCAACATAGCATGACAATAACACCAAAATACAATATCATCAACAAATATAAAACACTATGTACTATGTATGTACATTTTGTCATGTCAAAGGTAAGCAGTTATCACTGAATAACATGGATAAATTCCAATGTTGAGACATTCAACTACTGTAAAATCAATACTAATGCTAGTATTTATTTGAGCAAAGTATTTATTTCATCCTGTTCTACTTTCTCCTATTTATTTATTTCCAATGACAACAGGACCCGCCAGACAGTGTGATCTTATGAATTAATTGCAACCGTCAGGTCGCAGTTACTATCAAAACCTCCACTGGCTGTCTGTCTGTCAGTCTCACGTCACACGTCACACTTTTCCCCTACTCATATCTCTGGCACCGTTGCCCCTATCCATGCCAAACTTTGCGCACACACTCCTTGGCTGCCAAACCACAACCTCCACCCCTCATTTATCACATGCCCCTCTTCTAGCGCTACCATGAGGCCCATTCTTGCAAAACACATTTTTGGACACTGCTCCTACATATTTTGCCCTAAAATCACGCAAAGCGGTACACAGTATGTCTAGAGTCCTGGCATCAACATGGAGTGGTCCCATTTAACGCCACTATCAGGCAGATTTTTTCAAACACATTTTTGGACACTGCTCCTACAGATTTTGCCCTAAAATCACGCAAAGTGGTGTATACATGTGACCTGACGGTCTTAGGGAATCTTAAGGTGTCTCCACACCAAACAGCCTACAGGAGACTACTTCTGGCTGTACACAGACTGCAAAGAACTGCAAAGAACTGCAAAAAACTAAGCACTTTTATTTTTTCAGACGACGCCGACTGTAGTTACTGTATGGCAGTGGTGCCAGGTCTGCTCGTTATAAGCAACGTTGATCCTGTTTTCCTATAATGTTGCTAGTTGTGGGTGCTTTTGTTTGGGCTTGTTTCTGAAGTGTAGTTGCTTATTTGGCCTTGCTTTCAACATTATCTATCTATAAATGCGAGAAGTCTCTGCGTGTGTGTCTGTCTGTCTGTCTGTCTGTCTGTCTGTCTGTGTGTGTGTCTGTAATCCGTGTATCTCGAGAACCGTTCGTCCCACCGGCTTCAGATTCGGCACGCGCGTTCCCCGCCGCGGCACGGAGTGCAGTGCCGGGTCTCGACCCGACCCGACGCGCGGTTTTTCCCCGAACCGGCGCGAAACGTTCGGAATATCCTTATGCGGGGTTGATTGTTGACATCAGGCTGTTCCGGAGGGAAATCGGCGAAAGCTCTGACTCATTGTGACATCACTTCATAAAAGGCTCTGACATCACGTACGCCACATGAGTCAACAAAAAATCTCTGTGAGTGTGTATGTATGTATGTAATCCGCGTATCTCGAGAACCGTTCGTCCCACGGGCACGCGCGTTCTCCATATATGGGCATAAAATGAATGCCCCCATATATGGGCATAAAATGGATTGCAGACAGACAGATACAGATATCTCCATATTAGAGCCCGACCGATATATCGGTCAATTCGATATATCGGTCGTTTTGGAGCAATCGGTATCGGTATCGGTGAATTATTCCACCGATATCCGATATATAAATTGTCTGTAACGTGTCTGCGGATAGAGCATGAAACCCTGAGTTATATAGGCCTATGTGTGGGCAATACCAGAATTATCCAGCAGAGTGGATAAAAGACACATATTAATTCATAAACGAGACAAAACACAGCAGAACCCCCAAATTAAAAGAGTATTATTATCCAACAAGCAATAGAAATTGATAACTGCGACCAAACTCAAAGTTTGACATGAAAAGCACAAAAAAGGCAATAATCTGACCATTTATCCGAGGGGCGAGCAGTCAATTAAATGATCTTAAATGAATAAAAAATGATTTTTACAAAACATCGGTATCGGTATCGGTATCGGTGCTCTAGCACTCTCCAACATCGGATATCGGTATCGGTCGGAAAAAGTGGTATCGGTCGGGCTCTAGTCCATATATGGACATATTTGGACAGAGGCAAACAGATGGTCAAAGATCTCCATATATGGGCATAAAATGGACGCAGACAGAT
The DNA here is from genome assembly GCF_963921795.1 of Nannobrachium achirus. Classification (NCBI taxonomy): domain Eukaryota; kingdom Metazoa; phylum Chordata; class Actinopteri; order Myctophiformes; family Myctophidae; genus Nannobrachium; species Nannobrachium achirus. The sequence goes on along the minus strand of NC_137814.1, from coordinate 39,161,413 downwards.
AGATACAGATATCTCCATATATGGGCATAAATGGACACAGGCAAACAGATGTTCAAAACGGGTCCTATGACAACAGGTATAATGAGGTTTGCATTAAAGGGGGAACCGGCACTGTGTCTGCAACACAGTTGGAGGCACAGACAGATACTCCATATATGGGCATAAAATGTACAGTACAGTACAGTACAGTATGGTACAGTACAGTACAGTATGGTACAGTACGGTACAGTACAGTACACTACAGTACAGTATGGTACGGTACAGTACAATACAGTACAGTACGGTACAGTACAGTACAGTACAGTACAGTAATATGTCCGACCGGAAACGTGCTCAATAGTTCCGCCACAATAGTTCCCCCCCCCCCCCCCCCCCCCCCCCCCCCCAATTTTTTTTTTTTTTTACACTTTTTTTTTTCACAAACATTTTTTTTTTCTTATTTTTTATTTATTTATTTTTTTTACTTTTTGTGAAAAAAAAAAAACGTTTTTTAGTAAAGAAGCGGGCGTGGACTCTAGATGTGAGCGGCCCGAAGGGCCGCGAACCTCTAGTTTTATAAAATAACTAATGTAATAGAGCTCAGAGGTGAAACTGGTCGCTGCTTTTGGGCTTATTTTCATAGACCTGGTTGCTTATTTCACTCACAGAATCTGGCAACCATACCCGGAGGCACTGTGTGTTCTCCGTGAAGAGGAGAAGGGGAAAAAAAAGAACAACAACACGGGGAGCTGCTGCACTATTTACTAGCTTTGCTTTGGATCAGATTGGAATAGGAACTGAGAGTTGAGATTGAGAATATGGTATTTAATAAAAATATGCGACGGGAAAATGTCTCTGGCTTATTTTGGCTTGGTTTTTCAACAGTAGCAAACTATTCTACAACTCCCTCAATCTTACCGACGGCCAGGGGCGACTGAACAAAACTGAGCAAGTCCAGTTTTCCAGTTTTCGGTCGATAACGTTCCCGACCCGCTGCCGAAAACCTGACGATGAGCTCCCGTTCGGCAACCGACACTGTCAGCCGCCTTCCGCTGCCGATTCGCGGGCCGAATCGGTTTGGTTAAAAGTGCCCTTTACTGGTTCATATTTCTATGGAATTATTATTATTATTATTTACTACTATAAAATCTGTTCTGATGAATGACTTGTACTCCATTCTATTATATTCTACCTTCTCCTGTTTAGTTCGATATTTCCAGTGGCTTAGCGTGACCCACCATGACTGTGCAATCTTATGAATTAATTCTTATTTCTATGGATGGAGTGACTTCACTCCTGACCTTTGCAGGACTATGTCGTATACAGAGAGAGAGAGAGAGAGAGAGAGAGAGAGAGAGAGAGAGAGAGAGAGAGAGAGAGAGAGAGAAAGAGAGAGAGAGAGAGAATGAATGTGGGAGTGCCAGCCATGTCTTACATAAGCATTTTGATGTAGCAGATACAGAGGCAATATTTTGCTTCACACACAGTACTGCAGACTAGAGTCACCTTATCCAATGTACTTCAGCCTCGCCTTGCATTGATTGTATGAAGTTAGCCAATGCAAACATGCAAGGACCACATCTGTGCCACACTTTGTCTGACCTTTGATTTGTGGGGTTTCCCATGCAAGCGCAATGTTCACTTTAAAGGCTCATTGAGTGTTTCTCTCCATCAGTCGTATCTCGGCTATCAAGTGCACACACACGCTTGCGCACGCACACACACGCACACGCACACACACACACACACACACACACACACACACACACACACACACACACACACACACACACACACACACACACACACATTATATAGAGTACATTATACTGAATATACTTATTTCTATAGCTTTCTTTTCCTCTGCTCACTCCCTATCATTCACTCTGTGGCTGTGTCCCAGGACATGTCAAGTCATAGGCCTGTCTGCCTGCCTGCAAACTGCTGAGGAGGTGGTTCTAATTTACTAATGATAAGTTGCTGTTGCTCCTCTCTCTCTCGCTCTCTCTCTCGCTCTCTCTCTCACTCTTTCCAAAACCCTGAGAGAACTCCAGGACCACAGCTGCTTTCTAAAGGAAAGAGGGAAAAAAGAACGAGAAAATGAACTCTTCCTTTGCACGAAATTCAAAGTTTTGTACAAGTCCCCCCCCCCCCCCCCTTCTATTAGAAGAGTACAAGAGATATGGGTGTAAGTGTGTGCGTGTGTGCAATAGAGAACGCTCCTCCTCTAGGAGAATCTGGCAACATCTTATTCTTTTCATCCCACCCACCTCCCTAACTTTTGGAATACATGTGTTTGGCGGTTTTATAGCCTATATTTGTGCTTATTTCCCTATTTCATTTGATTTCCCTATTTTATTGGTTGCAGCCCGCCCAAACCCAAGTGTATATGAGGTCCACGCAGGCCACGTCTGCGGATTGCGTTCAGCTCAGTTGAATTGAATAATCACTATATTTTACTCTCCAAAGCAATAACTTTTGCATTGTGCTGTTGCACGCCTGGCCTGTGCCTGTACTGTCTGCCTTTATCCAGCCGCTACTTGGGGTAAGTTTTTAATGAATCTTCATGAGGATTTCATTAAAGAAAGGCTCGCTGTGGAAATAAACATAGCAGAGTAGGAAGATTAAGTCAGTGCATCTGTCACTCTTTAATGGATGTGTGTGAAAATAGACTATGGAAATCCAATTAATTCCACCTGTGATCGTGTGCTGTGCACACACATACTGTATTTACATGTATTCTTGCAGTGCACACATGTACATGTACATGTACATGTGTGTGGAAAAGCCCCACACACCCAAGGAAGGAGGGGTGTGTGCTGCCCACTGTTGGTGAACGTTGTAGCCAGCCTAGCGGGGGTTTTGTGTATAGTTCTGTTCTTTGAGCTTGCCATAGAGCTTCATATATCCACCTGTTTCCGCGAGAATTTACTGTAGCATTTTTTGCGTGACACTTCCGGTTAACAGCAGACATACAAGCTCACGTCGCGTCGCAGATGCTGTGAGCTTGTAGATCACTCTCGGCTGCGGCGCCGGAAGCTGCCTGCACATTCTGCGCAATGCACGATGGGATGTTGGAAAGTTGTGGATACTGAAAGAATATTCCTATGTTTTCTTGTAGTTTTGTGTTATTTTCCCTTTTAAATGTTAGAGTAAACTATACTTTTTACCCAAAATGTTCTCCTAATTTCATGTCAGTTAGCCCTCCACACACACATTTATGTGTTGCCATTGTTCTGTCTCACCTGAATGATGTAGCGCCTCGGCCCTACTCCTCCCGTTCAACAACACCCCCAGGTGACAGGCATCATCCCAACCTGCAGGAGTCGCTAGCACAATGACAGTGAAGATCGTCCTTGCTAGGGCTGTCACGATTACGCCATTTTACATGACGATTAATTCTCACTCAAATAATTGCGATTAACAATTTAATTGTGTTTTTGTCGTTGACAATTACATTTCTGTTTGGCTTTTAGGCTTTGAATTTGCACATGGCAATTATGACACATAACTTAAATAAAGAAATTACTGACATATTTGACAACGTTATACTTAAAAAAGAACATTGATAGTGGAAATAGCCGATCTACAAGCTCACAACGAGTTGTGAGCTTGTAGATCTGCTATTTTTTTTAAGTGTTTGAAACTCAGTGATGTCATTACGTGCGCATCCCTCATCAAAAACTCATTCAAGTCACCCAGGGACTCATTCATGTCATGGTCCTGGGGTCCCGGGGATGCGCCTCCATTGGAGTCCATGTTAAAATAATTTACTGCGTCGCGGTAAAAGAAAAAAAAAGAAATTCCACAGACACAACCATTGTTCATGGGTGAAAGCATCCTACTTTACCCTACGTTAACACAAATAAAATCCAGGTAGAAAGTCTTAAACAGGCGATAGAAACGTAAATGTTTTGATTCCACCGACGTCCGACGCCATTTTGCGCGCGTAAACTTTATATTGAGGACTCATAAAACTTTTCTGGGACCCATTTGAATGACCACCTGTGGGTCCCGGGACCCATTACATTGAAAACCTAGTAACATCACTGGAAACTACTAACATTTCTCAACATGGAAATGATTATGACGATTTTGCAAAATAATTGCAATTACCTCAAATAATTGCGATTAGACGATTATGTAATAATTGTGACAGCCCTAGTCCTCGCCACCTGGCTTCCCTCCCCCAAACACGGTCAATTGAGTTGGTATAAACGTGCGGCTAAGCCGGATGCACCGTGGCGGATTCGAACCCCAGGAGTCTGCGCTAGTGGGCAGGTTGTACTTAACCCCCTCTATGCCAACCAAGTGACCAAGTTTGTGTTATTTAGGTCGTTTATGGAAATGCTCATCTAACTTATGCTAGCTGATTGTTTAAAGGTACAATCTAAATAGCATCGAGCTAATCCAACCACATTGTGTTTTTGCTAGTTGCATGGCCTTTTTGCAGACTGTGTTGGTTGGGAGCAGTTTGATTTGAGCTACATTGTAGCTGTTACAATGTGATAGTAACCGTAACATTCTCTGTATTTCAGTTTTAGAGCTTTACCCACGTATCAATGAAACAGCCTCTTCTTAACATGGGCTTCATGTTCACTGGAAAGACTGTTTGCTGTCTGTCAAACTAGCCAGTCAGTTACACCTAGGGAGGTCAGAATAAGGGGCCATCCTGTCAAAATGGCCATGGAGGATAAAGGCAAGGCAGAGAGGTCTGTCTGTTTGCGTGCTAGCTGGGTGCTAAAGCTAATGGGAGTTGGAGACTCTGCCAAGCAAAGATTCCATGTTTAACAGGATGGCGTGGACAGGGGGCTGCAGAGAGAGAGAGAGAGAGAGAGAGAGAGAGAAACAGAGAAAGAGGTCGGGAGAAAGAAAAGTTGGAAAAGCGAAATAATTTAAGAGAGCAAAGGACACAGAAAGAGAGAGAGATTAAGGCAGGCAGGCAGAGAGAAATGTGAGAAAGAACACGAGAGCAAAAGGACACAGTAAGAGAGGCAGAGAGATTCTGAGAAAAAGAGAGCAAGAGCCAGAAAGAGAGTGAGTGAGCGAGGGAGGGGGGGGGGGGGGGGGTGTAGCGGAATGTGCTGACGCGGCGTTTCTTGTCTGAACTCCCCAAATTAATAATCAGTGGTGGTTTAGCCGAGCCGTGCCAGGAGCAGCAGCCTGCTGCCAAAGCCCCGGCCAAGAGCAGGACCAGACCCTCCCTGTTCCCAGCCCCCACCTAAACCCCTCCCAGCACACGGGCCCCCAGCCCTGGGCCTGAGCGTGGAGAGGCTCTGCCTCCCCCGACCCGGCCCGGGCCAGGGCCTGAAGCCTGGCCGGGGCCTGGCATGCTGCCATGGGGCTTTTGCTTGCTCAGGAGTTTTGATTAAATCCTTTATTGTACTCCGCTCACGCAAAGGGCCAAGGCGAAACGCAGTACAGGACAGCCCAGAGAGGCTAGGGAGGGAGAGAGAGAGAGGGGGAGAAAAGAGAGACTGAGAGAGGGGGGGGTATGAGGTCTCTTTCTCCCCCTCTCTTTCTTTCTATCTTTCTTTCTTTTTTTCTTTCTCCCTCTCGCTTTCTCTCTGACTGAAAAGATGTTTGATTTAGTCTATGGGGAGCTGTAAAGTAGATACAAAGTTTTTGTTCACATCAGCAGTGCTGGATCTGTCTTCTCCCCCACTCTGTTTTCATTCTTCTGACCGAAGCCCCCGTTCTTTGCCTTTGTACTATCTTCTGCTTTTCTTGTTATATGTTATTATTGCAAATGGATGTCCGCTGTAAAATGTATATAAACTAAAATGTACCGTAGTTACTGTAACTGTGCATGAGTGTGTGTGTGCGGCTGCGCGCGTTAATGTCTTAACTTAATTTGTGTTTAGGGTTACATTTAGTTACATACAATGTGAAGTATTGCTGGACAGATTTACTTTGCACTTTTTTTTTTGTCTAACGACCAGTGAAGCCTATACCTCATAGTCATACCACCGCTTCCTCTGATTTTGCAGATAAACCACGACTTTCTACAGGCTGTAGAATATTTGATAAAGTGATTCTTTGTTGACTTTGCCATTGTCTGAATGTTAGCCCCCCCCCCCCACACACACACACACGGTGGACTGCTGGAGGTTGCCTGTCAGAAGCATAACTGTGATCTGTGTGGTTGTTAACAGCTGTTCCGGTGGCAGACCTGAGCGAGCAGTTCACACCACCAGAGACGGCTCCCCCAGCCCTCGTCAGCTTCATCCAGGCCATAGAGAAGAGAGGTACAGCCCTACAAACCAGACAACTCTCTCTCTCTCTCTCTCTCTCTCCGTCTCCCTCTCTCTCTCTGTTTTCCCGTCTCATCTTTCTGTCTCTCCTCCTATCTGTCTGCTTTAGTTGCCTACATGTCCTGAATTCTCACTCTCACGTGCAGTCGTGCACACACTCGTCTTAACCACCCACCTAAACCCTCCAGTTGACCTGGTTCCCCCATGGGTCTATACTTGGTGTTCTTTTTTTCCCTCTACACCAAATCTGTTCGCGGATCTGTTCTATTTTCGCCACATATTCACCTATTATGACATGCCCAAGAATAGGGAACGCTGGGGTTTATGTGGTTAAGAGTCAAATACCGGCATCTAGTATGTTGGGTCTAGCATGGGTACTGTAATGCGGTCATACAAACAGACTAATAGGAAGACACACAGGTGCACCTTTATTCATTGTGTTTCCTACACTGTATGATCTGGAGAGAATTTGACAGACTCATAAGCTGTGTTTTCACTACAGTGCCAGAATCTTTCCAGCTAAGAAAATTGCATAACTTGCTGGAGTGGCAATGGGAGAGACCGTTTTCACATGCCCTCCTTGGCAGCAAAAGTTCTAATATTGCCTGATAAGCGATCGTTTTAATTTGTTTATTTTCGAACGGTAGTACTTTATACTGACTGTAAGCATGCCAGAATCTATCGAAAAAACAGAGGATATCAAACGGTTTTCTCGCATTTTCTTCTTCATTCATTATCACGGAAACAGGTGGAGCTGGCAGATCTGTTTCTAGCCTAAAATCTCAAGACATTTCTGGAATGTCAACTTAATCGATCATTCTTTTTTTGTAAACTGCCACTTATTAAATCATATTAAAAACAGCTGTGTGCTGCCTGCAGGTGTTGCGACTTGCGAGCACTGTGAGCATTCTCCCGTTTCTCAATCTGAGAGAGTGAGACTCTTAACACCCACCCTCTCCCTATGAAGGATTATAACATTGTAGATGGACAAGCCATCCCCATGCAATCATGTATTCTCAGTGTTGTCTCAACATTAATTTGAACAGAAGCATTTTTGTGACTGAACAGTTTTGGCTACAGGTATATGCGCTCGCTCGCTTGTTGAAACCAATGCTTGCTCGACCACGATGACCGTTAGCTTGTTAGCGTTGTCAGTACTTTGATTTCTAACCTTTTCACTACAGGGACATTTATATTCCGCAAACATTATTAGGAAGCTTGCCATAAGATTCGGAACACCAAAACCTCCGCCACACAAGATCAGTGCCCGTTTTCACATGAAATGAATTTCAAAATGTCCACTATACTTCCTGCACTTTGGCACTATCACTTTGGCACTATGTGAAAACATATTATAGTCAAATTATGCCCTTAAGTTTTTATTTTTAATTTTATACTTAGTTGCATGGCGGACTGGTGTCAATAGCAGACCCACAAGCTCACAAAGTGAGGTCTTGTTAGATGGTAGATGTAGATGTGCTACTTTTGGCAAATTTAGATTTTCTTTCTTTTAATTATTATTTAATAATTTTAACTTTTGAAAATATTTTCCCATAATGACATGGCCAAAATAGGGACACAGAGTTAAACAAACATCTTTCGAGGAAGTGTAACATTGCAGTGTAACAGTGCATTCTCAGTCTGGTTTTTGCATCACTGAGTGCCCAGTAGCAGCAGCAGCAGTCCATTCACACTGCTTTATTAACAAATTACACTCAGGAGGACTCCATTCACAGTTCTGTGAACTTTTTTCTCCCCTCGCTCTCTTTCTCTCTCTCTCTCTCCCCCTTCCTCTCTTTTTGCCTCTCTCTCACACACACACACACACACACACACACACACACACACACAAGAACGTAGACTCTCAGATGAGTGCATGCATAGCATTGTACCCAATCACACGCACAAGCTAGTTCATACAAAAACCTTTTACTTTTTTCTTTTACTTTTTTTTGCCCATACAAGACTGCCATGGACTGCCATATCAGTTTATTTTGGATTCATGTCAATTCGTGTTTTAAGATATTTAACCACTTAAACAATACTTAAACCTGACGTTTCACTCAGTACTTAGTCTTCTTTTTTCCATCGACACCAAGCCATTTTGCCAAAAATAGACGATCTACAAGTTCGCAGAATATGGACGCTAGGGTTCAAAAGAAAATGAAAAAAGTTTCTATCACACAAAGATTTGGAGGACCCCCTGTAGTAACTCTAAGGACCCCATAGGGGTCCCGGACCCCCTGTTGAAGACCCCTGCTTTAGAGTATAGTATATACATTCATGGATGTATTTTGTCTTCGTAATGCATTGAATGCCCAGTTGCGCCTTTAATTCTACATTATTCCTCCCTTCTTCTAGGAACATGGTTCTGAAATGCACTACTCTGCCATGTTCTTCTCCCTTTCTTTTCTACTCTGCTTTGCTCTATTCTGCTGTTTTTTTGTACTTTACACATCTTACAGTATATTATCTAATGTTAATATACAGTATGTATTAAATGTTTTCCTATTATCTACCCTATTGTCTTTAAGGTCTGGACTCTAAAACACTGTACAGGACTTCTGGCTCACCTCCAGACAGTCCAGTATACAGCCTGAGTACTGGTGAGTTGGCAGTTCAATGGTAACATTACTTCACTAAGATATTAGATCACTCTCTACTTTGTAGCCTGTAAATTAGATTACAGGTAGTTGGGTAGTGATAATAAGATAACAATCATTGATTGATAAGCAATACTGAGAGTTTTGAGTTTTTATATAACAATGAAAGTACTTGTTAAGGACATTTTGCTTGTTGCCAAGTACTATCTGCAGATATATCTGAGTGAAAACTTGTAAGCAGATGTCTGCTAAGCAACTTTAAAGACTTAAAGAAATATTGATATCCTGGTCAGCTACCCTGTAATATACCAATTAAAAAACTGAAATTACAATTTAAATAGCATGTAACATGCTACACATTTTAATCTGTATACTTTAGTGAACTGTCTTCGACCAACATAAAGCACCAATTACTGTATAAATAACATGTCATTTCTCATACATAACTCTCTGGTCTCTGGAGTGGACCAACTTCTTCAACACTCAAACACTTCAGAAAAACATACCGTAACTTTCTATTGGCCTCTTCAACTGTAACAGTGTTTTTTCAACCCTTTTCATGTCACGGTCCATTATGTATTGGGCATTTGAGCCATGGACCACCTTTTGATGAGATTTAGCCGTTTTACATAGATTGTGCATTACATTCACCCACACATTCATACACCGATGGCGGAGGAAACCATGCAAGGCACCAACCTGCTCACCGGGAGCAACTAGGGTTCAGAGTCTTGCTCAAGGACTCTTCGATATTAACTCAGGGGGAGCCCGGATTTGAAATGGGGACCCTTTGTGCTCTAATGACAGTTTCTCTACCCCTGAGCTATGCCGCCCGGGCATTGTTGTCGTTGGATACGATTTTGTCCACAATTCCATGCTGTTTTGATGTGGTACCATAGGAGAGACTACAGGCAACATTGATCAAAACAACAATTCTTCTACATTCTCTAATTGTGTAGACTTCTTAAGTAATGCATATGGTTAACAATAATTGAACTCTTGAGAGAGCGAAAAATAAAATCAAATGGATCCGTACAGGTCCATTTGGTTTCATTTTACACTCTCTAGAGTTAAAGATCTGATAAGGGTCCATTTGGTTACCAACTCTCCATCATTTAGCTGTGGAACACCTGGAACCCCATCAAGGACCACTGGTTGAGAACCACAGATCTATAAGATAGAAATGACACCATAATGGGCGCCCGCTCGCCTAGCGGTCCAGGTGCATACCACACAGGCTCTGATGCATGACAGTGTGTCGCGGGTTCGAGTCCCGTTCCCGACGACCTTAGCTGCGTGTCACTCCCCATCTCTCTCCCCATTTCCTGTCAGTATACTGTCCTATCAATAAAGGCATAAAAGCCCAAAAACGAATCTTTAAAAAAATAAATGCCACCATAACAATGCATGCACCTCAATGTACAGTATGCTATTGCTTATTATGAATAATTGTTCATACTGTATATAGGGCTGTCACGATATGACATTTTACATGACGATTAATTGTCACTCAAATAATTGGCGATTAACGATTTAATTGTATTTTTGTCATTGACAATTACATTTCTGTTTGGCTTTTAGGCTTTGAAGTTGCACATGGCAGATATGACACAAAACCTAAATACACAAAGAAATTACTAACATATTCGACAACTTACTACTTAAAAAATAACATTGATAGTGGAAATAGCCCATCTACAAGCTCACAACGCGTCGCGATGCGACGCGTTGTGAGCTTGTAGATCTGCTATTTCCACTATTTCTGACATTTTTCAACATTCACGATTATGACGATTATGACAAAATAATTGCGATAATGTCAAATAATCACGATTAGACGATTACCTGTATGTAATAATTGTGACAGCCCTAACTGTATAGTATTAATTGGCAGATTTAACACGCGTGTGTGTATTGGTCTGTGTTGCGTGTACAGAGAGTGAGCTGGCTGAGAACGACATAGGCTACCTGTCGGGGTGCGTCCTGAGCTACCTGAGCGACCTCCCTTCAGCCGTCGTCCCCGCCGCCGTCTACTCAGACCTGCAGGCTGCCGTCACGTTGCAGCAGCAGCAGCTGCTACAGCAGTCTACAGGTCAGTGTTAACCACGTCAACCCAGCTGGCAGCAGGGCAAGCACGCCAGCAGGGAGGGAAATAGTCAGGGGACATTATAGTCTGGGGCTGGGGGGGGGAGGGGGTTGGTTGTGTGAGCCGATCTCTCACACTGACGGGAGAACAACTTTGTTCCGGGCGATATGAGGGCTGGGCGATATGACTTCAAATCAATATCACGATTACAATTCATAAGTATAATACAGGCCCTACGTGGTTAATCAGACTAATCGATTTAGTTGAGTATAAAAAATGTAAAAAAAAAACCTTTTCATTTCAATATATTTTTGGTTAATTGCCCAGCCCTAATACGACGTACCGGTATACCCACCTTTTTTGTACCAGTGGCACACACGTGCCCTCACAGGCATGGGTGTGCACGCGTGTGTGTGTGTGTGTGTGTGTGCAAGACTGCGTTCCCATACTGTCACACTGTTTTTATCGTTTATTTACTGTGTAAGTATGGGGTGGGGGAGGATTGCAGGGACTGGGGTAACAACTCAGATTGATAGGCTGATTAAAGTTTTTTAATCTATTGAGACTATTCACTCTCAAAACCGGTTCGTCCAGTCTACAATGAACTGGAAACCATGGCATTTCAGGTGTTAATGTCTTTAATGTTTGTCTGTCTCCATTTCTTCTCTTTTGTCTCTGGTCTGCAATTTATTAACCTGAATGGAAACCAACTAATTAACTGAAACTAAAATAGTTAAATAAAAAACAAATTGACAAGACTAGAATTGTATAATTCAGTCTTGTACATCGGTTACATTCACCAAAAGAAAAACATGTTATGGCGTGTTGTGAGCTTGTAGATCCGTTATGTTCACTGGAAGGATTTGGTGTACCGTCCCAGTGGCCCCCAGTCACTCAAATATATACGATTTACTGTAAGTGGTTAACTATTAGCAGGAGCAAAGACCCTCATTTTGAAAAGATATTCTTTCGTGCAAGTATTTGTGCTTGTGATCAAATACATTCATGGGGTCAAAAATTCAACCTCACAACACGGTACATCGCCAAGTAACCCCCCTCCCCCCCCCCCCTCCCACCACCACCCACATGCACTTATGCACTCCCAAAACATTTGACATGAGCTGCCGATGACGTGTTTGCTTTGTGCGGGGAGAATGTCGCCTTTCATAGCTTCAATGCATCCAATCTGAGTAAAAGGTTTGCACGAGGCCCAGAAATGAGCTCAGCCATGAGCTGCTGCTGCTGCTGACTGAGGTAGGTTGACCGTCTCAGCCCCAGAGAATGGAGCCAAGTGTGGAGAGGCGATGAGCTCATCGAGGCATGTCAGCAATGCTGCAGCTGATTCTCCTGAGCACAGTACATTATCCAGTTATACTTGGCCTGTTTACCTTTTTCACCCCGGCCAGGGTACGATCGAGGATATCATCAGAACACACACTTGCCTAATACTAATGACTTGAACCCTAGCATCCCAATGGAGGGTATGCGCATGCATAAAGTGAATGGCAATTCGAGTGGCAAATCGGGTGGCAGAGTGAGTGGCAAAGTGAGTTTAACATCATTTAACGTTGTTAAATGCAATCAGATAGGACTTTTCTGTTTGGATGTATGGGCTGTCAAGGCCAGAAAGTATGTTTTTGCCACTCAGTAGGCGTTCCTGCGCAACTTCCGGGTATGATGATGATGTCACGCGCATACCCTCTATTCTGGGGGTATTTTGGGTGAAGATATTTAGTGTAGAGCGAAAAAAGGAGGAGGCATAGTATAGAGCCCTTGGGAATCCGGTCAACAAAGTATAGGAGTCCTGGTAAGGTCCAAACGTGTGCACACACCTGGCATGGAATACTACGCGCAAATTCCTCATTTCTTTGTTTGACAACTTTGTGTTGGGCATTGCCATTGCAAAGGATAAACACCATCCATCAGATACTGCCAAGCAGTAAGACTATGTTACCTGCACCTGCGACTTACTATGAATTCAGCATCACTTTAAGATACCATAAAATATGATTGAAATTCACCTCTTTGTCAGATGGCGCTGTGGCGGGCAGTCGGGGTCGAGAGGTGAGCCAGGTCCTGGAGAACTCCACCAGTGTGCCGCTCCACCACCACCTCACCCTGCAGTACGTCTTGACTCACCTGGCTAAGGTCACCCAGGCACAAGTCTACAACGGCCTGGACACACACACACTGGGGCAGATCTTTGGACCGCTGCTGATAAGGACAGACCCATCCAGTTCAGAGTGAGTTAAGGCAGCTCTTCACCGTGCAGATTCGGCCACAAGTTGCCGTCGGCACCTTGTTGGCAAGAAACACTTGCCGCGGGGACCCATTGATGAAGAACTGAGCATGTTCAGTCGTTTGCTGTCCTTGCTAGGAGTCGGCAAGTAATGAAATACCAGTGGTGGAAAAAGTACTCACATGACTAAACTTTTTCAATAAATTCAGTGGAGTAAAAGTACAATATTTGGATCCGAGATGTAGTGGAGTAGAAGTAAAAGTAATTGAAAATTGGAAATACTCCAGTAAATTACAAACCCCTCAAAATTGTACTTAAGTACAGTACTTAAGTAAATGTACTTAGTTACTTTACACCACTGTGTTCATGTTGTTTACGTTAAAGCTAAGAGTGTTGCCAGATTCTGTGAGTGAAACAGGCGACCAGGTCTGTGAAAACAAGCCCAAAAGAAGTTTCATCCCTTGAGCCTTACATCAGCTAGCCCATACTAAAGCAACCTGCAACTATGAATATTTACAATTTATAAGCGACTTTAAAGGAAAGCAAGCCCAAAGTCGCTAGCAGACCTGGCAACACATCAGTGCAAAAACAATGTTCTTTTGGCCGACTAGAGTTTGTGCTTAGTTTGTGCCAACTAAATGGCACAGACTGCCAGTCTGAAGGAGTTGCAAAGAGTCTCTTGTAGTCTGTTTGGTGAAGAGCCACCTTTAGGTGCAGTGTCATCAAATGACCAGGAACTTAAAGTATATAACACTTAATTAGCGGTTTGGGTTGTTTTGCGATGATGTAACTCCAAATATTGGCAAATATATCTTCAATAGTTGCTCCATTGATTACAAATCTGAGTACATTCAGAGCAGGTGTTTATCCGATTTGTCAGGCTGTTCTCCTGAAGCTGCTTAAGATTGACTGATTTGCTGATTGATTGGCAGGTTTTCATTGGAGGAGGACTTCCCTGCCCTGGTGGTGGAGAGGCTGCTGATTGAGAGGACAGCAGAGTATGATGTCACCCCCCCAGGTAACATGATGTATACTATAGTAAACCTTAACCAGAGTATGATGTCACCCCCCCAGGTAACATGATGTATACTATAGTAAACCTTAACCAGGAGCATATTTGTTTTATGCTACAGTACACCCAGCAATACTACTGTCTGTTTAATTGTTGCTAAAATCATTGAGATAAACGATTTAATTGCATTCCTGTCGTTGGAATATTAGGAATATATATTACATCTCTGTCTGACTTTTAGGCAGCTTAAAAAAAAGGTGCACAAGGCAGACAAAGAGTTCAGTTAACACGCATGGTATTACTGTGCAGCGCTGTTGGACAGTGTAGAAGAGACACAAGCAAAGCAAGGGGTGACATGCAAGTCTCTGAGAGCTGGAATTGAACCAGGGACACTGTGGTTATGTGGTTGGCGCACTAACCCGCTGAGTCACCCGGGCCTTGCCAGTGATATAACATGCACTGTAAAATCCTGAGTGGTAGTTTAACTCAGAGAGTGTACAAATCTACAAATCTAATCTCCATTTGGTTACATTTGTACATGCTTGGCGGTATAAATGACTGAATGAACACTGAGGATTTTACTGTATACCCTTCTATTTTATTACAGCTACTAAACAACCTCCATTTTAATCTGCATTAAGAGGGTTCACTCACACCACATTAAATATGTTAGCACAGTGGATGACTCTTAATGATTAATATTTACTTAACAATTTCAACCTGGAGTCTGTATTTCGGGCACATCATTATAGTCAAAATCTTACCAAAAGATCTCCACACATTTCAAAGATTTAAAGATGTTTTAATTTTCTAAAAAGGCCTTAAATTCATACTGTGTAGGGATATAAAGCTATATGCTACTATTTCATGGTTCAAACGTTAGATTTGAACAATATTGTGTATTGTGCATAATATAACAAGCTAATGTCCTGTTCTATGCATCCTAATGTCATTTCATAATTGTGTAAAGCATATTGAATTGCCTTGTTGTTGAAATGTGCTTCATAAATACAATTGCCTTGCCTTGCCTTGCCTAAGGTAGACTGACCTTAATTCAGCAAATGTTGACCTCTGTATGATCTCATGAAGCCATTAACTGAGAAAAGAAATTACAGTTTTTAATGACTTTCAATCATTCAGCTCTCCCAGCCAAGCCATTGAAGTCTAAATCTACGCCAACAGCCATGACAGAGATATGCAGCCTGTTGAATGAAGCTGAGTGGTACTGGGGAGAGATCTCTAGGTAAAACGCACGCACACGCACGCACGCACGCACGCACGCACACACACACACACACACACACACACACACACACACACACACACACTCACACCTCTTCCCACACTGCAGACTGCACACTTTGTTTTCACTGCAGTGTTAAACTCAAGTGAGTTCTATTATATGAGAACATTTTGTCACCTTCATGCAATAAAATCTCAGTTTGCTTCCTTGGGTATAATTACTGGTCGTTTCAACAGTATGCGAATGTTGGTGTCTGTTTTCAGAGAGGAGGTGAATGAGAAGCTGCGAGACACGCCTGATGGTACATTTCTGGTCCGTGACGCCTCCAGTAAACTGGAGGGAGAATACACCCTCACCCTCAGGTCAGCTGCACACGATGTTGTCTGCCTTCATTTCATGTGTCTGACATTATAGCTACAATCTGTAATGCTTATGGTAATTGCAGTGATGGCTAAACTACAATAAAGATGGCAGTGTATCTAGTGTCCAATCCTGTGCACTGTCTGCTTCAAACACCACTGGTTGACATTGTCAACCAGTGGTGTCTTATCCCGACACCAAGGTCTATACATTTCTCACTGAGTGGGCAGAAGTGGACAAAGCACCGCTCGGCTCGTGCACTTCCTCGGCTAGCGCATTGATCTGGCTGAAGTCCGCTTCTGACTGCGTGCCTGCCTCTTTTAGATTTTGAATTGTTTTCAATGTATTTCATGGTGTTTTCAAAGCCTACATGGGTCTGCATTATGTGTCAAGTGACGCTGACTACTGATTGATTTATTGTGACATACTTACCAGTACATTACCCAGTGACACCAAGTGGGTCCTGACCAAGTTTCATGTACGCTGTAAAACAGCTGCTCCTACTTGTTAATTCTTCTCTTTTGTTTTTGTGTACTGTTATTTAAGTTCTTATAAATGCAAACCAATTTGACCTTTTTTCCATGTTTTCGATTCCTTGCTTATTAAAACGTATCCTCTCACCTCTTCTTCATCCCCTACAGGAAAGGAGGGAACAACAAATTGATAAAGATCTACCACCGAGAGGGCAAGTATGGCTTCTCCGAGCCCCTCACTTTCGTGTCTGTGGTGGAGCTCATCAACCACTACCGCCATGAGTCCTTGGCCCAGTACAACGCCAAGCTGGACACCAAGCTCTTCTACCCCATCTCCAAGTACCAACAGGTGGGGGGGCTCATATACACAGTGCTGCTGTGCCACATCTTTAGATTTTAACGTCTCAAAACCTAAAATCCTCAAAACTCAAAATCTCAGTGTGTGAGCACAGTCAAGTCAAGATGCAAATTAATTGTCATGCTTTGTTAGCTTCAGTGCAATGACATGCGCCGTCACGAAATAAGGACATCAAGTTTATCTACCATCAAAGTCTTCACTTATCTTGCTTTCTGTGCTACTGCATGTGCGCAGATACTGTATGCACTCCAGTGGAAAGTGAGTCATTGTTGTGTTTTTCTATGATGTGGCCACCAGTTGGTGAAGGAGACCAGCATTGAGGAGGTGGGAGAACAACTGAAGATCTACCACGAGCAGTGGCAGGAGAAGAGTCGCGAGTACGACTCCCTGTATGAGGAATATACACGCACCTCACAGGTATCTGAATGTGTCTCTTGCTCGCTCTCTCTCTCTCTCTCCCTCTCTCTCTCTCTCTCTCTCTCTCTCTCTCACACACACACAGCATTCATTCAGGAACTACTGTGTAATTTAAGACACTCTCAATCACATTTGAATTTCGCTGATCTCTCTCTGTACCTTCACCCTCTTCCACAGGAGCTGCAGATGAAGCGGACCGCCATTGAGGCCTTCAACGAGACCATCAAGATCTTCGAGGAGCAGTGCGAGACCCAGGAACGCTACAGCCGAGAGTGTCTGGAGCGGTTCCAACGAGAGGGTAACGAGAAGGAGATCCAGAAGTAAGTGAGACAGAGCTTGTACGAAGCGCAGTCACCATGTACTTGACAGCAGTTGATGTCAGTCAACTGTTGTCAACCACACATGCACAACTTAGACTGTATATAACTTAAGCTTTCAGTCAGTGTTACAGCTGACATCTATATTTATTTTGAGATATAATTGATTTACCTAATCAAAACAAGCCCGGTGATTTGCAGTCAGGTTGATCTGAGTTTTAAGAAAGCTCTGACTAAACAAAAACACTGATAGAAATATTTATTACGCTGCATTGTCTGGAACAAAACTCATTGTATTCTCTCAAATCAGGATCCAGAGCAACTCGGAACGCCTGAAGTCTCGAGTGACGGAGATCCACGACAGCAAGCGGAAGCTGGAGCAGGACCTGAGGCAGCAGGTCAATGACAACAGAGAGATTGACAAGAAGATGAACAGCCTCAAGCCCGACCTCATGCAACTCCGCAAGATCAGGGATCAGTACCTGATGTAAGTTCCAGTCACAGACACAGCGTGATTTTAACCCATTTACGAACTGTGCTCACACAACGTAGTCTTACAATACATTAGAGGACAGTAACTAATGCCTACCTAAGTGTGCAGCTACATACCCTACTTTCACCTATAGCCAAACTTTTAAACATAGCTCCATCTTTAAAAGAACAACCTTGTGTTTTTCCCCTCATATTATACTTTTTGTGATGACATTTGGTCATTCTGGACACACACACTCAACGACACTCAATATCCTGAGATGGTTTTGGACATACGCCCGACAGTGACGATATGTGGTACATAGAGAAAGCCAGTAATATCTAACCAGTGGTGGACTTCACTTTGCAGATGGTTGACTCAAAAGGGGACACGGCAGAAGAAAATCAATGAATGGCTGGATATCAAGAATGACGCTGACGAGTAAGTGTATGACATTTAACATCTGATCATAGAGGGTTTGTACCGGCGCTGGAAGGCCTTGAATATGCTTGATTTCTATTTATTTGTTGATTTTATATTTTAACCCCATGGATACAGTGGAAAATACTCAAATGCTCAAATCAGTTTGCATAGGTGATGAATCTAATAAAAAAAAACATTGTCTAGTTCTTAAGTGTAATTTACAGACAGAGATGCGGTTGTTGGATTAGTTGCTACCATGCTTAACCTGCAAGGATGCACGAAATGGGGATGAGTTTGACTTTTGAAAACCTGTGCAAACCTTGTGATCTGTAACTAAACATTTGTCCTTGTAACAACTGAGAGATCCAGAAATGCAACTTGTAATTGAAGTACTCAACAGGCTTCCGAGTTTGGCTTCAAACTGCCTCCTCGTTGCTGCAAGGCAAGGATGGAAAGGTCAAGAAGGTGGCAAAACAAGTTTCCTTATCTTGTCTTTATCTCAGGAATCTCAAAATAAATGAATGCTCCTTTGTCTCTACGTATATCTCCAGCTCCTACTCGCTGGTGGAGGAGGATGAGGGCTCGCCCCACCACGACGAGTGCACTTGGTACGTAGGTGACATCAAACGCACCCAAGCCGAGGAGATGCTGAGAGGAAAATCTGACGGGACCTTCCTCATCCGAGAGAGCCAGTCACAGAAGGGCTCCTTTGCTTGCTCTGTAGTGTGAGTTTATTGAAGTTATGTGTTATCTTTTACTCTATATTACACTTTTCTTCCAATTCCTCAATAAGTTAACCACTTAAACCCTATATACTTCATTCTCCTCTACACCAAATCTTTTGGCCAAAAATGGCAAATCTGCAAGCTCACAACACGTTGTGTTGTGACCTGTTACAAGCTTGTAGATCTGCTATTTTCTGTGTGTTAGACCATGCCCAGAATAGGGACGCTAGGGTTCTTGTGGTTAAGCCCTCAATTTGTAGTATTTGTAGGAATACAACCCAGCTGTGAACACAGCAACAAGTAGAAGTAAAGTGTCCATTAAACTGAACAACATTTCTCTCCTGGTCTTCCAGTGTGGAGGGCGACGCCAAGCACTGTGTCATTTACAAGACAGCCACGGGCTACGGCTTCGCAGAGCCCTACAACCTCTACTCCTCCCTCAGAGACCTGGTGCTCCACTACAAAAACGTCTCCTTGGTCCAACACAACGACCAGCTGAATGTAAACCTAGCCTACCCGGTTCTGGCCCGTTCACCCAATCAAAACCAGCACCCCAGATGAGCTACCCACACCACATCCCTTCTCCCAGCCAGGGTGGGAAGAAAATGTAATTTTTTTTTTTGTTCATTCACATTGAAAAAGAAAAAGAAAAAAGAATAACAATAATCAACCTATGAACAGTGGTTATCAACCTGTTGACGTGGCTGCTAGACTTGGAGGATTCACCAGCCATGGCCATAACTGAGTGACGTTTGGCGGGTGCTTGACGGTGCTTTTCTTTTTTCCCCACTCTGGCCACGGCCCAGCAGAGGGCGCTCCTCTCTGCTAACAGCACGGCATCAAAACAACATAAAGCACAGAAATACCAACGACTAAGCACTGTACGGTTCACATGGTGCGCATGGCGCCTTAGCCAGTACACCTATACGGTGTCAGTTACAGTATAAGAAAACTGTGAGAGAAGATGTCATTGATATGTACCAACAACATCAACAAAACAGCCTAGACTAAATGTTGTTAAACAAGGTCACTAAAAGCACACAGAAAACAATTTAAGCCTCAGACCATTGTTTAAAAAAAACAGAGATGTAGAGAGATGAAGGAGAACAGGCTGTCGGACGAGGGGGAACGCCAAACTATTTCTTTTCCTGCTTTGGCCTTGCCTGCTAACTTGCTGTAGACAAAGGCCCTGAGCTGTCATCCCCAGACTGCCTGCTAAAGTCTCCTTAGACAAAGGCCTGAGCTAGCTGTCAACCCCCAGGAAAAGGACTGGCTTTTGGCTATTAGACCGGGCTGCTCGCATTGCTTCACACCACGATGGGCGACTGAGAAACCTTGGACCAGCGGGGGAAGTAGTCACTGGAGCTTGGAGGAACTTGTGTTGTTTGGGTGAGGGGAGGGGAGGGGAGAGAATGCTGCGGTTGTGGGAGTTAATTGTGTTAGAGGGTTCTAAACTGTTAGATTCGATTTAAAGCTTGCTTAAGTGCCATAGTAATAGCCTTGACTGACCACGAGCCTGTGTCACAAGAATGAGGGCCTACATCGAGGAACGGATGGAGAGAGGGAAAGACGGAAGGTAGGGGCTTTCTGGAGAAAGCGACAGTGTAAAAAAAAACTGCTTTATATATTTTTATTGAATAGATCAAGCTGCTGTGATTGGTCTCTCTCTCTCCCTTTCACTCCTTGGCTCTCTGTGAATTTGTTGATAAGGTACAGCATCATAGATTTACACGGTACAAGCTTTGGTGTATTGTGAGTATACATACTGTAATCACAATACACTAAAGAAAATGGTACATTGATGAATGCAGTTGACTAGGATTCAGGTTCAACTCATGGATCATTGAGAGACTGCACCAAGTGTGTTTCTTTTTGTTTTGTTGTTGTTTAAAACTTATACTTGCTTCTTCTTCCTCTTAATACTGTAGCCGCCTGTAGCCACTGACTTCAGGTATAACTGTTAGTGTTGTTCTAAATGTGTTTATTTCTATATGCTAATGACACTTAAAAAGAGCATCTGTCTATGTGATTCTGATATCTTCAGTACTGTATGTGCTTTGTCTCTAGCTAGGAAGACTGTTTTACTGGTACAACATTCTTTGCAGATGTTTTATTTTGTTTATATTTTTTGGACACAGATTTACTCTTGGTACTTGGCCACAAAAACACACTGCTCTTGATTTTTCTTTTTTGTATGCGTGCGAGAGGCCTGATTCACAGTGCTGGAGAATATTGTACAAAGTGAGAAAATTGAAATCTAGGTGTAACGTAGCGCAGGTAAACAGGAGCATGCAGTCAGTACAGTATTTGACACTGATGCATTTTGATGGCTATAATTCTTAGTTTCCATCATTTTGCTATGCTCTCAGATTCTGCTTGGAGGACGCACAGTATCCAGCTAATGTGAGCCAAATGAAGGATGTCTTTTCATGTAGCAAGAGAAAAAAGAACCATGTCCTTTTGCCATTCAACACAGCCACACTTGACTGAGAGACTATTTGCTCTACAGTATGCATGAACTCCTTCTTTTGGGATTTTCCTTTTTGTTTTGTTTTTACTTGGCACCTGTGCTCGATACTCGTGCTGTCTATATTTTCTTTCAGTGCTTTTGTGTTGTGTCTTAGGATCAAGCACAAGACAGTAGTATGTGAATGAGACTAGGTTTTAGATACAGACACACTTCCGAGAGCAACTCCTTCCCCCATGTTCTGTGTTGTAGCAGTGACTTCCTGCTGTTCCTTTATGCCCGATTTATACTTGGCCGCGCATCGTGTTTCGCGTGTTGCAATTATGTATAAATCAGGCTTTATGTTCATGTGGCTGGAAGCAACGCTTCCCCAACCAATTCTTTTGTTCTATCTCTATTTCAAAGCACAGTCCTTTTGCCTGGAAATGGAACTATTGAGTTATCGTTTTGTGGTTGATGAAAAGGTCACGGCGACAACAGGCATCACGTAATGACATTTAGTACATTTAATCTGGTTGGTTGATTTAAGTGGTGCTTTTTTTTTTATTCCTGGAGATGAAAATAATTCATCTCCAGAGTTTCCCCACTTATAGTAGTCCCAGTTTGCCAAAAAAGAAAGAAAGAATAATAATAAAAAAAAGAAACATGGTATTTTTGTAGAATGTGTGTAGAATAGTTTACAGTAGTCGGGAATGGGAAATTATGAAAAAGAAAGAAAAAATACATATTTTTTTGGAGAGTTGCATGTTTGGCATTTTAGACTTTTTTTTATTTTAGAGTTGGGTAGGGATGAAAGACATTTTGAGTTCAATCAAAAATAATCAACAGTACTGTACTGAGTGCTTTGCACAGTTCTTGGCAAGAAAACAACCAAGAATTAAACTAGAAGTGACAGTGGTGTTTCTGATGAGAGACTAGAGAGGGCTTAAAAAAATAGAAATAAATCAGAAAGATTTAGAAGTGCCTTTTGTCATGTAGAATTGAGCTCATCTCTTCTCCTCTGTTGTTGAGGCTTTGCTCCTGGAGATGGCGCCATCGCCACATGCTGTGCTCCCTGTTTCATACTGTATTTTGTCAGCGATCTAGGCTTAGAATAACTCAAATGAGCATACATAGTTGTCATATATGTGTGTGTGTGTGTGTGTGTGTGTGTGTGTGTGTGTGTGTATATGAGCGTGTGTGTTTGTGCGTGTGTGTGTGTGTGTGTGTGTGTGTGTGTGTGTGTGTGTGTGTGTGTGTGTGTGTTTGTGCGTGTGTGTGTGTGTGTGTGTGTGTGTGTGTGTGTGTGTGTGTGTGTGTGTGTGTGTGTGTGTGTGTATACGTAGGTACGTACGTACGTACGTAGGTGTGTGTGTCCAGGCATGTGGTTGTATGTGTGCATGAGTGCGAGCATGTCATAGATATGAGAGTATTTTTTTAGTTGTGCCTCTTTGTTACGTATTCAATAGCTGTTACATATTCATTCTTTTTATGGTGGGGGCTCTACAGTAGCTTGATGGTCATTCTCGTGGAATACACAAGCTAGCTTTTCTTTGGTGTATTGTTAGATACAGTTCATGATTGAATAAGAACCCACGTTATATAGAAATGTGAATAATACACATCGGTAGCCCAGTCAGAGCAGTTTGTTCGAAGCTTAAGCTCATTTGATAAGCTCCCAAGTGATACGCATGCAGTATTTCTCACAGTGTTTCATATTTCAAGTCAGTTCCCTCTGAACTTATGATCTGGTTGAGCCATCCTCCATTTCTGACACGTGTACGGTACTGTCGGTCGGACCAACATGTTTGTGATTGCACTTTTATTTTCCGTTCCACACACGCCCTCCCTGACCAGTGTATCTAACTTCCAACACCGTAAAGACTGACTTTAAGGAGCCTCAGTGAAGCTCACTAGTCCATGATAGTGTTTTTGTTTGTTGTGTTAAGTTCTTTCTTTGCAGTTTGTCACCAATGGTTGACATTCTCACTTTGTCGTTATTAGTGTACACAATATACACTTTACATTTGGTTGGATGTGTGTTTGGTCTGGTCCTGTTTAACAAACCATGGCAGAATGATCGCCACATCCCTAGTTCATTATACAATTAGTTTTACAGTATACAACTCTCCTGTATAGTACAAATGACCACATGTAGTAACTGTTCTCAAATCATCAAGAGCTACTGGCTCATTGTACAATATTTAGTCACTTTGCGAATCTGTCCCATCTTAACAGGCCATTTAATCTCACATGAAGGCTCTTCAAAGTATACATTTATTTTCAATGTTGGCAGAGTGAGTTTAAATTGATTCCAAAGCAGCTCCATTTGCAGCACACATTTTCATGAATCAGAGGTTATCATATTGAAGCAAGTTAAGGGATTTTCCTTTATTTCAAGGTGGAAAAATGTACCGTCATGAAAAGTGAATGCAAGATTTTATACCTTGTCAAGATGGATGTTTGTTGAAATGGATTTGATTTGTCTTTGGCCTGATGTGGATGCATTGTGGAGTAGACTGTACCTCTCCTGTAGCCATGGAGTCATGGCTGCATGAGATGGACCCATTACACAAATGTATCATTGTGCTTGGACGCTGAGCCCAAATTCTAAGCCTGCTTTCGTTAGCTGCAACTCTCACCCGGTTTGTGTCAGCGCTTCTTGCAGGAAAAAAAAAACAAAAAAACAATTTGCTTTTATGATACACCATTAGTAAAATTATTTTTTTCACTATCTTCAGTACACACTGTAAAAATATTTTTCTTGAAATGGCCTCAAAAATGAAGCACATCTGTCGCTGAATGCAGGAACAGGCGTACATTTGGTGTCTATTTAGGTGTGAAGAAATGAGAGGCGTACTATAAAATGAAATATTTTGAAATATATCTTAAGATATCTATATTTTTGGATTCTATACTTCTGATTTGGATTATGCTTGAAACCAATCAGAAACGGAGGCTTTGATGTGAACGTGATCTGTCGACTTGCTCTGCAGCTGCTTTCATATTCAACAGGTCGAGCAGTTCTTTTTTTGAAGCGCAGGCATTTATATTAATCAGCCACGAGCTTCATCCTGATCAGCAACAAACAGATCCAGTTGATCTATGTTAATATAAAGCAATGAGCATGATTATTGAGAGCATTCAGAGGATGAGGCGAGCTCATCTATATATGTTAATATTTACAGAGCTGAGTCTATTTGTAAAACAACAGTTTATTTTTTAATGCGGTCTTGGCTGCTTTGCATTTATTACAGACATTTGAGGGGAGTTGTTGCTTTCTTTCTCTTAACGTGAGAATCTATACATTTAAAAGAAATTTCAGCTGAATGATAATAGGTTTGTGTTTGTGATGAGGCAATTTGAAAATGTCACCGACAAGGTCTACACTTGTGGGTGCAACGAACACGATAGGTTTCTACCATAGAGATGTACCATAGAGCGGACGCTAATACTATTATGCCTTGTTTATACTTGATTGCACATCATGTCGCACACCTTAACTAGCAGCTCTACAAGCTCACAATGCATGGTAATACTACGTTGTGTTGTGAGCTTGTAGATCTGCTATTATAGGTGTGCGACACCAGCGCACAACTATCAGACTTTACATTGTGCCACAACGTACAGTAAGCCATTTTTAACATTACATCCAACTGTGGTGTATTTCTATGGTAACTGTTTTCAAAAGGGGCATTCATTCTGGAGCAATATATTTAGACAACCCAGACAATATTAGGCAGATGATAAAACTAGTACAATAATCTGGCCAAACCTTAAATACAACCGAGGTACAGTACACTATGTATGTCATGGTTCAGAAGCACTCCTTTGAAATACATAGACCTTTGTACATGGAACAATGATGGCATTAGGAAGTGTTCGTTTATGGTGCCTGAGTATTTTTTCTTATTTTTTATTTTGGCTTTTTTAAAAAGCTGATAGATTTGTCTGTCCAAATGTTTTTGTTTGTTTATATCTGTTAATGATAACCTTACAGAACCTATAAAGAAAAAAATAAGCTAGCTTGAATTTTTTCCTCCATACAGAAAAAATACAAATGTTTACGATATGTAATTAACCAAATAGCAAGTATGCATTTGAAAATCAATCTGTCTGTCCCTTAAAGTGGCTGCGATAGATTGATTTGATTTATATTTCTTTTTTTTTCTTCTGTCATTTTAAACTTGAAAATGTTATGACTGCTTGTTCTCTTTTCTGTTTTCACTTTTTTTTACTCATCTAGACAGTGCTCCCTCAATATGACAGCATAGCAGTTGTTATCAGAACCAATACATTCAACAAGATGTTTAGAGTGTATAGATAGAATGGTATGGTCTGCTCGCATTGGTCCACCTTGTTCAGTTTCTATATTCTGTACCTGACTATTTCATCTTACACTGAGCCTTGTATATGCCGGACTGAATCCCAACTTGGGATATGTTTGAATACATCATGGTAGACTTATATGCAAGTGTTACACTTGCACACAGTAAGTAAGGTGTGGTCTTAAAAAGAAAAAATCAGGACTCAGGTCAGAATTGTTTTCGTTCTTTCAGAATCCCCATGTTGTGTGAAGAGTCAGTAGAGGTTGCATGCCTGTGTAGTGAAAATGCCGGTGTAGTTTTGGGACAATTCAACTGAGTAGGTTTAGGAAGAGGCATTCTTTGTTTTTCACAAAACAAACCATATCAGACAAGAACAGGGAGAAAAAACTAAACACTAAAAGTTGCTCTGTCAGATAGTATAGCTTCCTGCAAAACCAAAAATCTTCCCAAATTCTTGACACACCCTTGCTTACTCAGCAATCATGATGACTCAGATGATTCAGACTACACTTTCATTTCCCTTTTGCAGCATGTGTCTAGTCTCTTCAATCACCGCAGCCTTCATCCTGAAAGGTTGCTTGCTTGTTTGATTCGATGTGACTGTCGTAGTATTTCTCACTGGTGTATTATAGTAGTACATATTCACAAACCCGCCCAATACTACTTTGGAGACAGTATTGACTGGGATAAACTGAGCAGCTTTTTGGTCACCACTTCCTTGACCCCGGAACATGTCTCTATAGTATAGAGACATGTTACATGACAACATCATTTGATATATGTACTTTGTATACTTTACTCCATGTCTCAGCTAAAAAGAACAGATTTTCAACCTTCAGTTAAGAAATCTGCTATTTTAAAGGAGCAATATGGGTGGAGGTGTTATTTAACTACAAGTCATTGAGATCACTCCCTCAAGCCTGATTCATAAGTAGGTGTACGACAGTGTCGCATGCTGAACATAACTGATCTACAAGCCCACTGCACGTTGCAAACATAACGTGTTGTGAGTTTGTAGATCTGCTATTTTTGGTGCGTTGTACGACAAAGTATAAATCAGGCTTTGTAAACCATAGTGACAAATATTAAGCAAACAGTTTGGAAGATCATTGGCTTGCTTCATTTCTTCATTTACACCCAACTGTTTCTCCTATGTTGTCCAAATATTTGCTCAGTATATCATGGTCTAAACAACACACACACATACATTGTGTTGTATGTTTTCTTATTGTAGTGTGATGTGGTCTTCTCTTTGTTTTTCAAAATGGTGAATGGAAAATGAATGGGACAGTCAGATAAAGCTACTCTACACCAAAGTGCAATTGAACTCAGAGGGAGCACTGTCGTTACAGCCAGTGGAGGCCCGCTGGCTGTGGTGTGCACAATCTATGTATGTATGATGATTCTTGTTTCTCTTCCCTCGTGTTTTTCTTTCCTCTTTCAGTCTGTCGTAATTCAGATGCATTTCTCTCTCCTGTTCTTTCTTTCTTTCTCTCTCGTGTACAGCTTGCTTTGGAGTTGTGTTTGTCCCCAGACAGGTACTCTTACATCTGTACGGTTCTTTCTTTAGGTTGATGCAATGATTTAAAAGACAATAAAAGATGTATAAAATGAGGTCTGGTGTGTGTTTTTTGCTTTGTTTGCTTTTTTATGCCACCTTATAAGTGGAGCGCTGTGTCAGGAATCATGTGAGAGTCATCATGTAATGTTAATCTTTCGTAACTTGTAGAGGCAAGGATGACTCCGATGTGGTGTGCATATCTCATGACTCTTCACAGGAAGGTGTTGGTATCACGTTAACTGAAGTGAAATGAGGAACATGCATGTATCACTGATGCATCACTGACCATCCAATGCCAACTACAATGTTTCTGAGTAGACCTACTAGTACCCCCAGATTTACTTCCTCAGATTCACTTCCTTAAAATAGTTTGTGTGCCACAAAGTAAAAATATGTTAAACAGGTGTTCACATTTGTAATCTATAGGCTCATTTTTTGTCAATAATGCACTAGCACGAGGCCTTTTCGTTATGGATTGGAAAGATTTCAGTCTAGACCAGTGGTTCTCAACCTTTTTACGCCAAGTACCACCTCACCTGGGGCGGCATAGCTCAGGGGTAGAGAAACCGTTATTAGAGCACGAAGGGTTCCCATCTCGAATCCGGGCTCCCCCTGAGTTAATGTTGAAGGGTCCTTGAGCAAGACTCTGAACCCCTAATTGCTCCCGGTGAGTAGGTTGGTGCCTTGCATGGTTTCCTCCGCCACCGGTGTATGAATGGGTGAATGTAATGCACAATCTATGTAAAGCGCCTTGGATAAAAGCGCTATATAAATGCACCATTTACCATTTACCTCAGAAAATATGTATCTCTCCAAGTACCACCATAATAACTGATGTTAAAATACAGCAGGTGCGTAGACCTACCCCATCCTATTCAGCTGCACAGTTAACACAGGAGGCCAATTTATTCTTGAATTTATGGAGATTCTTTTTCGTTTTTGTTGCATTTCTAAGCCAATAATTTGATGACTGAGTCATCGGACAGATTTAGCTACTACATTTGTGAACTTCCCGTGCAAACTGATGCTATTTCTAATGTGATTAATCCGTTCTCAAAACTTCTATTAACGGCTAGGTGTGCTGTCATGCTCATTTCATCATGGCTGGAGAGCCATATATATATTTCTTTCTTATTATTTTTGGGAAACTCCTCTGAATACCACCAGAGGTGGGCCATGTACCACCAGTGGTACACGACACGTACCACATTTGAGAACCACTGGTCTAGACTATTGGGCTATTGTATTGCAAGCAATTTATAGAAAATGTTTCTGGTTGATGAAAAATAGCCTATATTTTCATACTAAAAATAAATAAAAGCTCTTTGAGATCTATGGAATCTCCTGATTCTGAGGGTTATCTCCTGCAACAGCAACAGTGGGCCTATATCAGGGGTGTCCAAAGTGCAGCCCGGGGGCCAAATGCGGCCCGAGGACAAATTTTATGCGGCCCCCGGCTTCATTCCTAAATTGTGCTATAAACGGCCCGCCAGCACCGTCTAACAAGAATATTTTCCCAGAGTATAATCTGTCAGGATTGTTTCCAGTTGTCTCATTCTGAAGGGGTCAAAGAAAGGCCATGTATTGTATTTTTTACCTTGCACGACTGGTTATACATTTGGTAATGTGAGTTATTTGTGTGTTGTTCAGAGCACACACCCGACAAAAGACCACTGATATAAAATATTGATGGTGACAGTTAAATACAATATTTTAATTGCGATGCACATGTATGTGACTTTGTTATGGTCCAACCGAAAGTACATTTTGCCGGGAAAGTCGGCCCTTGGGTGTTTTAATATTTTATAATGTGGCCCCCTTTAAAAAAAGTTTGGACACCCCTGGCCTATATGATAGACAAAGACGAGTGTAATTGCGAGAATATAAAAGAATAGAATAGCTGAGAGAGAGAAACAACAATTCAGCCCAATTTATTTCTGTTCATTGGTGTTAATGGGATACAGGCAATATATATATATATATATATATATATATATATATATATATATATATATATATATATATATATATATATATATAGTTTAAATATTTAAATACACAAGTCCACCTCCGTGACCAGTGTGACTGTCATGTGGTTATATGACTCAATAAAAAAAAAACATGCTTTTTATGGTCAATATCCCATTGAAAAGCATTGTAAAGTCACTTCGCTTGTCTGCCGGAGTTAGGTGACGCTGCTGACGCCACATGACCAGACAACCAATCAAAACACAGGTAACCTATGGTTAAAGCAAGTCCCGTGGTTTCTTCTCTTCAAAGTTATCCTCATCCTGGCTGTGGTAAGTTGTTGCAGCCGCGCGGTAGAAGATTTGGCGAGTGTGTTTGCACCTGTTTAAGTTACTGTTGGGTCAGTGTGGTCCTCCATCGAGCCAGAGATGAAGGTGTTTTTGTTGCTGGTTGTGACCGTGTGGTCATATTCAGACAGTGCTCACTGCACTCCATCCTCTTGCAAATACTCCCCGGCGCAGTGGTGCGACTCTCTGGAATCTGCCATCGAATGTGGGGTAAGTCACGTGGGAGTTTGTTTACGGAAATAAGTATGTACATTGTACATTATAGTTGTCGTGTATGTGATGTCGGAATGGAGAGATGCACTCATGTATCGCACCCACAGCACCAACTTCACAATACCGACTGAAAAACAGACCAGCTGATGCCAATACAGGATAATAAACGTTTGAGGAAGTTATCACAATTGCGTCAGAAACCGTGGTATGTCAAAACTCCATTCCAGTGGTGGAAAAAGTAATCACATTTTTTAAGTAAAAGTATCAATACTGCAATGTAGAAATACTCCGTTGGTTACAAGTAAAAAGTCTGGAATTCAAAATGTACTTTAGTAAAAATACAAAAGTATTGGCATCAAATTGTACTTGTATAATGTATAAAAAAAAGTATAGGAAATTGTACTTAAGTACAGTACTTGAGTAAATGTACTTAGTTACTTTACACCACTGCAAAACTAGACATTACCTCCAAAATTCCAGAGTGAGATAACATATGAGTATGCATGTTACAACTTAACATGTCGGTCTACACATGCTCCTGCAGGTCTTGAAGCAGTGCCTTGAGACCAACTTCACCAGGTCCCATCAGGATGCCCCAAAGGTCCAGTTGGAGCTGTACTATGAGTCCCTGTGCCCTGGCTGCAGACGTTTCCTCGTTGAGATGCTCTTTCCTACCTGGGTCATGCTCTATGACATCTTCGATGTCACCCTGGTGCCCTACGGCAATGCACAAGTAAGTTGTACACCGGACAAAATAAGAACTGCAAGTATTAATTACAGTATTTGAAGTAGGTGTACCAATAACTATGATAGAAAATAGTCCACTAGAGTATTAATGCCAAACAGTAGTACTTGGGCAACTTTATTTCATAGTATTTATTATTATAATAACCCTAACCCTAAACTAAAGTTGGTTCCACTACTGACACCTCCCATGCACTGGGGGCTTGCCATGCACTTGTTGTATTTAATGTCTATTTTTTGGTGTTGTGATCCTCCAGGAAACATCTGAAGGACAGAAGCATGTTTTTACCTGCCAGCACGGACCGGAAGAGTGTCTGGGCAACATGATTGAGGTACGGGTTTTTCCCCTGGTGCTCACTATGATTGCTCACTGAATCACATGACATATACAAAAGGGCCTTACGCTGGTACTCACTACAATATAGGAGTATACTTCTTTCAACTTTATGTACTCAATAATACATTGTGTTTTTAAAACTTTTCTTTATTGTATACCATGCAGGTAGAAATTAACATAATAATTGTGTATTCATCCCCTTTCTCCCATTCAGACATGCCTAATGCAGCTGACAGACTATGCTTTCCAGGTTATCAACTGTATAGAAAGTGCTGCTGACCCCATCAAAGCTGCCCAGCCTGTAAGACTGTGTGTGTGTGTGTGTGAGTGTGCGTGCAAGCAATTGTGTGTATTACTGGTTGTATGTTTGTTTCCTGAAATACAGTATCCCTCTATAGCAGAAGTTGATTAAAGGGGAATTACCTAGTTGTCCATGAATGATCATATATCGTCACTCTCGGGCAGAAACCTTGTATATCCAAGTTTCCAAGTTTCGCAAAGTAAAGCACTGCTTCACCATACAAGGCCATCGCACAAAAGTAGTGAAAACAGCTGATCTACAAGCACACAATGCCTCGCATCTTGTAGATCGGCTGTTTTCCTCGAATGTGTCAAATGTCTCCAAAAAGTTTTTACTCTGTGGAACTGCCGCCTCTACTACTTGTTAATGGATAAAATAACATCAGATTAGATTACCGTAAGAAAAGCACTCCTCTGGAATTCCCCTTCAAGGTTTCTCTTTCTTTTTGCTTTTCAGTGTGTGACTCTCTATTCCCCTAAACTGTCATGGGACAGCGTGATGAGCTGTGTGAATGGAGACCAGGGCAACCAGTTGATGCATCAGAACGCCTTGAAGACCCAAGGCCTGAAGCCTCCACACCAATATGTACCCTGGATCACTATCAATGGGGTAACCAATGCTCAATGCTTGTTTTTTTGCCAGAGTGTGTGCAACTATGAATGTTGCAAAGGACATCACAACGCGTACCAGTCCATTTTTTTTAAATCAAGCATACACCATTGTAGTTCTTATGGCCACACAAAGGCCACAAGAGACATTAACGTTCAGCTTCATATGATGCACACTTGTGGAACTTGTTTGTTTGGCTTGTCAAGCCAAAGAAATATAGTTACGACATAGTGCTTAGATTAGCTTTATTTAAAGTCATGAGTTGGCAAGGTTCATGAGTCGGGGCAATCTTTATATAGCACATTGGGTTATACAAGGAAGTTGATTATTTTACAAGGCTTTGCCATTGTTGAACTCTTTTAGTTGTAAAAATTTGATCCTGGAGAGATGAAGAGTGGATTTCCTTTCGGGGGCTGAATTAAACATGGTTTGGGAGGGGACACTAGATTATACTATCTATTTTACAGAGATGGGCACAAAATACAAAAAATACTAAGAAGAAAATCATACTTGTTCAGTATTTGGTCTAATACTGCCCAAGATACTATCCTGGTGACTGTATCCTGGTAAGTATTTCACATAGTATTTTTAATTTGTATTTTAAATACTTTTTTGTATTTTGTGCCCTGGTAACTACTGTACCAGAAAAGAATAGTGTCCGTAATCTGGGTCCCCAGGGCCATGGTTGAAAACAAGTGCTCTTTTTCATCTATGCACATTCCAATGTTATTGTGCCAGTTCCCTGAATCTCAAGCTCAAATAAAGTCAATCTTTATATCACATTCTTTTATACAAGGAATCAAAGATTAAAGGAATGTGTTTACAGTAAAAAGGAGGGGGGAAAAAAACATTATGTAAATAGAAAATGTGAAATTTGATTTAACAGCACAAAGATTCATGTTGAATATCAAGTTCAACATGGGAGTTTATGTTCATTTTATTGCTATTTAAGTTTTTTGGTCTTTACACTACATCTGTTCCTGTCCAGTAGGTTTTGGGTGTATTTGCTTAATTTGTATTTTACAGGAACACACCGATGACCTGCAGAATAAAG
This sequence comes from Nannobrachium achirus, assembly GCF_963921795.1. Classification (NCBI taxonomy): domain Eukaryota; kingdom Metazoa; phylum Chordata; class Actinopteri; order Myctophiformes; family Myctophidae; genus Nannobrachium; species Nannobrachium achirus. The sequence continues at coordinate 39,128,544 of NC_137814.1, read as the reverse complement.
CCATGGCCTATCTCTACCCTCTGGTCTGCAGCATGTACAAGGTACATTTCCAACGGTATAAGTGTGTGTGTATATACAACACACACACACACACACACACACACACACACACACACACAATATTCGCATAGGAAACAACATAATTTTACAGGGTTCAATCTGTTTGGCCTTGCCCTTCATCATTGAGACCGTCAGGTCGCAGTTACTATCAAAACCTCCACTGGCTGTCTGTCCGTCACGTCACGTCACGTCACGTCACACTTTTGGCCGTACTCTTATCTCCGGCACCGTTGCCCCTATCCATGCCAAACTTTGCGCACACACTCCCTGGTTGGAAAACCACAACCTCTGCCCCTGATTTCTCACATGCCTCTCTTCTAGCGCCACCATGAGGTTGCTTTTTTCAGTGTATACATGCAACCTGACAGTCGCTTATGTCGATTAGGGAGTCTTACTGGTACTGTACACTTTGTCTCTCTAGGGCCCCAAGCCTGAAGCCTGTGGAGCATCTGAGATGAGACGCTTCAGAAGCTACTGCCACAAGGAGTGAAGGACCAACATGGCACATGCCTTAATGTTAATTCACTGGTAAACGATACAAAAGGGAACATTAATTAATAGCACTCAGGTTTTTAAAACATTCAGTTATGGCACTTATTGTTTTATTATAACTGAATAAGAGTAAAAGGCTAGTATCTCTATTTTTTTAATTGCTTTTTATAAAGGGATGAATTATCACTGTAACTTTGAGGTGACATTAAAAGCAAATGATTCTGGATCTGTCGATTTCTTGTGAATGTGGTTTGTATGATTTTCACTTAAAAGAAATGTGTAAATGAATGTATGAGTTTCACTTAAAAGAAATGTGTAAATGAATGAATTGTATCTTAAACCGGTGACCCTCACGCATAGCCTTGGAGACCCAGGGTACTGCTGGTGGTCAATTCTATACAATGTACAACAGTTTGAGACCTTGGTTGGGAATGAAGCCTATTTTATGCTCCGTTGTACAATAGCTGTTATTTTCGATGAGCGACACTGTTGTGCGATGAGAAGTGGGCAGCTTCCAGTCTGAAAAATGGAAGTAAATTGGAAGTAAACCTGCTTTATATCTTATGGCCAGCAGGGGGCAACTTAACTAGATGCAAAAAATAGTATTACGTAAGTCAATGGGAAAATGACCTGACTTAATGACTTGATTTATTACCTCACAATGAATCAGGGTATGTATTTAAGCATGGCTACAGCAAGGCAAAGCAATGCATCTCTCCAGCACCACCCTCTTGTCCAAATATGGTAACTTCAGTTAGCCTTGCTTGCAGCCAGGCAATCTTTAGTTTTGCATCGGCAGATTCATCAGGTTCCGTCCAGGCTAAACTTCAGTTTGCAATGAGCAATGGTAAAAGCATCCAATATGGCGAAGATGAATTTATTTGAGGCTTCAAAACAGCACTCCACAAACCCATTCGTTTTCCAGTTTATTGCATGGACAGTGATTTCTGCTAACTAACACCTGTTATAATAGAATTTCAGTAATCTGGGGCAAAGGCTACAGTTGAGAAAGGGGCACTCAGGGGAGTGCAAATCTCCACCAGGAGGTATCTCCCTCCCTCCATAGATTTACCTGTATGGTACATATTGCATTGCTTTGCCATCGTGTATGAGATGGGCATAAGGAAATGTGGGGGAAAGGCTCTGGTAAAGGATGTTGAATGCTATTGCTTTGTGTCAGTTATGTACAGGGCTGGATTGGGAACAAATCAGGACAGTGATGTAAATGTCCAAATTCACTTAAATTAGTTATGGCAGGCTGACAAAGTATGGTAACCAGCTGATGAGTCAGCCTATGAAATATCTGTGTCACTGCTAGATCGAGAATCAGTTAGATCGAGAACTGGAGCGCTCGTCGTGCGGCGCGGGGCAGAACAAGCGGTTGCTTTGATCCACAACAACGACAACGTAGCGTCGGCAGGAATGATAGCACCTCACCCCACGGAGGTTAAGGTTAGGGTTAGGCATAGTTTTACTGAGGTTAGAGTTAGGCATAGTAAGCTAATGGCTAAACACAGCTGATAGGCTAGTAGATAAACCAGTGATAAACAAAAAAAGAGGGGTCGCAAACGAGTGACGTCAGCGACTACACAAGTGAATGGCTGTTGTCGCCATCTCATGGTGATTGCGCATAATTACACTGGTGTTCTGATAAGAGACTATCAAAGTGAATTGATCCAGGTGGCGGTAGGGTAGGGGTGTGTGGTGAACGACAAAACGAGTGCTCTTACCACGATCTAACTGAGTTACCCAATCTAACTGTAACATATATACAGTACAGGAGTGAAAGTTCCGGTACAGTCTGTTTCTCCACCACTAAAGGCTCAGTACCGGTACACAGTACCAGGAAGAAGAGGTGATATCTGCTGTCTGTCAAACAAGACACATTTTCTCCAGTTGAAGATTTTCTTTACTTATTTCAAAGTGGACAATCAGGGCTAGAAACCACCACTGTCCCAAAGCTGTCCCAGAACAAATCTGTTGCCGAGCCAATTAAATGAAACTGGGAAACTGAACCGGAACCAGAAACCCAGGACAGTTTATGCAGAGAACCTAAATTATGAGTGCTCTCTAGGCATCTGTGCACAGTAGCCTACAATCAAAGATTTCATAGAGAGAAATAACCAGTTTTCATATTGTCCTGTAGATGGTGCCATTTCCTTTCATCTCACTCTGTACCCTCTTTTATCTTGACAGGACCTCTACCCCCATCAGACAGGTGCTACAGCAGTGTAGAGGAGTCCAGCAGCCCTGAGAAGGTTAGCATTAACATTAGGCTAATGTTCAATAGTGCAATGTGTAGAATGCTGTCAAAAGAAATACATTCAGTGCAATGGCAACATCTTTTGCATTATTGGTAAGGGCTCATTTATACTAGCTTGACAAGTTTTGCGTGGCAATTGTTACGCAATAAGCTTTCTCAACTGTCAGTTTTTGAGAAGGTTACATTGTCATCTTTCTCAACTTATGCAACTTAATTGAGGCATATTGAGGAGGCATTCTTCCAGCCCAATGGGGGACTACAGAACAGGTCTAACAATAGTTACTATAAAAACAATAATGTTAAAACATCAATACTCTGATTACATACCCCAAGATATAGTGTAAACGTAGACCTGCATTATACTCAAGAGAATAAGTGTGCAGTGCACACAGCAACGTTTTAACAAAATTTTATTGTGCATACAAGAAAAACCAAAACTCGGTTTGAAGAGAAGCGGTGATTTTTTATTCTACTGTATGTGGTCTAGAGCTATGCAATCTGTGTTCTGGATCTATACATTCTGTGTTCTAGATCTATACTTTCTATGTGCTTTAGTTCTATATTTGTATGAATTCTGAATGATTTTGTCTGGAGGGCCAAATTGTCATGTGAAGCTTGACCAATCCTCAATTCTGCATGCACGGGACATGTATGGGACAGACAAAGCCACTCCTTGAGAATCTATGGGAATCCTCAAAAAACATGTACGGGACAGACAAAGCCACTCCTTGGAAGCGGCTTTCACCGCTTCAAAAACAAAGTTCAGAAGGGAAGAAGAGACTGCTGCACTTTGTGTAAACACTTGCGTCATGCGGATAGGGTTCAGGAGACTGATGCTATCTATCGGTTCACAACATCTCAGCAAGCATGTGATCTGCACTGTCTCAGGCCCTATTCTATACAGTATAGCTCTTGAGGAAGCTGTGCGTGTGGACGTCAAAGCTTAACAAGAAACGATTCTTGGTGGTTTTTCTCAGAGCCTGCACCGTCGTCCTGCCCAACCAGATGGGCTGGGTGCACAAGATGAGATCCTATAGATTCTACTCTCAGATAGTCACACATGAGAGATGGCCTGTCATGAAATCAGCACAGATCTATACAACCAACCTGAACCCAATCTGATTGTTGCTCCAAATCATCGTCATCCTAAGAATACCTATGATGCACATTTGACTGCATGGTTGGTTGGCCGTGTTTGCTGTCAAACAGCTCATAGGAGAACGCTTTGGAGAATAGTTTTCATACATGGAATGACAGTCCAAGAAAAAGGCGATGCGACAGAGAGTTTCATATGATGTTAGAGTCAGTCTCCACCTTCTCACTGCACGGATTCATTCTCATACTGTAATTTAATGTTGACAAAGTAGCTAGCTGACCAGAGGCCAAGATGAGAAGAAGTTGGTCATTTTATTACCTCGCAGAGGTAAGGTTATTCTAAATATAGATCGAGCTTGTGCTGTCCTGTGCTATTTTAGCACTATGGTAAGATCTTTGTGAAATATGCCAAAGTTTATGCTGTTACAAACCCTGTGTCTAATCAAATTACTATAGTAAATAGTCATGTGTAAAACACAACAGAAGAGGTTTGATCTGAACTCGCACCTGTTGAGTTACGTAAGAAATTTCATGGCAGGACAATTACTAAACTAATTGATGCTAGGAATCAATTACAGCATAGATGTCAACTGTGTAGTTCCCACCGCTCAGATGTTGTAGTATACATCATGTGTGCTTGTTAAACTTAACAGAGGAGGTTTGATAAACTCGCACCTGGTGAGTTAGGTAAGTAATTGCATGGCAGCACAACAATTACTAAACTGTAATTGATGCTATAGGAATCAATTACAGCATAGATGTCGACTCTGTAGTTCCCGCTGATCAGATCTTTGTTTACAAAGATACTCAAACTGAAAAAATATATAGTTCATAGTTTTTTTCATATATATAATTCTTAACTAAGTATATCTTTGTCACAGAAAACTACAATAAAATGATGTTGAATTTCAAACTGTCAGCTGTCAGGATAAGACCTCTATCTTACCATTGCTTATGGGTGGCAACCACAACAACAGCTCTATCACAAACAGCTTGTCACTGTGGTGGTTATGGCACTAAAGGTGATACAGTCTGAGCCACAGGACCTGAACGCAAATAGACCTTCGTGCCGTGGCTATAATAGACCACCTTTAAAAGCCTCATTCAGTGTCTCACGACAGTTCCCATGACTGATTCAAGAGAATCAAGATCTGTGACAGTACTGTGTCATTAATGTACCAACTTGAAGATAAATGTTTTTAAAATGAATCTATTCCGGATTAAATGTCATATCACTGGTTTTTGCATGATGACACCTTTCCTTAAATGACAAAATCAGAACATAGCTTGCTTTATTGCAATACATTTATGGTAGTTGTAACATTCTTCCTCGCCTCTCTCTGAGGCCTTAGGGCAATCAATCGCTGTCTAACACTTTCCACAAGAGAAACTAATTAAGTTATTTTCCATGAGTCCTGCCATGATGGTATAATATTGGGGCATGTGAGTTGAAACGACAGAATATTATGTTTGCACAGAGCAGCTCACAGAAAGAAATTGTGTGCACATCCAATGACTGTATTTAGGCCAGGTGCTGGACATCATTGCATCAAGGCGAGAATCAAGGAAGAGATAAAACATCCGCACTGCTTTCAAGCTCCCAAAACATACTTTTTGTTAAGGCGCAACGTTTCGACCGCTTAGGTTTTCATTTGACAAACTGAATGGGCATTGCTTCAAAAGTGTCAAGAATGAAAAGACTTGACTAAAGAAATCCTTCAATTAAGGGTCTACAGAGCAACTAACAAACCTACATTAGTGTATACAGGGTATCTGCACATTTATAATGTGACAATTTAAGGACTTTCAAGACCGTTTTAATACCAAACTGTCAAATATTAAGTAAGCAAGAGGCGAACATTGTGAAAATAGCAGATCTATGTGAGCATGTAGATCTGCTATTTTCACAATATTTATCTGTGGAACCGAGTCACATTAAATGTAATACCTACAATTCCAAGTGCTTGTCAGGGTGGGGTCCCCAGTTCATTTAAGTTTATTTTGGGGGTCACAGCCTAAAAAGCTTTGAGAACCCCAGTTCTAAAGTCTCAGATTTGATGTGAAACATGTTCACTCTTCTCCACAGAGACAGTGGGACTCCTCGGAACCAGGGACTCCCACTGAGCCACATGCTCTGCCTGATCTGAGCTGTGTTGTGAAGCGGCTGTTCTCAGGCGCCCTGCTTCTCCCCAGGCTCTCCTGCAGAGTCAGACCCTCCATTCAGGAGGGGACAGACGAGGAGGAGAAGACCCCCACCTCCACAAACCTGGTGACTCTCACCAGCTGCATCTCCAGAGCCTTGTGAGTCAAAGATCTCCTTTCCGCATTTAGCTTTTGCGGTTTTCATGCTGGCTTTTGAACAAGATTGGATTTGTGAAGTACAGTATCAGTACAGATCCTGAATGTATGGATGAACCTGAGCCACAGAGTTATGTTAAGGTGTTAAAAACACTAAAAACATACAGACAAAGGAGTATATAAAATATACAAACCAATAAAATGAACACAGATAGGGAACCTCTATCTAAAGCAATACTTTACATAAAATATAATAATATTAATAATTATAAACATGCAATTTGAAATTGCGAGTGTGGTTGCTGACGGTTGCTGACTATATTCTACAGTAAGCTAACTGTCATGTGAAGCTCCACCAATTGATTCCCTATTGATTCCCACTCCCATTGATTCCCTATTGATTCCCTATTGATTCCCTATCCCTGCCATTTCTAATGGCAGCGGAAAAGTTACCCTAGAAGTCTATAAAAAGTTACCCTAGAAGTCTATAAAGTTTCCCTAGGACTATAATGTGTTGCCCTGTTGGGCAACCACACTAACTAGAAAGATGCAAAAATTGCAAGTGTGGTTGCCTTGACCTGAGTCACGACGAATCCGCTGTTAAATGAATTCCGTCTTACCATTTATATTATACAGTATATTGTGATAAAAGCTTCAAAAGCTTTCTGTTGTGCAGCTGCCCATCCCAGATAACATTATGTTTACAAAACACAGGTTCACTTTACTGGGAAAAGATTCTCTGACCAAATCCAATAGCGTGTTGCCTATAACAACCACACATTAATATTAACTAGTAAGACGCCATGCCTTGGCCATCTGGACAGTGATGTACAGTGTAAATCGGACCAGTTACCCATACATGGAGACCCCTGGTACCCATATATGGAGATCCATGTACTGTATATGGAGATATGCTGTGGGGCCATGTCTTGGCCATCTGGCCAGTGATGTCAAGGATTTCTATGGGCATAAAAGAGATTCTGGGGAATACCCATATATGGATGTGTCACGGTGATGTCACCTGTGATATCACAGTGACGTGTCAGGGGAACCACAGTGTCAGGCGTGGCTGACAGAGATACAGACAAGATGTGCCGGTTTTCATAGTTAACCTTGACCTACGGTCGCAATTATACTATTCACACTTTATTCTTAAAACTTTGCTGAGGTTATGTATAAAGCCTGTGAGCAGGGATTCAAAATATAGTACTGTATGTACAGCATGTTCACCAGGGGCTAAAAGGTGCCTCAAAGATTTAGTTGTATTGCCTATAGTTTTTAGCAATCCAGAAACATTGCGAGTCCAGGGTAGTCTTGTTATTACAAATGTCTCCCTTGCCTGCAAAATCGAAATGTTATGGTTTGGTAAAACAGTGTTGCCACCACACAGCCCTATTCCAAACAGCAGTGGTCGTAACAGGAACTCCACCCTTCCTAAAGTAATTTGCTGTAACATCAGTAGAATAGCCTCCCACATTGCCTCTGCAAAGCTGAATAACTTTGATTCTTTTTAAATAGCATCTCCTTTATTCCTATTAAAAATGTCTTAGTTAGAATAAGGGCGGTGGAACACGTTTATAGGATGGCTGGCTTCTCTCTCTCTCTCTCTCTCTCTCTCTCTCTCTCTCTCTCTCTCTCTCTCTCTCTCTCTCTCTCTCTCTTTGACAACGATAAAATCTGCCAAACAAGACTCTCACAACTGTCTGAGTGTGTCTGGGTATGTTTACACGTGGATGTGGGTGTTTACGTCTGTACTGTACTGTACTGTACTGTACTGTATAATATGTAGAGGTGGAAAATACTCGAGTAAAAGTACTCGAATATTTACTCAAGAGTAGTTTTTTTGAGGATCTGTACTTTTAAAGTACATTTTAAATGATATACACTTACTCTTCCTTTTGAGTAATTTAAAAAGTAAATACTTGTACTCGTGACTTTTCATTTGGACAATGAGTAAGTGTAGTTTAAATTCAGTAAATAAGTAAAGTAACTTTTTTAAGTAAAGTACGTTTTTGATGCCTGCGAGCGGCTCTTTAGCTGTGCAGGGCATCTCTTCACAGCCAAGCGAGCCAGGTTAGGCTGTGTTAATTTTGAGAATTGCTGTTGAAACTCAACCGCAAGTTAATGCAGAGTTAATCATATCTTGTCAGTGTACTGTAGATGTACAGTAATATTTACATTTGGTGAGCCATCATCAGATTGATTAGAACCACTGATGTTGAGAAAAATGTTGTGATTTAGTGAGTTCAGAGTTATGGATGGGATGGGACCCGACTTGAGACTTAAGTTGATGCTGCAATGGATTTTTATTTTTGTATTTGTATTATTTAAGTAAATTATTTCTTTCACTGTTTGAAAGACTTATATATTTTATTTGATGTCATTTGTTTCCAATATCTGTGGAATTAGATTTTTGTGTATTGTTTACATACAGTTTACAAATTATTACTTTCACTTTTATCACTGACATTGCATTGGGGCAGCTTGTAACGTAATTAATGTAAAAAAAAAAAAAAAAAAGAAGAAGAAAAAAAGAGTAGTTTTAAATAGGCTGCATTTCAATGATAAGGGAGCGTTTTTGGCAGAAATCCTCTGCTGGCATGAAACCGCTTCACTCTCATTGAAATGCATTGGCGGAACGTGGATTCCACTCTCATAGGTATTTTGGTGTGAGGGCACCCTTACTTTTGAGTAATTTCCTGGACAAGTACTTTTACTCTTACTCTTACTCTTACTAAAAAAGTAACAGTACTCTTACTTTGAGTAAGATTTTTCAGTACTCTTTCCACCTCTAATAATATGTGCATTCAAGTATTCATGTGCCTCACTGTCTGAGACCAGTTAAACAACCCTGTCCCCATCCAAAAAAGGTGATCTGGGTAATGTCAAGCATGCTGGTTTTTCACTTCTAAAATTTAAGGTGTTAATATCCATGGACTTGTCTTTGCGGTCATGATTCCAAGTCCCAGGATAAGGACGGGCACGTCCTGTTTTGGCGACGTAGCGATTAGGCGAAATACAAGTGTATCAACGCTTTTTCTTTGAGGAAGCCACTGATTTACACTCACTAGCAAACTTGTTCTAATAATGTGCAGTGCATGCAGCCTGCCTGCTTGTTACCCTTATGTGAATATTAAGCCACACTGTGGCTTGTGAAAGTGTTTCAATTGTAGGCTACGTTGATTATTAAATAATAAAAAATAACAATGTGCGCTGCGCTGGACGTCTAACACAGTGACTCGCTCATTCATTCTGCAAGTTTCTGCGCCTGGAAAATAGCAGATCTACAAGCTCACAACGCGTCGCGGATGCGAGGCGTTGTGAGCTTGTAGATCAGCCACTTTTGTCAGCCACTTTTGTCACGGAACACACCACGATGAAGAAGTATAAAAGCCAGGATTTACTTGAGTGATGTGATGTGTGTTGAACGGAAATTAATGGAAATGTGCATGTCGCCTTATCGGCACGGCAGAAAAGCGTGAATGGAAATTTGCATGTCGCCCTATCAGTACGGTAGGAGACCCCGTTCGTACATTTGCCCATGTTAGTACACTTCGCCTTAACGCTACGTCGCCAAAACGGAATTTCCCCATAAGGACTAGTACTGGTTGAAACCGAGTAGAGTGGCTGTCTTTCCAGATGGCCACTCTACCCTCTCCACTCCACTTAGAATCTGTATTTATAGTGAAGCATTTACTAACTGGTGAATGATGTAATGCACTCATATGCCTTCTGACACGCATCTGCTTATTTCCTGGAGAAAATAATGGTGTAATCAACTGAATCACATGAGGAAAATGTTGGGACTTGGCGAGGACTACAGCAGATGAGGGTTACTTACTGTATATCCTAATAGAGGATATACTAACTAGTAGTCGTTGGCTAACCACTGCCAGAGCTGTCATAGTTGCTCTTGAGGTACTGATGCCTGCCAGCGTGTCTCCTTCTTTTAGTCAGGTCAGAAATGCTTCTCATTGTGTTTCTCTGTTGAGGGGGCCATGTGTTTCTGCCTTGTTTAGACCTTGGTAGTGCAGTTTTGGTGCCGAGCCAGGGGAATTGTTTTTAGAGGTATGACATGTGAGGCTTTGTTTAAAACCAGACAACATCACTGTGCTTCTAATATAGTGGAGTTGACGATGGGCTTTATTGTGATGTGATGATATTTTAATATAATGTAGTTTAATTGAATCAATGAGTCATTCCCTGTCTCTTATCTGTGTTTACAGCTCAAATGTTATATGGCATAGAGTCATGTAGGGTCGTTCTCATTCCCAACTATATTCATAGTTGGTTTTGGTTTTGTATGATACCAAAGTGACCAGTAGGCTAATTGCTTTCTCAGGATACAGATAGTTTTATGTGTTTATGGCATGCCAATAAACGCAGAACCACTGCAATAACAGCTATAACCTTTATATATTTTTTATGTCTCTTTTGTACATTTACGTCTAACCCGCCTCAACCTAAGGATGGTTCCAAAGTAGAAAGTTATTTTAGCTTTATGACATTTAGCTTCATGTTTGTACTGGGATGAACCACGTTTAGTGCCATCCTGTACACAGTTTATCATGGAGAGTCACGAGGACATGAGTTTACTTTGAATCCACATTCGATCCAATCTCAGGTCTCTCTCTAATCTCTACACCTAATGCCTTATCTTTGAAAACGAATTCTGATATAATATCATGTACAAGCTTAGTTCGTATTGAAGGATTTTTATTTTGGCAAATTGCAATCGGAATCAGTAATAGTGCGTATAGTTTGCACATTGTTGGGACACATGAACACATGTATCCATTATTAAACTAATCAAAATCTGTGGATTTAGGAGCTAAAATTACAGTAGCTGATATATAATTATAAACAGGATGTTCAAAATGTGTTTGGAAGTTGAGTCAGTTTACAGTATATCTGTATCATTCATAAACAAAATGGTCTTATTGGCTTAGAATTACCTTCTGCAACTGCTTCTACAGAGACCTTCATGTGTCAATAATACAAAAATGTCCCATAAATAGCTTCTAATGGACTGTGGTCGGGGTCAGAGGTGAACGGGGGCAAAAACAAACAAGCTCCAATCGGTGGACAGGATCTTGTTGAGTTGAGTTTTCAAGAAGAACCAGGGGAGTCACAAGGGGGGGAAGAGTGGGACTGAGCTACTAGGGCCCAAGGTGGAGGGGCCTTAATTATTCTATATTTTAGCTATTGAAAAATAGCAGATATACAAGCTCACAGCGCGGCACCGAGTGCCACACTGCGAGCTTGTAGATCTGCTATTTTTGAAAAGTCATGAAAATGTGTGCAAATCTTTGAATATATGTATTTTTAAGCGAACATTATTTTGTAACTCAAATTTTGCTGTGCTGTGAGCTTGTATATCTGCTATTTGTCAATAGTTAAAGCACAAAATAACGCGTAATAATGCGTTTCCAGTCTAAATGGGTTAAACCCCCTCCCCCTATGAGGAACATTCATGGGGGCCTTGTACCCAGGGCCCAGAATTTTGTGCGACACCCCAGAGAAGAACAACAGCACCTCTTCTCTCCCTTACCGGCTCTTTAGCACAGGTTCAGCTCCTACGTCAGATGTTTGGCTCCCAAGGTCAGTTATTCTCGTGGCCGTAGCTCAGCATTCAGCTGGGAGTCCTAAGATCACAGCCAGACCCTTTTCTGTTCCACGGTGATAAATAAAAAATCCCGGAGGGGGTTGGGAAGTGGGGGTGAGGAGAGCCACAGATAGAGACCACCATCGTGACGGGACCCATGCTGTCTTTAGAACTTTTATCTACCTCAGCTTTTTATAGTGTGCGCGGGGCCCTTCATGTGACTGTTTCCTGATACACTTGGAGCATGTGAAAGGCAAACAGCACCCTCTCCAAGGAAACTACCCACGTCACTGACAATAGCCCTTCTGGGAGAAGGCTGAAAACCCACGAGGGGGAAGCTGGGCCAGAGAGCTGGGACGGTCAAGTCACGTCTTAATGTTTATACTCCGGAGCAGCAGAGAGAGGAAGTGATTATCGCTGTTGAGTTGACGAGCAATATTCCCTGTGAGATTAGACGGCGAGAGGAAAGGGAGAGACTGAGACGATCTGTCATGCTTCTCCGCTCTGTAAATCAGACATCCATATTTAGTTTGGGAGAGAGGGAAGGCCCAGCAGTTATGTAAACAAAGCTTGGTCAGCCCTGCAGAGGGAGGGAGGGAAGGAGGATGGGAGAGTGCACCAACACTAATGTTTGAGGTCTATTGCCCAGCACAACACTCAGCATGATCTTTGGAAAGACTCAGGGAAAAAAGGGCAGTCCATATTAAAAAGGCAGGTAGACAGCTTGGTGTGTTTTATTTTTGTTTTCAGTTGTGTCTCCTTTTGAGTGTTTGAGTGCCCTTTTCAGTGGTTATGTCTTGGGCCAAGAACTGCCATGGAATTTAGTCAGATTTGTGCATGGAAGCATGAAACAAACACAAATGAAGTGAGCTTTTCGGTGGACATGGATGATCAAGACCGAAGGTTAAAGGACTAACTGGTAAAAAACATCTGCTTCTGTTGTATACCATGACTGTGCCTTGACTGTGTGCTTCAAGAGAGAAACAGGCAAGACCAAAGTAACCAAGCCGGGAACAAGGACAGAGCGACCCACTATAGGCTGTCCGTTAAATCATGAGTGAGCCGTGCTCTGAGAGCTCTGAGGAAGAGCACATGGAGGATTCAAAGGCAAACAGACTGCCCATTATCCAGCTCATGCCCAGGTCCAGAGGGGGGTCCCCTTGCGGCTCCCCCAAGATCTCACCCAGGGATTCCCCGCGCGCTTCACCCCGAAACTCCCCTCTGCTCTTCAGGAAGCTGCTGATGAACCGCAGCATCACCCTCCAGAGGCGCTTCACTCTGGCCTACACACCCAGGTAGAGAACACCACGCTGTGGGCATATCAGGAGGGCTTGGTGTGACCTAGAGGCCAGTGTGGATGACATGAGAGTGAACCAGGGTTCCCACGGTCATGAAATTCCTGGAAATATTTAGAAATTAGAAAAATATTCTTCCAGTATTGGAAAAGTTTTGGAATTGATCAAGGGTCCTGGAAGGTCATGGAAAAAATAGCTATGCATTGTCTTTGGTTATTGATTTTGTTAATACCTGAAATGACAGGGTTATTGTCAAATATTAGAGGCAGAAATTAAACGCGAGGCGTTGTGAGCATGTAGATCTGCTATTTTCACAATAACACCGTGTAATACAAACTTCCTCAACTCTTAGTGCTCGTATTTGATTTATTTTGGGGGGCACGGCCTGAAAAGGTTGCGAACCACTGGCATACACTACCTGTCTTTGGGCATTGCACATAGGAGTAAGCGACTCGTTATTGAGCTGAATTATTGTTATATAGTTCTGGAATTAGGGTAAAAAAATCTGGAAAAGTTTTGGAAATTAATTGGTAAAGATGTGTGGGAACCCTGGTGAACCATAGCGCTCCTCAGCAGACCAGTACAGTTCAATTTGGTGAAATACTGCATCGCAATTAGAGTCCATCATATTTGAGATACATATAAATCAAACACAGAACTAAACGAATAATAATAATCTAATCTAGTAATATTTATAAAGTCATATTTACCTGGATGTGAGACATCTTTGTGAAGTTGTATGAATATCATGTTGCGGTTTTAGTGTGAATAGCTTTATGTGTGATGTGATGTGATATGATATAAGATGATTTTCCCCCCTTCTATCATATTCCTCTGCTAACTATGACATTTAGTGCTGGTGTACTTTGAGGTTTGAAAGCAAGTCATTGTTGTTGAAGGATATGATCTTTGCTACTGTAACTGTCGGCCTCCAGGCATAGTTAATGTGTTGGCCTCGTGTGTACAGTAGTTACAACCTTTAGGTTGCGCAGAAACATTTGCCCCCAAGCCTCGATCTGTTATTAGTTTCATGGTGAGCACAAGATCCTCATCCATCAGCCAGGTTAACATCGGACATAGTGTCCTCTCCTCTGCAAAAATAAAATCAGCTGTGCTCTCGGCAACGTTTCTAAATCTGTGCTGTGTGAATTTGCCAGGGGGGAAGATTCTGCGTTCGTATCTATCTGCCCTAGCCAGCTGTTAGAGTATTTACTTTTTAATATAACACACAAGGTGCCATCTAATGGCTTTCCCAGATTCTGTGATGTGATTTGGTTTGCCTTTCGTTTAGTGGGAAGTTTAAGCTTACAGTTGATAATCAATAATAATAATAATCAGTAATTAATTATATCTCTGTCTTTGCCTATACTGTAACTAACTACTAAGCATTTCTTGAATGGTTTTAAATGTCTTACCAGTGATTAAGAATGCTGCAGAGTACACTAGAACAGGGGTTCTCAAACCTTTCTCTCTCAGGGCACCCCATGAATATTTGTTAAATCCGAGGCACCCCTACATTATAATTTTCACTCCCAGCACCTTATATTTATAGCATATCGTCGTTGTCGGGTGGAAACCTTGTATGTCCAAAACCGTTCGTTTTGTATTTATCATCTATAAAATGTACTAAACGCGAGGCGTTGTGTGCTTGTAGATCGGCTGTTTTCACTAGTTTTGTGCGACAGTCTTGTATGATGAAGCAGGGCTTTGCTTTACCAAAAGACGTACACATTTGAAACTTGGAGATACGAGGTTTTTCTGCCCGATATTGACAATATTTTAGTGATTATGTTGCAAGGAAAACGTTGAGATAACAGCCATTTTGGTTAGAACTGACTGAAAATAACTTTGTACTTCAAGTTTAAAAGTTTACTAAATATTTTTTCAAGTGTCTAAATAAATTCCAAATATTATCAAATTATCTCGCGGCACCCCAGGGTGCCCCGCGTCACCCACTTTGAAAACCCCTGCACTAGAGAGAACACGGGATCCTACTGATGTACAGTATATGTACTGTATGTCTCGTGGCAGGCAGTATAATCTTTCCAATGGTTTGTTGACCCTCTACTTTTCCTCCGTAAGGCAGCATCTCTATGTACACAGAGCTCCATGGCATCCTGTCTGTATATGAGTTGATCAGCAGTTAGTGTTTTCCACTCCATTATCAGGGAGCCACTTTAATCTGTCAGTCAGAACCAGGCGTTTCTTTCTTTTTTCTTTTTTTTGTTCAGACCACCACTAGATGACACACTCACATCATGCCAATGAATCATCAACACTTAGCTTTTTTCCACTGCTCTGTTTAGCCTCATCTTTCGGTTTGCCAGCAACATGCATACAGTACTGTACCTGTTGATGGGCCTGTTGAGAGCAATTCTGGACAGTACAGGAAATCCTGAGCAAAATTAGATTAGGATTAGGATATTTGGATTTGCTTTCCGCTGCTTTGAGTGTCTAGTGGACATGTCATGATAATAGACAAATATTTATAGCAAAAAAGTGCACAGCACACCAGTCCTTATGAGGTGCCGGCCAAAGAGACAAACAATATCAATGAAAAAAGTTAAGCCGCACTCACGTAGCTGCCGATTCACATTAAAGGAGGACACAGAATAAAGAAACCAACGTTTCAGACAGACAAGCTGCCTTCTTCAGGGTAATAGACAAATATTTGTCCGAAATAGGCAAATATTTGTCAAAAATAGGCAAACAATAGCAGATCTACAAGCTCACTATGCATCGCATTGCGACACATTGTGAATATTTTTGCTACTTTGATGCACAACAGAGTATACTTTATGGTTGAACTGACAAAGTCAGTGCAATACATTGTAAACAAACAT
The DNA here is from genome assembly GCF_963921795.1 of Nannobrachium achirus. Classification (NCBI taxonomy): domain Eukaryota; kingdom Metazoa; phylum Chordata; class Actinopteri; order Myctophiformes; family Myctophidae; genus Nannobrachium; species Nannobrachium achirus. The sequence goes on along the minus strand of NC_137814.1, from coordinate 39,112,593 downwards.
CAGTTCACTTCAAATGCATTTAGATGTTCTCCCAGTCTGGAGTATGCAGGATAGTTCTATAATCACATCACCTAGTTGTGGAGAGGTGCTGCAGTTTGTTTGCTGAAAGAACAGCTGCTATGTAGGAGGCCTGTCACACATCCCCGCGGAACCTGTTGATAGTATTAGTTTTATGGCCCCCTCATGGCGTCACCGCCGCCATTCCTAGCCCTTGATAATCAAATATTTACCTGTGTTATTGTGGAGACGAGAAAGAATGCTTGACCTTAATTTCTTGAGAGGAATAATATAAACGGGATTTATTTGTTCATCAAAGACATGGTAAAAATACACATAACCTCATTTGCATGGTTTCTGGCTCATTTGGGTGTTTGGTTGTACAAACTATCTGTCTATCGCTTTCTATCTTTCTCTCTCTCGCACGCACGCACGCACGCACGCACGCACGCACGCACGCACGCACGCACGCACGCACGCACACACACAACAACAGCACGCACACACGCACGCACGCACGCACACACACAACAACAACAACAAGAAACAGTAAAGTAGTCTAATGTCTGCAATGAGACACCCCTTCTGCTCTTGATTAATTGTAGTTAGATTGTTAATATTCACCCTAGTAATAATGACACAAGTGCCTGAGGGAAACCCAAGCCTCTGCTAGAAAAACGCTGCTTTACATTTGCTGGCAATAAACCACTATTAAACATTTACAAAGGAGCCAGGGCCCACTAGCCAACTCAAAAAGTGTTTACATGTCCATTCACCCCTATAAACTTAGAGCGAGGGGGTAATTTCGCCCAGGCGTTTAATGGCCCTGGCTCGCAGATACGGCCCTGTAAACCTGGAGACTTGTGGAAACATTCCTTTTCTAAGGGTTTGCTGTATCTTTCCAGCCAATCTGTGTCATTAACGTCAGACTGTCAGTTGAAAATCTAAATACGGTATTAGAGGGGCGAGGGGGGAAACCCATGCCCTCACTTGAGGTAGAACATGAACACTTCAGCGTTTTGTAGGATTTAAACATTACACAGCTCCACAGCAGGGACGTGCTGGCCATTGGGAAAAGCGGGACAACTCCCGAACGGCCGGTTCATTCCCGGCCTATCCAGGCCGGCCATTAGGAAAAAAATAAAAAATAAAATGTCGGCCTTCGTTCCATTTTGGGGTCTGGGCGGCCAACAAAGTAAATTGTCACTGTCAGGCAGAAACCTTGTATCTCCAAGTTTCAAATGTATAAATGTTTTCGCAAAGCAATGCCCTGCTTCATCATAAAGGCCGTTGCACAAAAGTAGTGAAAACAGCAGATCTACAAGCCCACAACGCCTCACGGTGCGAGGCGTTGTGTGCTTGTAGATCGGCTGTTTTCACTAGTTTAAATCATTTTTAAAATGATAAATACAAAACAAACGGTTTTGGACTTACAAGGTTTCCACCCGACAACGACGACGAAATATAACTCATGTACAGTAATTGGCCCACTGGCTTGTCACTTGTCATGATCTGAAATGGCAAATCTTTGAGTAGCAGCAGCGCTATAGAGAGAGATCTCTCTCTATAGCGCGCAATGAGGGCCTCTACAACTCTTTTTCCCGGGCTGAATCAGGGGCCCAACGTCCCTGCTTGAGGTAGAACATGAACACTTCAGCGTTGTGTAGGATTTATACATTACACAGCTCCACAGGGATCCTGTCTTGAAGAAAAGCATGGCTCTCCCTGTGGATATATACTGTACAGTACAGTGTCCCCAAATGTCAGAGCAGAAATAAACGGCTTGAAGTGAGTTATAGCAGGATGGCTGGCAAATAAGATGAATTAAACAAACTGGTAGTCTGGCGCAGAGGGGGAAAAAACATCCCTGGCTGGGAGATCAGTATATACTGTTGAAGTTATTTTCTCTAAGTGTCTACCGTGATTTATGCCTCTTTTTCCACTCACAGGAACATACTGTAGACCAATGGATTCTTTTTTTGCATAGACAGCAGCACCCTGGTTCCTTTTTTGTGGTTGTCATTATGTCTTTCTTCATGGACTCTGAATACTGCATGAACCAACACACATAATCTCCCTTAGTGAGAACTGCGTGTGAAATACTTTGAGATATATAGTTTGCCATGATCAGAGAGGCATTATTTGTAAACGGATTGCTTCAGGATGCAAAAGTGTGCTTGTGGCACTGTGAGGTTTGATTGATTGATTGAAGACTTTATTAGAAGTTTGCATAGAAGAAAGTACAGTTTCATGACGTTACAGTTCACTGGTACAAGGTCAACTAAAAGGAGATCCTAGAAAAGACAAAGCTTATTTCCATAGGAAACCATTGAAGTATCTCATATAACATTGAATGACAGACATGCAGTAGATATAGTAAAAAAAAAGTAAATAAAAATAAAATAAACAGCGTAAAAAAGACATACAGTAGGTAAATACAAAGTTTGTTATTGCCAGTTGCGAATGGCTGCCGCCAAGTGGTTTTTCAGGGCGATTTTAAAGGATGCTAGGGAACCACACTCCTAGGCCTTCGGTAGGGTGTTCCACATTTTGGTTGTATAGCAGAAGAACGAGTTTGACCCTTTGTTTGAGTTGACATTGGGTGGAACGTGATCTGTGGCACTGCCTCTGGTGTTGTAATTATCATGGACATCCTTAACGTTTATAAAGTATTTTGCCAGGTACATGGGTATCTTAGTGGTGTACCGTGTAGTGTATCTTGTACACCAGGGGCCAGTTGCACCACCAGAACGTAAGTTCTGCCCTAAGTTAGGGAGTAAAGTCCTTACTAGAGGCTTAGTAACTACTAGTTAGTTTGTAACTAAGTGAGTTACTAACAGGTGTTGCACCACGACTTCTTAAGGCATAACGTAACTAGTAATGCGTAGACTGTTCCTAAAGTAATGTATAGTCGCATAAAATGACGTCATAGCTCCCGAATCCAATGAAAGCGAACTGTTTCTAGAAAGAAATAAAGCTTGTATCGTCTTTTGTCAACAGAGACCTGAGACCTCCGTCTCTCCACTGGCATGTGCAGTACAGTACAGTAGGCCTACAGTACACAAGTCACTGATATGCGCGCACAGGGCGAGCGCATCCCTGCGCAGCGCACTGCCCTGCAAACGGATTGTATCCCCCGTTGTGAAATAACGCAGAGCAACGCATATTTGGAGACACAGGGGAAGAGAGCGCACCGTTCAATTCGCTGTTGTGCTGTATGCAGTGGTTGAAAAGTACTCAAATGAATTTAAAAAAGTATCAATCCTGCAATATATAAATACTCTATTAATAGCAGACACATCGTGAGCTTGTAGATCGGCTATTTTCAAATGGCCGAAATATAGACCTATATAGGGCTTAATGTATGTTTTAAACAGATGGGTCGTTTCATTGTTGAATTAATTAAATACCCGATATAATGCTGTCTGCCACGTTAGAAGTGAAGTTGCTCTACTCCCATAGAGATAGGTTACTTAGTAAAGACTTAGTGCTGCCCAAGGGGTGGTGTAAATATTTAGTTGTTACTTAGAGATACGTAAGAACTAATTTGTGTGGTGCAACACCTGACATTTTAGTAATGCGTAAGTCTTGACTTAGAAGCCATTTACGTTACAACTAGGCTACGTTATAACTTAGTAACAGCTGGTGCAACCCCGCCCAGGACCATTGCAAGTTGCTGTACTCTGTCATCTACTCTGAGCCACCCCACTCTTAACTGGTGAGTATAGTGGTGCTTTGGAAAAACCCTAACGCTAACCTGTACAGCAAGTTTAACCACAACTCCAGCATTTTAAGTAAAGTCTATGCAAAAAGACAGAATAATAAAAAAAAAATCTTTAATTACATTACTATTACATTAATAATATCATCCAGTCAGGCAGCAGAACTGCAAGTCACCTGACTCACCTGACTGACCCCATGTTACAACAAACAGCAGCAGACACTGAAACGTTGGTGCCATAACTTTAACCCCAAATGGACAGATGATTTGACTCTTACAAGTATTTAACATCTCATCCCTATCCTTTTACCACTGTCTTTGATTTGTCAAAATACAGTGTCAGTTATCAAGGTCACCTGTAGGACCTCCATTTTATCAACTGGCCCCCAGCCCCTTGCCATTTTTCTAATGTGGCCCTCAGGTTAAACTATTTGAGTGATATTTTAGTTAATATTTTGTTATGCTATTACATATTGAAGCAGGCTAATAATAATTTCTGGCAGCCATTGGGTCTGGGTCTGTGCAGTTTGTACCAAGTCTGGTTCCTCATTTTAGCGTGATGTTAAATATCAACAATTTGGAATTTTGCCAAGTAAACGTTGATTTACAGAGCAGAGAGGGAGTTACAGTTGACTCAAGGCAAATACACCCCCCCCCCTCCCCCCATGTTAATGTGGTGCTCGTGGATGGTTGGGATATTGAGCTGCACATATACCCATGTTCCCCCCAGTTTTCCCAGCATTCCTATGCACTGTCTCTATAAGGCCTTCCAAAGGCAAAGGTCCCACTCAACCTCAAAGCATGTCAATAAGAGAAAAGAAATGACATGATGAGACACAAACGTAGGAATGTTTATTTACAACTACATTTTTATTTAGTACTTACTCATTTTGATTTATTACTAAATGAAAAGTGCTCCAATAATAATAATACACATAGTTAAAGGAAAATATATGACATTAACCAGGCATTGCGAATTAGCAACACCATGACACCTACGCAGATCAGTGTAATGTAGAACCAAAACGGTTCGGAGGATGTGTAAAAGTCTGTCAGAAGGTCATAAAGCATACTCAGTCACTATAAACACAGTATTGTCAAACATTATTGACATACAATATAATAGTTTGTCAAGTGTTGTGTTGTTTAATTATACTACATCATTTTTTTATTTTATTTTACAAGGCCAAAGTGCAATCTTCTTTTGACACTGACTTGAAATAAAACACACAAGAAGGGTTAGCCTGACCATTCACACAAAGGCATGGGTGTGTTGTGTATCGCCTTGCCTAATTTGAATTGGTGTAGTAAGTAAATATTTGATTGGAGGTCATTTTCGTGAGGAGTTTTAATGAGGTCACTGGAGGACAGCGGTAAAAGATTAGACTGCTTGAAATGCTTAGATTGGTTTTAATTTGTTTTCAGTTGGCAAACAGTTTACCATGTTAACAGGCAAAGTTCCCTGTAATATTATATGAACAGTAGATACAGTAGGTTTGGTTTGACCTGTTACAGTAAGCAATGTGAGAAAACATCACCTGTTCCCACCCAAATCCAAAGAAATAATTGCCCTTGTCTCATCGTCACAGATCTCCGTCGGTCAAAGTTGACCATGGTTTGTACGTCCTACGGTCTGGAAAGTTTGTCTATAGTTATCATCTATTTTGTCCAACTTTTCTTTCGATTTAGAAACTATTCTATTCTAAAACTCTACCTGGAATGTACTGTAAGTGAAGTGACAGTCCTGTTGACAAAACCACTACATTTCTCACTGTTGTGTGGAATGTAAATAACAAATATTAGTTAAGGACTGTTTAGACAGGTGTTTTTGCTCTTGGTGTAATTGAGGGTTGTCTGCGTTCATTGCTGTCCTAACGATCATTTCTATGACTGTACTCTATACTGATACCATAAAACCTTTGGCATTGATATAGCTTTCATTTTTATTTTACTGTAGTGCGAGTACTGTGTGTATATAGTCCATGTGTGGAGGGCCGAGCAAGTTTTCTTTTTTTTATGTTCTGTAGTAACCTACTTTTTGGTATTCTCCTAATTCCAATATGTTGCTACCTGCTGACCCTTTTTGTGTACCTTTTGCATCTTTATCATACTATTATTGTTCTTATACCCTTAGCTCTATCTGCTTGTTTCTTCTGTATCTGTCCTGTGTTTCTAACTGCTCTAGCGCCTTTGGCAACTGAATTTCCCCTGCAGGATCAATAAAGGTGATACTGCTGATACTATCTGTTAGTATCTCCAGGGGAGGTCTGGTAAATCTGTGTATAATTTCGAGATGTACCCAGTAATATTAATCCTGTCTAAAGAGAGCTTTATTATTTTGAATGCTTGCAACATTGCAATACTCTTTATTTACCACTAGAGGCTGCTATGTGCATTGTGAGCACTGGAGGTCAGAAGGAAATTTCTGTCTGGTGAGTGATAGGGCAGAGGCAGGAAAGCTGTCTAGTTTTATGTTTGGATATTTTTGTTTCCACTGATGAAAAGGTTATGGCCTAATATTAGACATCTAATAGCCCAAAAAGTGCTCGGTGGAACAGTACTGTATGTGTGTAAGTATGTTATCTTTCTCATATTTCAGGAACAGTTCATCCAATCAATTTCACTTCTTTCTAAGGGAGTGCAGTATCGAGTGTGAAGTTGATTTGGATAATTCATCCTGAAAAATGCTCCAAGCTGGCTTGTTCTCAACAATGCTGCAAGCAGCACTTTTGGGGGCCAAGCAATCGTTCCCCACCGAACTTGCACTGTTGCACACATTCCAAATGTCTACGTGCTCTGATTGTGCACTGTAAACTGTATAGTACACAAAAACGGAGGGGAAGTTGATTGTCAAGTGCATAAGGGCAACCTTTGATTGATTGATTGAAGACTTTATTAGAAGTTTGCATAGGAAAAGGTACAGTTTCATGACGGTACAGTTCACTGGTACAAGGTCTACTAAAAGGAGACCCATGAAAAGACTAAGCTTATTTCCACAGGAAACCATTTAAGTATCTCATATAACATTGAATGACAGACGAATAGAACACAGTACTATGCAGTAGATATGTAAATAAAATAAAATGAAAGAAAAAAGAAAGAAAAAACAGTAAGTCTAAAGTAAACAAACAGTATAGGTAAGGGGCAGGGGAGGGTAGGGCTGGGCTAGGTTTGTTTGTTTACCAGTTGCAAACGGCTGCTGCCTGTAAGTGGTTTTTCAGGGCAATTTTAAAGGATGCTAGGGATCCACACTCCTTTATGGCCTTCGGTAAGGCTTTACACATTTTGGTGGTATAGCAGAAGAACGAGTTTGACCCTTTGTTGGTTTTGACTCTGGGTTGAAAGTGATCTGTGGCGCTGCCTCTGGTGCTGTAATTATGGACATCCTTAACGTTTATGAAGTATTTTGACAGGTACTTGGGTATCATAATGGTGTAGTGTATCTTGTACACCAGGCACATTGCAAGTTGCTATACTCTGTCATCTACTCTGAGCCACCCCACTCTTAACTGGTGAGTAGCCCAGGGACTCTGTGCACAAACAGAAGCCCAACTACCAAATGGAAAACACTCTGGACCAAACCAGATCTATACTATAATTTTGCGAATGTCTGAGTGTCTGAGTGTCTGTCACAGCGTTTCTCCTCAGTGGCTGGAGCAATTGATCTGAAATCGCATCACCATAAGCATATGAACACACCTGACATAACTGTGAAGCCCGTTTGTCACTTTCACAAATCGTATGCTGTATATTAGCATTTTTATGGTGTATCTACTATCTATTCTGCATCTAGCATGAGGCACATCTATTCTGCATCTAGCTTGAGGCAAAATGTTTAACCAGCTCTGTGTGTGTGTGTGTGTGTGTGTGTGTGTGTGTGTGTGTGTGTGTGTGTGTGTGTGTGTGTGTGTGTGTGTGTGTGTGTGTGTGTGTGTGTGTGTGTGCAGGCAGGCGGGTGTGTGTGCAGGCAGGCGGGCGGGCGGGCGGGCTGGGGGGGGGGGGGGCAGGGGGGGGGGAACAGTATCTCTGTAGCCATTAAACGAAACAGGTTTCTTACATTGATGCTCCTACATCATGCAAGCACCAGTTAAAGTTACTTTCCATCCCTCATATACTGTGTGCACAGTGCACATCCCATAACCCACACACTGCACATCATTTTGGAGCACATATCTTTGAACGGGTAAGGGCTAGTTATAAGAAAACAAAAAGAAAGCTACCTAACATACTGGAAAGAGACAACCCAAAGCCAAAGCAAAATGGAATGCTATTTGGCACTAAAAAGAGAATACGTTAGCAGAATATCTGAGCACAGTAAAAGACCCAAAACTTAGGAAAGCCTTGACTAGGTACAGACTCAGCGAACACAGCCTTGCAATAGAGAAAGGCCGGCACAGACAGACACCACTCCCAAGGGAAGATAGGCTATGTACCCACTGCACACAAAATGTGGTAGAAACATTGCTACACTTTCTAACCACCTGCCCACTATACCAAGACATTAGAGACGCATACTTCCCACAGATTACACACACCCGAAGTGAATTTGAAAACTCGACCAATGATGAAAAACTCCCATATCTACTGGGAGAAATACAACAATGCGCAAACACAGCAGCAAGATTTGTGAACTGTTGCGACAAAAGAAGGCTAGAAACACAACCACCCTAAGGAATATTAAACCATGGATTGACATCTAGACCTACTGCACATACAGTATGAAACAGAGCTGATACCTTTAAATGCATTTTGAGAAAGAATAATGCTGCTATTTGTACCCTGTATATATACAAAATGTCACAATGCGACATAGCTCTGTTTACTCAATGCTGTACCCCCTCCAACTGTATATATGTTCCCCATTTTCAACTGTTTTTTATTGTATTTGTGATACTTGCTTTGGCAATGTAAACGTATGTTTTCTCATGCCAATAAAGCTCCTTTGAATTGAATTGAATTGAATTGAGTAGCGGTGAGGTGAGTCTGATAGGGAAGGTTAAGCAGGACCCGAATTAGTTTATTTTGGGCTGTTTGGAGTTTAGTTTTTAGGGCTTGTGGGGTGTCACGATACCATACGTGGACTCTGTAGTCAAAGAGGGTCTGGATTATTGCACTATAGATATGGTCTTCAGTGTGTTGAAATTGACCATTGGGGCGATCCTCTGTAGGAAACGAGTTCGTTGGTTGATTTTATTTATTACTTTAGAAGTCATCTTTTCGCTGGAAAGATTAGCTTTAAGGATACATCCTAAGTAGGAGATTTCGTTTTTCCTCACTCACCCTCACTCACCCTTGAGTCAGATCTGTTACACCTCTGTTTACCTCTATCTGTAACAGGGATTCCACATTCCACTGCCGATCAGCCTCTTTGAATTAAGCAATCTGTTGCCAGTCAGGAGGATGAGAGTGCAGCAGGTCAGGACAGGGACATATTCACAGGAGAACCTTAGAGTAGCTACAGTACAGTACAATCCCAATCCAGGACTTCAGGGAACATATTTGCGACTGTAGGTCGCAGTTTACAGTGAGAACGGCACAGCTTGTCCGTGTCCATCTGGACATGTACACTTTTTTACGGTCTATGGGTTTGTCGCTCTGACATCATGCTCTGATGTCACTCTGATGTCAGGGGAACCACTCTTAACAGTCTTTTTTGTTGATACGCCTGACACTGTGGTTCCCCTGACACATCGCTTTGACATCACAGGTGACATCACAGTGATGTCAGATACTCAGAGCAGGGATCTCCATATATGGGCATAAAAGGGATTCTGTTAGGGATCTCCGTATATGGGCATAAAAGGGATTGTATCCCAGATGATGCCCACACTAAGAGAATCCATATATGGCGAGTGATATACATCACTATATGGAAATGAAATACCATTTTAGGCCATCTTTAAGTTAAACCCCCCTTCTATCCTTAGAAAATGGAATCCAGTGCTTTGAGTTGTGCTTTCTTCAATTGCCAATGTACTGTAGATGTGAAACACTATCCTATATTCTATCCTATATTTGACAGAATAGTGTGTTTGCAAGTAGCTAATATCTTTTATTTATTTATTAAAGTTTCTAGAAAACATGTCAAAGCAAAAAAGAAAAGGCCAAGATTTCAGGCCAAGGCAAGGACTACAACTGCACTGTCGTACCACCAGTCCACCACACTACTCGCAGCACTGTTCACACTACAACACTTCTCTCATGCTGCTCTCTTTCACTATCTTTTCTACCTATCCTCTAACTCTCTTCTGTGCATATCATTTTCTCTGTTTCTCTCTCTCTCTCTGTGTCTCTCTGTCTCTCTCCCTCCCTCCCTCCCTCCCTCTCTCTCTCTGTCTCTCTCTCTCCCTGCTCTCCACCCTCCCTCTTTCTCTTGCCCTGCCTCCATCCCCCATCTACCCCCTGTCTCTCCCTCTCTGTTTCTCTCACTCTCTCTCTCTCTGCCCCTCTCTCTCAGGGGAGAAACTGTTGTTGTTTGTTGTTCCAAGCCAGAGTTCAGTCCCACCACTCTCTGGACTGAAGAGGAGAGTAGAGTAGAGTAGAGGTTCTTATCTGGACCCCTGACAGGGACTGGATCTGCACACTCCAGGGAGCATCTTATGGGATTATAGCATTCACGTTTCTTTTCTTTTTCAACTCCCTCGTTCCAGCTCCCCTTTTTTTCCCCGCAAAGGATAGCGCTCTTCAGTTTGTTGAGTTTAATAACGCAGTGAGAGGTAAGTCTGGGGGCTTACTTCAGACAGCCACCGTATCAAGTAACACTGAATGTGTCCACAAAGACAGCAAAGATTCAGGAATCTCATTTTGGAGGAATTCACTCTCGTCCGTTCACAGCCAATTTGGAAGACTCCAAGCTTGTCGTTTCCTATTTAGGAATACGGGGAAGAACAAGTGAGGAGAGAAGCTGGACTTGGCTCGTCAGTGGTGAGCTGAAGGGAAAACGAGGAGGGAATTAGTTCCAGATCAGTGGTGACAGCTGATACGAGCCTCCATTACGTTGTACTTGGCCTGTACTTTTTTCCCTGCCAGTGAGGTGATGCTCAAACCTGCCATGAGATGGGCTCCTAGCAAGCAACTCTCCTTGCCTTTTTAGGTCCTTCACTCATGCACACACTCACACGCGCGAGTGTGCGTGCACACACACACTCGCACGCACACAAACAAAACACACAGTCGCACATGTACAAACAGAAGAAACATTTCTGCCCTTTCTTTCTCAAAAGATGGACATAACATATGCTGGGACCAGAGGCTGATCCACATACATGTCCCATGTCATTATTTTCACTAGCTTCTTTCTTACATGAGAAACACTCAGTGGCTCGTCAGGCCTGCTGTTGGCCCGCAGACACTTGACTGACTGGTTAGAGCAATTATCCCCATATCGTTGTTTTTCTACTAGATGCCTTTGTGTTTTCCTGTTTTGCATTTTTGACTTCGTCCACGGCCCTGTTTTCCCTACGGGGCCCTTCACTGGGGGGCTAGCACTGCAGGCTCCACGACATTAAGGAACTGGACAGCTCAATCTAAAGCCTGTGCAGTGAGAGACATGGGGCTTTTCCATCACACAGGTTTATTGAGGAACTCCATCGTGTTTCCTTGCCAGCTGGAGCTGCTATTTTGACATTTCGCTGATTTTGACCCAACTCTCTGTTACCCATCCAGAAAAATGATGAACAAAGACTCTCGTTTCTCAAGGAAGATGCATGGTAACTTCTCCACGCGCAGGCACTCTTGCATCGGGTATGTACTGTGTAGTGTGTTACAAACTTTTTTGTTCAGAGTTGTCATGATTTCAGCCACCGTCAAAGATTACACCAGAAGTTGTTTACAAATGTACCATTACATTTCTGACACCACTTATTTTGGTCAAGCCACAGATTGGTAACTGTACAGAGGATATGTTGCCCTGTCAGATTGTTTACGGCATGGGTCTTCAACCGGGGGTCCGGGACCCCTAGGGGGTCCTCAGTGTTACTACAGGGGGTCCTCCAAATCTTTTATATTAACAACTTGAACCCTAGTGTCCCTATTCTGAGAACTGCAGCCAAAATAGCAGATACAAGCTCACAACGCCTCGCGCTGCAAGGCGTTGTGAGCTTGTAGATCGGCTATTTTCGGTGAAGAGTTTTGGTGTAGAGGGGAAAAAGAGCAGACTAAGTACAGAGTGAAAGGTCACGTTTATTAGGTAATGACGGCTCAAGTGGTTAAATATCTGAAAACACAAATTGACATGAATCCAGAATACACTGATGATTGTGCTGTCAAAGGATGAAACTATATGGACTCTATGAAAAGGTTGTGGGGGTCCCTGCTTCATCTCTCTCTCAACTAAGGGGTCCTGAAAACGTTGAAGACCCCTGGTTTAGTCAGTGTGTGTTTGGCAGCAGCAGCAGCATTGGGCTGCTGTACCCTGTGTGGATGGCTGGGCCCTGGGGCCAGGGGTGTGGCGTGGGGTTGGATCAATGTCTCGGCCTCTGGAAACTGATGTGATGTAGCTCTCCGTATGGCCAGAGCCAAACACAGTCACCCTGATCAAACATGCCGTGATGAGCTTACCCAGAGTCTGGATCAGGGCTAGCATCAATAAAACAAGGACGTGACAGGGGATGACACTGGTTCCATCATTTAATCCGTGTCTCCAGCACTGGGACCATTTCAGTCATAAGTGGGCTTTTGGACACAGAAATAGCAGCACACTTGAAGTTAGCAGGGTGCCTGGAGCTGAGTTATGGAATATACTTTCCTCCAGTCTTCTGTGTCAACCGTATTGACTACAGTACATAGTATATAACGAGAGAGAGAGGGAGAGAGAGAGAGAGAGAGAGAGAATATAATACAATATAATACTTTATTGGCAAGTTGAAAGCACAGCATCACAATTAAAAGAACCAGAATGGATTAAAAAAACACATAAAAGCAGAAGCTTGTTTCCATTGTGATCCATCTGAAAAAGAAACAACACCCGACAGACTATACAAACAACCGTAGCCTACACAAACACAATATAAACACACGCTATTAATTGTTATTTATTACACAATAGTAGGCTAATAGAGTTAACAAATGTAATCATTTCAATCCAGAGATCTGTGACAGAAGAAATGGAACCAGTGTGTAGCTGACTAGCTGGAGACAGGGGCGTCACAAGGGGGGGGGGGGGGGGGGGGGGGGGAGTGGGACTGAGTTACTAGAGCCCAAGGTGGAGGGGCCTTAATTATTTTATGCTTTAACTATTGAAAAATAGAAGATATCGAGGGCTTGGAGCGCAAAGGGCCTATGTGACATTTTCAGAATTTTACAGGAGAGCAAAAACAAAGTTTTAATTGACTGTAACTATTTTATTAAAAACAACATGCGTAAGCAGTCTGTACTTTTATACATATTAAGCTAAAAGGAATTGATATTTTAATAGTTATATATATAAAAAAGTACAAAACAATTTAAAAAAAATACAAAACTAATACGTGTAAGCTAAAACGTCACTTAGGCCCTTTGCGCTCTAACATTGTATAGCTTTTTGCTTCACGTTTAGGGTCTAAGTGACATTCAGAAAATAATAATACTGGACCAGAGACAGTAACTTGTTAGTAACTGCTCCGATCCACACCAAACTTGGCATGAACACTAATCAGGGGCCTGCCATCAGAGTAGCCACACCAGGGGCCACATTTGGCCCCCAGTTACAAAAACAGAGGCCCCTGGGGGCCCATGGGTGCCAAAAGTGCACCGTTCGTCCAATCTGCGCCAATCTTGGCATGAACATTGTTCAGGGGTCTGCAATGACAATAGTCACATGAGGGGCCACATGTGGCCACCAGGGGGCACAATAGGGGCCAACTCAGGGGCCCCTGGGGTGCTAAAGGTGCACCGTTGCTCCAATCTGCACCAAACTTTGCACAAACACTGTTCAGGGGTCTACCATGACAATAGTCACACCAGGGGCCACCTCACAGGCCTTATCAGGGTCCCCAGTGTACCATATCAGGGGCCCCCAGGGGCCTCGGGTTCCAAAGGCACACCATTGCTCCAATTTGCATAAACTTAGCATGAACACTGTTTAAGGGTCTGCCATGACAATAGTCACACAAAGGGCTTCACCAGGGGCCCCAGGGTGCAAGTGGCCCCTGGGGGCCCCGGGGTTCCAAAGGTGCACCGTTGCTCTGATCTGCACCAAATATGGCACAAACACTGTCCATGGGTCTACCATGACAATAGTCACACCAGGGGTAACCTCACAGGCCTCATCAGGGGCCCCAGTGTACAATATCAGGGCCCCCCAGGGGCCCCGGGGTGCCAAAAGCACACTGTTGCTCTGATCTGCACCAAATATGGCACAAACACTGTCCATGGGTCTACCATGACAATAGTCACACCAGGGGCCACCTCACATGCCTTATCAGGGTCCCCAGTGTACCTTATCAGGGGCCCCCAGGGGCCCCGGGTTCCAAAGGCACACCATTGCTCCAATTTGCATAAACTTAGCATGAACACTGTTTAAGGGTCTGCCATGACAATAGTCACACAAAGGGCTTCACCAGGGGCCCCAGGGTGCCAGTGGCCCCTGGGGGCCCCGGGGTTGTGACTATGCCCTGGTGTGACTATTCTCAGGGCAGAACCCTGGACAGTGTTTGTGACAAGTTTGGTGCGTAATGGGGCAACAGTGCGCCTGTGGCACCCAAAGGCCCCTGGGGACCCCTAATGTGGCCCCTGGGGGCCCCTAATGTGGCCCCTCGTGTGACTTTTGTTGTGGCAAACCCCTGAACAGTGTTTATGCCACGTTTGGTGCAGAGTGGACCAACGGTGCAACTGTGTCATCCAGGGGCCCCTGGGGGCCTTGATTTTGCACCTGGGGGCCACACATGGCCTCTGGTGTGGCCACTCTGAATGCAGACCCCTGATTAATCTTTTTTTGGTGCGGATCAGAGCAGTTTCTGGCAAGTTACTATCTCTGTTCCCTTGTGTTACCCAGGGCCCACCAGGGGCCCTAATGTGGTCCCTGGGGGCCCCACAAGGCCCCTGGCGTGACTATTGTCATGGCAGGCTCCTGAACAGTGTTTGTGCCAAATTTGGGTGCCTATTAGGGCCACGGTGTGTCTGGTTTGGTATTCTACACGTGCACTAAAGCCTTTTGCGCTCCAAGTTCAACTGAAGGGTTTCACATGAGCCTTTTTGGTTTTTAGGCTTTATTTCAAAAAGTAAAAGTTATTATTACGAAAGATTTTCACCATCTGATAGAGTTCGCAGAGACCTTTAAAATGATGTAAAAAAGTCATTTTTGCAAAAAATGTCACATAGGCCCTTTGCGCTCCAAGCCCTCGATATACAAGCTCACAGCGCAGCACTCGGTGCAGTGCTGTGAGCTTGTATATCTGCTCTTTTTGA
This sequence comes from Nannobrachium achirus, assembly GCF_963921795.1. NCBI lineage: Eukaryota > Metazoa > Chordata > Actinopteri > Myctophiformes > Myctophidae > Nannobrachium > Nannobrachium achirus. The sequence continues at coordinate 39,097,490 of NC_137814.1, read as the reverse complement.
AAAGTCATGAAAATGTGTGCAAATCTTTGAATATATGTATTTTTTTAAGCGAACATTTGTAACTCAAATTTTGCTTCTGGGGGGTACCTCTAACGAAATATTTTGAGATGGGGGTCCGTGGCCAAATACATATAATTTTGGGGTTCTTCACATGAAAAGGGTTGAGCACCACTGACATAGAAACATAGGTTTTTCAAAAAGCATTTGAAATATTCAAAGACAAATTTTCACGATAAAAAAAAAAATAGCAGATCTACAAGCTCACAGTGCGAGTGCCGCACTGTGAGCTTGTATCTGCTATTTCTCAATAGTTAAAGTACCCAGGGCCCAGAATTTGGTGAGACGCACCTGAGTGCACAGGTGAGCTGTTGTGATTGGCCAGAGCTTTTCTGAACCTGTGCCATGTGCCTTGTGCGTGTCTTCCAAGCTCCTCTGCCGTGAGCTTGTTGGAATCATTATGAGGAGATCAAAGCAGGAGACCTCAGACCAACAGACATAAATACAGATGCAAGGGCCTCTTATTATACCTGATGTATACATGGATCTCCTTGGCCTGCGGCCGCATAAAGCACAATCCCTGCTGGAAGGTAGAGATCAACGTGTGATTATATAATATATAATAACTGTCTGGCCAAAACCTCTTAACTCCATTTTTGAGGTTTTTGATTCTTTGGCATAAATCAGGGATATTTAACAGCCTTTACATTTGAGTGTTGGTTAAAATAATATTGAACCAATGGAAAGTAGTAAAAAGTGCTTGGGACAAAACCTCCTAACTCCACACTTTCTGCCAAACCAGCTAACTCCACCCGATTGGCCCTCTCTTTTTTACAACATTTACATCTGTGTGTTGGTTAAAATAATATGGAACCAATGAAAAGTAGTAAAAAGCTGTTCGTTCAAAATCTCCTAACTCCACTTGAGCTCATCTTCCCGAAAATGAACATTTTGAAGTTAGGAGGTTTCGGCCCGACAGCAGAGATATATTTCTTTAGGACTTTAGGTTTTGAAAGGACAACTCACAACATAACACATCCCATCTCTCTCTCTCTCTCTCTCTCTCTCTCTCTCTCTCTCTCTCTCTCTCTCTCTCTCTCTCTCTCTCTCTCTCTCTCTCTCTCTCTCTATCTTGCGCGCGTGCCCAAATGTGCGCACATGCATACTGAAAGACAAAGCGGTCTCTTATAATGCAGATGTGATTCCATTACAATAGAGACAGCTCTGTACTTTTGTTTTACTAATGGTACCAGGGCACTATTCATTCAACTGTGACCCGAGCGTGCGCATGCGTTCACGCACACACGCACGGCCGCACACACACACACACACACACACACACACACACACACACACACACACACACACACACACACACACACACACACACACACACACACACACTTCAAGTCCCAATAAAACAGGGCTTTAATTTAGCAAGTACTGTACATTTACACTGGAAACATGCTTAATGAAATCTCCAGCCCAGTGGGATTTGAACCTCCTTGCTGTGGCTCACATCCTTTGATTGCTAGATTGAAACACTAGTCAGTTGAATAGGTTGAATAAGGTGCAGACTGTCCAGAGAAACCTGTCCAAGCTTTATCTGTGAACTAATGAACAGTGTGCACTTATTGGTTGTCTGGTCATGAGAAATTTACCACAGAAACAACACAGTGAACGGAGAAAGGGTATGCGAGTGAAAAACAGATGCAACGAGTGACTGAGCGAGGAAAACGAGCCGGTGAAGGAGTAGATAACAAGAAAGGTCAGAGCAGGAGAGATGGAGATATAGTCGAGTCGAGTAGGAGGGCACTGAGATAGCCATGAGAGAGGGTGACGTTCGGACAAGGATAACGACAGAGAGAGAGAGCGAGGGGAAGGCAGACAGACAGAGTGGAGACAGGGAAGGTGTGTGTGGGGGGTAATTTAGTCAAGAGACACAGTTGGAAAGACGAGGAGTGTTGGGGCTGGGAGAATGAGGAGAAAGATAGAGAAAGTCAAGTGAGGTGACCCCACCAAAGGTGTAAGTGTCCGACCGTGCTCCCAAATATAGCCGCCCTCTACACCCAGAATAGTCAATAGGGGGCTGTGTGGCGGTGGGCGTGCGGGCGGGCAGGCTGGCTGCTCCGTGCGTCACCATTGTGCTCCATATTTTCAGCATGACTGATTTCCCCAATCGCCTCTACACAGCCTTATCGATCCCTGTGGGCCCGGCACGCCTCCGGCGGCAGCACCACCACGCCAACACTGTCTAAACTCAAAGACCCACACACTGCTACTCTACAGCACCACAGTCCTGTGAGAGCCGGGGACAAGGAAAAAAACACAAGGCGCACTTTTAGCAAAGTGTGCCTGTTAGCAAAACGTTCATACTGAGATTTATGAATGATAAAGGACAACCAAAACAACCAACCAAAAACAATATTTATTCACAAATGTCATTATGCCTAGCTTGAAAAGATTTCTCCTGGAAACATACTGTATGTTTAAACTCAAGTCTGAGGTGCAGTACCATTGGAAGGAATTTGTTTACATTTTTTGTATTCGTTACTTATTTCTTAATTCTTAGGGTTACCGGGGTAGGATAGACTTGGTTATAAGAGCCTTATTTGGTATTTCAAAGGCAGCTAATGTCTAATTAGAACTAAAAATAGAATCTGTATACATATTGGGCATGGGATTGAGGGAATGTTTAATAAAACATGACACCTTTATTTAGTTTGTCTTGATGCTCAGCGCAATAGCCAATTCATAAAAAGCAGCCTCTTAGGCTCTCAGTGTTGGTCCTCCTCCCACTCCTGGTAATATGAAAGTATGGGCTATTAAATATAAAACCACTAGAGGGGGGAAGTGTCTAGGATATGCGTGGAGAAAGGTGCTAGACTCAGCATGCAGCAAAGTAGAACAGTAGTCCTCAATATATTTCAAATGTTTGACAATAATTGTCTCCACCAGCCGAAGGCATGGGGGAGAGTATGTTTTCCCCTCCGTCCGTCCGTGTGTCCGTGTGTCCGTGCGTGCGTCCTCGCAGTTTGTGTGCAGCTAATCTCAGTCGCCGTTGGCCCGGTCGCTGCCAAAGTGAGCACACACATTCCCTGGATGCCAATCTAGAACCTCTGCCCTAAATTTTTCAAATGGGCCTTTTCTAGCGCCACCTAGTGGCCGATGTTCGCAAAACACATTTCTGTGCACTACTCTTACAGATTTTGTCCAAAAATCCTACAAATCGGTAGGCAGTATCTCAACAGTCATGTGATCGACACGGATCTGTCTGATTTTGCATATTCCATCCTGATTGGCTAAGATTGGCTTCCAAAGTTTGTAGGATTGAGCCGTTTTGGACAAAATGCCTCAAATCACAAACGCAAAGTGCAATTATCATGAAATCGCGCACACACGTTCCCACTAGGCCGAGGAAGAAATACCACTTAAATCTTTTTTAATCAGCCTCATGGTGGCGCTATAACAGGCCGATTCGTGGTTTTACCTATAACTCCACCGATCAGTTTCAAACTTTGTAAGCGCACTCCCTAGAGGCTAAGGATAAACCTTTACCCTGCATTTTTCACATCAGCCTTTTATAGCGCCACCTTTGGGCCGACTTATGTAAAACACATTTTTGGATATTACTCCTTGAGATTTTATCCAAAAATCACGCAAATCGGTACACAGTATCTCTATAGTCATGTGATCAAGTCCGATCCGTCTGTATTTCATATTCCATCCTGATTGGCTAATATTGGCTTCCAAAGCTTGCAGGATTGCTCCGTTTTTGAACAAAATGCCTCAAATCGTCAACGCAGCTTGCGATTACCGTGAAATTTTCCACACATATTCCCACTAGGTCAAGGAACAAATGCTACCTTTTTCACATTGGCCTGTTATAGCGCCACCAGCAGGTAGACTTTAGCAAAACTCATTTTTGGAACACAATGCTTCAAATCATGCATGCAGCATCAGATTGCCATGAAAGATCTAAGGTGAAGAACATATGCCACCCTTTTTACATTGGCCTATTATACAGTAGCACCACCAGGACGCACGGCCTGGTGGAGACCTGTGCTCGGAAGAGCACTGCTTCTAGTTTGAGAAGTAGCTGAGTTATAAAACCTTGTGATAATTATTTGATACCATGGCAGCCTGTTGAAACATGTTCTGTGGTGCTCAATATATTTTAGGCAAAGGCACTGTCATCAATATTTTAGTTGCTGTATTATTAAGATGCCAAGCACGCAGTGTGGAGGCACCCTTTTGTTTATATTAGTTTTCTTCTTCTTCTTCCACCATTTATTGCAGTTCTGGCTGAAACTTGGCAATATGGTAGAGGGCTATGCCAAACGACAAAGAAGCAAAACAAACAACCATTTGCCAAAGGCTGGCGCTATAGCACTCAAAAAATGATAACTTTAAACAGGCATACTGTAGCTTATGAACCGTTTAACCCACAGCCATACAACCTTGTATATCGTTAACCTCATAGCATAATTGCCAAATCATATTTATAAGGTTTTCAGGAGAGAAAAAACAAACAACAAACTACTTTCTGCCTACCTTTTCCTAAGTCATGTTTATCTGCCTTTATTTATGTCTGCCTAACTTTACTCTCCCAACACTGCTGATTCATCCTGCCTTATTGCCAATGTTCTCATTGATTGATTGAATACTTTATTAGAAGTTTGCATAGGAAAAGGTACAGTTTCATGACGGTACAGTTCACTGGTACATGGTCAACTAAAAGGAGATCCTAGAAAAGCACTTGGCTTATTTACACAGGAAACCATTGAAGTATCTCATATAACATTGAATGACAGATGGATAGAACACAGTACTATGCAGTAGGAGGGTCAGGGGAGAAGGGTCAGGGGAGGGTAAGGCTGGGCTAGGTTTGTTATTGCCAGTTGCAAACGGCTGCCACCTGTAAGTGTTTTTTCAGGGAGATTTTAAAGGATGCTAGTGATCCACACTCCTTTAAGGCCTTTGGTATAGCAAGACTCAGCCTATCAGAATGCTTAAGTCAAGTCAAAATCCTTTCTGCTAAGAAGTTGACTTAAAAGCACTTTCTGGATAAGTCATTTTTGAGCGGTGGTCACAACGCTCCTATACGTGGCCGTGTGTGTGGGTATGTATGTCTGTCTGTCTCCGTGTCCGTAGCCTGCAGTAACCTTTTCTGACCACACATGTTAAGGGAGGGGCGCTGTTGCACACACACACACACACACACACACACACACACACACACACACACACACACACACACACACACACACACACACACACACCACCGCTCAGTTCACACAAGTGTGATTTTTTGAATGTAACAAGCATTCTGATTGGCTTCAGACATAAACATAAGGCACAATGATGCAGCAATGTTAGGAGAGTAGAGCTAGGCAAAAATGACAATTTCACTAAAAAGTGAGTTAGGCAATTATGCTATGAGGCTAACGATATGAGTCGATGAGGAACAACTTTGCCACTTTGATCTCTGACCTTTATCTTCTGCAATCTGTATGAAACTTTCTACCCACAATTTATGGATCATTATCTAAAATCCCAAGTTGAAGAGATATCTGTGCGAGAAAAGTCTGACGAAAAGCTATGGCCTAATAAGGATACTACAATTGTTTCGCTTGTGTAGATGAAGCAGAGAAAATGGCAAACTTTTGTCTTGATAACTGATTTTGAATAAAGGTTTGAAATCTGCCATTAAGCAACATAATAAAGACATGCATTTTAAAGGAGCTATAGTCAACTTTTTCATTGTAGGGCTGACACTTTGTTTACATCCTAGTCTAAAGACTAGAATGTAAACAAAGTGTCCGTCTGACAATGGCCAAAATGATTATTGTATCATTATTTTACGCTTGTTTTGAATAGAAACACATACTGTATATGAAGCTTATTTTTTTATAAAATATTTTCGAAACATTATTTTTATTTTAGCATCCGTTTTTCAAGAAAAAGTTGACTATAGCTCCTTTAATATCCAAAATCGATCAGAACTCTGCTCATCTGTTTCCAATGTTCATTTGTTAATTGCATCTCCTTTCTCTCAGGATCAGTCTAATATGTTTCTATGGCTTATTGCATATTTATTTTTGCATATAGCATATTGCATTGCTTGGCCCCCGTATATATAGTTCATTTCAAACAGGTTTGGTAAGGTTACGGTTAGGGTAAGGATCTGGGGAAGGCCTTCATGCATGCCCAGCAGTGGGGTGTGTTTGTATCTCCTGTTTGCAAAGGCACCTGGCCAGTGTACGAGCCCCTGTGGTAATAATGTTCTGTTCCAGGGTTAGAGCGATGACGTGAGCACTGTGACGGGACATTTCTGGGCTTCTAGTTAATCCCAGATACACTCCACCAGCTGCCGGAGCCATCACCTCCAGCCGCGCTGTTGCTGAATGTGCCTGTGCATCCCGCCGCCACTTTAAGAGAGCCATGCCGTGGTCATGTGTAGACTAGAGCTCACATGTGTATGACTTTGACTATTTGTGTGCGTGTGTGTGTGCGCGTGCGTGCGTGCGTGCGTGCGTGTGTATGTGCGTGCGCGCGCATAAACCTATATTTATTTATATAAAAAATATAGGTTTACAGAAGTAAAGAAGTGGGTGAAATTGCATAGTGCATAGTTCCCATTGTATGGTTATTTCCATGTGTGTATGTGTGTTTCCATTTGCATATGTGTGTCCTTATGTTTGTATGTGTGCATGCATGGATATGCCTGTGTGCCTGTGCCTGTGTGTGTGTGTGTGTGTGTGTGTGTGTGTGTGTGTGTGTGTGTGTGTGTGTGTGTGTGTGTGTGTGTGTGTGTGTGTGTGTGTGTGTGTGTGTGTATTGTACCCCTTCCTCAGAACATGCCGCCCCCAGCCCCCCCCCCCCCATCTTGGCTGGCAGATGGCAGCCTAATGACTCATGAGGCGACATACTGATAGCCTTTACCACAGTACATGCTGTAACACCACGTTTAATTTGACATCAGCGAAGGCTCAGTTAAATATAGAGGCCTTGCTAGCGGCAGCCACTTGGAAAGCCTGAGTTTTTACCATGGAGACAACTGCTCCGGCTGCTTTGTTAAGCGTACATGTGTAACACTGTTGGTGCTGCTGGGAGTGGGAGGGCATTTGTTGAGCGGTGGTCACACCGTCTCCATAGCGTGGCCGTGTTTGTATCCGTGTGTGTGTGTCTGTCTGTCTGTATGTAGCCTGTGGTGTATGTAGCCTGCTATACCTTTTTTGACCACACATGTTAAGGGAGGGGCGCTGTTGTTCAGGCCAGGCCAGGCACACTCACACTCACATTCACACACACAAATACACACACACGCACGCACGCACACACACACAGCCTCCACCGCTCAGTTCACACAAGTGTGATTTTTTTTCGCTTGTTTGACTGTGGGAAATGTTTGTTATAATATGTGGAAACCTTGTATGTCCAAAACCGTTTGTTTTGTATTTATCATTTTAAAAAATGATTTAAAGTAGTGAAAATAGCCGATCTACAAGCACACAATGCCTCGCACCGTGAGGTGTTGTGTGCTTGTAGATCGGCTATTTTCACTAGTCTCGTGCGACAGTCTTTTATGATGAAGCAGGGCTTTACTTTACGAAAAACCAAAACTTGGAGATACGAGGTTTCTGCCCGACAGTGACGACATACGTTTTTTATTGACATTGGCGTCTTGAGCTTAATTTTTCAAACAGAGCATTACTACTCGGAGCCATGGCTTGCTGTTTTCTTTTTTTTTCTTTTTTACTCGACAATCTAATCAGGTCCAATTGAGACCCTGGACACCAGGTGAAGATAGATTGCAGCGCTTGTCTCTGGAGACCGACATGGAGATTAGAGCCACTGAGGTTCTCTGTTGCATATCGTGCCATGACTCAGTATCAGCGCCCTTTAGTTTTCCATTGAAAGACTAGTGTGTTTTTACATCTCTGGTACATTACCCAACACATAAATCACAGCTCCCTACTTAGTGTGTCGTACAACCACGTCGCTCGCCAAAAATAACAGATTTTCAGTGAGCAATGTATGTATGACAAAAGTATAAATCAGGCTTAAACTGCACTCTTCGCCTTGTATATCTGTTACAACCACAAAACAGTTTTCTGGACACTGTACAGTTTATTGTCAGTATGGAGTCTGGGACACTATTCTACCAACCATAAAATATTCTTCCTTTCTACATAATTATGTGTGCTTCTACACTGTAGACCTCCCTCCACATCATGTTACGTTTGTTGCATATGTATGCCCCACTTGTTTAGTTGTATAACCAGTGTGCTGAGTTACTGTTTAACCTGTGACAGGCTTCACTGGTTCAGGTGGATGTGGATGGAATTGATGTTGGGGCCACTTTCTGTGTGTGTGTGTGTGCCTGTGCCTTTATGGATAAATAAGGCTGTACAGGTTTTTCTTTGGTTGGTGTTGAGAAAGGGTTAAAAAACAATCTCTGTGAGTGTGGTTTTTAAGTTACACGGTGCGTACTCCCTTTACAGGACAGATATACTGTAAAGACAGCTATGAGGAGATTAGCTATAAACACTGGGCTTGTTTCATGTTGATGTAGGCATTCTGCAGTTCCAGAATGGCTCTGCGTTCCAATGTCAACATTTGATACATTGATCCTCCGGGAACATAAAGTATATTAAAGTACATATACATAAACAGTATATCTTCAGTATATGCTGCATGTTCTCTGCACTGAGCTTGATTTGATGTTTAGAATGCAAACGAATGAACTCAGACTCACTGTATTGTCATGTACTGTATGAGGAAGAATCCATACAAGGAGCTTTTCTTTTTTGCACATATATTTTGTTTGTATATTGCGCGCGCACACAGACACACACACACACACACACACACACACACACACACACACACGCGCGCGCGGTACATACGTATATTTGGATATTGTACACTTTTTGTATAGTTCTATATATTGCAATAATAATATGGGATAGTCACAAAATCCCAAGCCACACCTGACCTGTCTCATGGTACACACTCTGTATTAGACTAACATTACTCCAGACTAACCCTTTTTCATTGGTCCTTGTTGGCAAAGCTTACCATGCAGTCAGCATAGCCAGAGAATGATGTCATGAATCTCCCCCATCATTTTTTTGTTGTTCTTTTTTTCCCCTTCTTTTTTTTCCCTCAAAATGATGGACTATTAAAAACATGCAAATGTTAGGTTTGCCAGAATATCCAAATTTTTTATGAGTTACTTTTTGTCTTCGTTCTTTCGTTCTTTCTTTCGTTCTTTCTTTCTGTCTGTCTGTCTGTCTGTCTGTCTGTCTGTCTGTCTGTCTGTCTGTCTGTCTGTCTGTCTGTCTGTCTGTCTACCTGACCATGCGCTCCAGTATTCTAGAAAGCAGTTGTCTCAGGACAGAGAGTGAAGATGTTGAACAGAGCCCTGACACAGGAGTCTGCTTTTCTTCAAAAGGTTCACGTAGTTCCAGCACTGTGTTGCACATACAGAGACCACTCTGAAGCTCTCCGCTACACTGCTGGTGCAAGGGGGACTGTGTGTGTGTGTGTGTGTGTGTGTGTGTGTGTGTGTGTGTGTGTGTGTGTGTGTGTGTGTGTGTGTGTGTGTGTGTGTGTGTGTGTGTGTGAGTGTGTTCGTGCGTGGACGTGCGCGGGCCAGTGTTTGTATTTGTGTGTTAAGTATACATGTGTTCATAGTCATTTAAGAAGAATATTGTCATTGACTTTCACTATTTTAGGGTTTTAATCTTTGAAGTTAAGATAAAAAAATTATATGTATTGTAAAATATATATTTATAATAATAATAGGCATGTAACGATTCACTCAACTCACAATACGATTTGAATCACAATATTAGGTTCACGATATGATTTTGAGTTTTTTTTTTTACAAATAAATATATATATATATTTTTGTATTATTTCTCTCTTTTTTTCAGATTTTATTAAATGGATTTAAATCGTCATCTGATTGAATCGACTTTAACCGATTTACGATAAATCATTACATGCCTAAATAATAATAATAATGATGATATTGCACTCCGGCGGTTTGCTGGAGTGCACCTCTGCCAGTGCACTTACTGAACAGCACCAAGTCCTCGGTCACAAGACCGCCAGATCAAACGCTAATGTTTGTAGTAGATTAC